>NC_054412.1:5723689-6036903 GCF_017976425.1 Toxotes jaculatrix
AAAAAATGTCTTTCTTTCTTGTGTTGGACACCTCCTTTTATATGTCAAACTCATCTTATAGTTTTGGTTTTTGTTTTATTTACAGATAATTTCTTACAGCTAATAACAAACATATTTACAAGCACTAACAACAACATGACAAAATTTAATTTTGGCAAAGAAAAGAGAACCTATCCAAAATGTATTCACACAGTCTGAAATTACACAGTCTGTCATTTTATGGTCATCAAACCCCAAATTAAAGCTTTAACTTAAGTCTGCAGTCAAAAATAAAATACACTACTGCCTGCATTTCACATGACACGTGAAAATGACAGAGGAGAAAGAAATTGCATGTTAAATACAAATAATCACTGCTATTACTAAGATTATGATTTACAAGTTACTTAGGTCTAAAAGGGATTTAAGTGACCAGTAATCTATGTATGGTCACAAAACCCCTTATGTACGACGGTTGTATTGTTCTATGCAAATAGGATATTATTTAGACAGAGTAACATGAGACTTATTTCAAAAATCCTGCATAAGGCTACTTATCTACTGCAGGACTCCAGAGTGCTGATGGCTGCCAGAATGTGAAGGATTTTTCTTGCCTTTCTTGTATGGGGCTGATTTTTACACAATTTCCCAGGGACTCTATAACCAGGAAGGAAGCCTTGAGCTTCTCCACTGATTAGGTTCCATTACCTCTAATTAATCTAGAGGGTATATTGTCTTTCCGCTCAACTAAGTCACATATTCTTATGACAGCATTAGAATGGACCAAAATGTTAATTCATTTTCTTTCTCTCTTGAACAGATTCGTTTTGTGTGTGTATGTTTGTGTTTGGTGTGAGATGCTTCCAAAATGGTGCGGTAAATAGTACAATAAGAAAAGAAAAAATAATCAGGATGCAGTACAGCATCCATTATTGATTTTTTTTCATTGCAATCTCTTTCCAGTAAGCTTACAAAGGAATCCTGTAGATTATTTATTAGCATTGTCTATTTGTCATGACACTATTCCCATCTGTCTGAAATGAAAGTGTCAGGAATACCGCAGATGTGACAAATGCAAAGAAAAGCTTTTAGAGGGTTTTTCGCTCTCAGTTTGTTTGATCACAGTTTTCTGTTTTTTTGTCTGTGTTGACTTCTTAAGGCTGTGATGCAAGAGACTGGAAAAAAGATATATTTTTTTGTGAGTGGATGGGGGCTGTGGGGAGTTTTCAGGGAGAGGAGGGTTGAAACAACTCGTCTTGTTGAATTACAGGTGATGACAATGTGATGCTGCAGCTAAACTCCCGTGGTGTAATGCTGAGATGTTAGAGATGTCCCTTGGAAAACAGCTTCACCGCTGTGGTGCAGTGGAGTCAACAAGAGCAGGTCCTTGAGGACAAAGTCTTGGGGACAATGTTTTATTGTGGCATGAACTTCCTCTGTCACAGATTTGACTTGCTTCTCGCTCGGGCTTCCTTTTATTCAGCACTGTGCTATCCAATAATAGAAAGCACTTGATCATTGTGACTATTTAAATTAAAGCACTTATGCAAATTTTATTATTCATTAATGCATATATTAGGAAATATTTCTCTCAATATGCTCATTGTCACATTACACAATGGCAGTGATAATATGAACTCCTTATAACTATCCTATTGGATAAAGATGTTACAGTAGGATTCTTTATGTAAACATCACTTTCATTAATTAAGGAGCATGGAGCAAAGTATGTAAATCTCGGCTCACACAAGGCACAGCAGCTGACATTTTGCATTGCAAATAAGCATCCTGACTACAAATTTGTCAATTCTGATTTTAATTCTCATGCCCTTCTTATGAGTGATGCCCTCTCCACCACAGTGCCCTGACAGTTTTCTAATGGACAGGAGAGAGATGGTTGGCTTCTGCTAAGGGCCCGCGATTTTGGGCAAATGAAAGATGACACTTTCGAGAGAAACATGGTGAAATCTTTAGATGTCTGTCAGGAATGGTGATCCTAGAGCAATCACACTGTGAGACGAGTTCAACAACTGCCAATTCAGAGATTCGTCAACCAAAGAAAGCCTACATCAAAAATCACATTGTCAGAAATCAACCAAACACGTGTGTCAAGCTAGTGGAATGCCCCTGCTAAAAAAAATTATCCTCACCCTTTGCCTCTTTTTGGATTTGTGCTGAAATATATTTATTGTTTTGCAACATTTTCAAGCCATGAGAAATCGTATCTGTTTTTTGTTTGTTTTTATGTGCATCATAAAGCTGTATTTCAAAGGCCAGTTGTCCATCTGACATACCTCAAAATTGAAGACCGGTAGTTAACACAAAAATAACTTTTAAGATCACAAAAATCTCACAAACCAAGTGGTATCTAGCACTGGAACTGTTTTCTACCTATAAAGTAGATTACAAGCATGTATCTGAAGCAAAATGATGCCTGTCCACACAAAGGTCATGCCTGCAGCTGTGTAATTATATGTTTAAAAAAAAAAAAAAAAGAAAGAAAACCAAAGCCTGCCACAGGTACATTAGAGTAGCTGTAGATATAACCCTGGCAAGTCTCATTTCTCGTTCTTCATCAGATCTTTTGGCAAGTGCACCTTTAAATTCTTTCTCAGGTGTTACGGCATTTTCTTGTTCAATTATGATTGAAAATTATTTTAACTCCCCTGATGTGGCGTCGTCCCCACAATCTCACATGCTGACCTAAGTCAACGAGAGTCTCGTGTTCTGTTTAATTGACGCCATAGTGTGAGGTGAGAGATAGCTTAAGTAGAGAAATAAACAAACAACCTGTAAACTCGCTGATACAGTGCACATCAGGCACTGAGAGAAAACACAGCTTCCATATCTGAGACAATACCTAGGTTTGCTTTGGGCTGAAATGTTGTGTTTGCCACAATTATTGATTGTACCACAGGGAAAGTGATTTATCCGAATTACTCAAGGATGCTGGACATGGTGTGCATAAATAATGAGGCTGTGCAGCTGCCATTTAATTGGGTAAATCTCCTCTCTCTGCCTTTAAGACCCCATATACACTTATTCACAGACAAGTATCACTAACACTATTATTTCACACACAAGAACACACTTATGCTCTAAGAATGAGTGGCCACAGCCTATGTATGATAAGGAACTCTGGTTATAAAATAAGATGGCTGAAAAATGACAGAGACTGATGCCATACCTGCAGTGTGCAAATAATCCCCACAGGAAACAAAATGTAGAAAGATATGACAGTAAAGCCCCACAGACAGCCCAAAAGTCTAGACAATGACAAACTAAAGCACAAGGTTCTTTTCAGTTTCTTTCATTTTTTTAGATTAAAGAACCATTAATGGTTTCAGAATTGAGACAAATTAGTTCTCTCCAGTGGCAAACCCAGCTCCCTTGGTTCAAGTCCAGAAGATTCTCAATCTGTTCCCCCATAAATACCACACTACAATAAACAATGTCCATGCAAATGGTAAGTTTTACAGGTTATGACATGTAATAAGCTTCTGGAAACATGAAAAATTCTTTCACATATTGAATTTAATCCAGGTTTGTTTTCTTTCATGCCCTTTTAATTAACCCGCTGACTGATAACAATTATCACATATATCCTCATGTTCCCAAGCCTAAGTAAAATCCAATTAAACAAGCAACATTAGCTGACATATATTTTCTCATCTGTCAATAGATCCTAGTAACACACAGCATGAAATTCCACAAAAACCTCAGATTAAAGGATTCCCACATGTTGTCGTTCTCCCCCAGAAAAGAGACACACAACACAGTTGCACAGTCTTTCCATTATTTCAGTTGTTATTGTGCTTTTCCGCAATAAGATGGACATTTTCCTCTAAGAGAGTTGGGACAGATCCACAGTCTTATTAATTTGTTCTCATTTGGCTGTCTCACAGTTAGCACACTATGGAGACAGGCTGCTAATGAAAGTAAAAGCAGGATGTGGAGATAATTACAGTTACAGGCAGATCAGCTGCTGTTCTGAATCCATTACCATGTCATTTGGCTGTGATGTTGACTTCTTGCAAATTTTTCTCATGACAAATAATGAAGTTATCAATATGGCAGCCATATGTTTTCCACTGTGAGGATACTGTAGGTGCTCTCACTGTGATTACATAAAATACCATTTAACATTGACTGGTACAATACAATGAAAGTCTGTTCTATTTAGAACCAAAACTAAACAGTTTTCAGCGATGAGTTCAGGCTGAATGAATAAACAGGATTTACTGTGCTACTTTGATTTAAAAAAAAATAATAATAATAATTTGTGAATTATTTAATCCACTTTATCAAATACAAGATTGTTGTATTAAACTTGTACTGTATTGTATCATTTATTGTGTAGTGACACGTGCTTTGTCTTAAAAGAGGGACCTCAGCTTCCTGGATTCACAGTGTCAACTGTTACTTGCTTTTTGCAGATGTATCTTTCAGCGTATGGAAGTGAGCAAAAGTTTTAGGCACTAAAAGTAAATTAAGTATGCTTTTAAAAAGTTTGCCAAAAAAAAGCCTTAAAAATCCAGTGTCAGACAGGCAACACCTATCTTTTCATGTATATTCATGTTATTTGGAAGTCATTTTAGGGCGGCTGACAAAACCTACATAAGTCATTGTTTAGTCGCTTACAATGTCTGGATGTCAAAACTTCAGGGAGACGTACCATTCTGTTGTGTACTTTCTCCATAATTTAGAGATGAAACACTACACATCCCGTGTCTTTAACCTGCAGAGATTCCAACAGCCTCTTTAAAAAGGACAGTGCAAGCCAAGAAAACAAATGACCTTGTAGTTACACAGCATCCGTTTGATTTGACTTGACGTATACATTCCATTCTCAAACCAGCCTCAAGACATTATAGCCTATTGATCTGTAACAGTAAGTTTATCTGTATCTGTAACTGTGTGTAATTGCCTTCTGTACTTTCTGCTTCTTTCCTCTGCAACCAACGTGAAAAAGTTTGCAGGCTTCTTTGGGAGCACCAGGGCAGAGATGTTGGCTCAGGGATAGCACTGTGATGCTCCTCCTGCTGTTTGGTGAGAAACATAATGTATTCAGCATTCGAACACCCACAGCTTGAGTTCAAGGAACTTAGCCTTCACCGTGCCTTTTTTTGAATACGGGTATAAGGGTATCCTTCACAAAAAAATGCTAAGTGGTTGCCAGGCAACACCAGATATGTCAGTGGGAGACGGTTTGCAAGGTAGGGCTCACTTACAACTTTGCACTTATCCTGAGAGGAGAGCGAAGCACCCATAAATTAAGAGGAAAGTGAAACAGATAAAGATATAAATGCAGCTCAAAGTATATTAGAGCAATATATTACATCTTGCAAATACCGAATATATCCAGCAAAAAGAGCACATGTCCAGATCACTCATCTTGACAGATTATGCTGCTCCCCCTGATAATTAAGCCACATGCTGCTGCGGTGTTCACTGAGCTGTCTGGCACATTAATGAACCATAAGAAAATGCTAAATGCACCATAAAGGGTGACACAGACAGTTATGATCAAACACAGCTCACTGTACTTTGTATCTTCATTTATTCTTACAACTGCCTTTAACTTCGGCCAGCTACTTTTAATCCATGCACTCTGTCCTGGTATTCGGATTTGTCGGAAGAACAAGGCATCAAACAGCATCTTCTTTGGATTTGAAGTTTCAGATATGATTGCCTCTACCTCTAAGGACAAGGGAATGGCGTGCGTGTCTTTTTGGTCTCACTCTACCACAGGCCTCATCCTCAGCATTTTGAAAGTACAAGCCTGTCACAGCAGCAGCCCAGATAAAAACAAGTGTGATGACCTCGGCTGTCAGCTGAGCAGCCCCCCTCCCCAACACACACACACCCCACCCCCCTTGAGAAGGGAAAAATAGACAGTGTGCAAGCTCTGAGACAGCAGCAATGGACACTGGGATTTCACACAACACTATCAAAAGACCATAGATGTAATGCAGCTGTTTGCTAAGGTGCCATCTATTGTTTTTAAGGTGTTTCTGTTTTATTGGACAGTACAGTGAGGAGAAAAAAGGGAGATGAGAATTGCAAAGGAATGGCATGTAACTGTTTGTGTGGGCTTGGAGTATCAGTTCAGCAGTGTGTGTGTCTCTATTCATGGCAGTGCCAAAATAAACCTGAACTCTCTCCGTTTCTGCCGTATAAAATGTGCCTTTGGGCACTGTGTAATGAGATACTTTTACCCCAGGCAGTAAACAAACCAAAACACACACTCAGGGAAGTATGTACAGACTGTACATGTGACTAGAGGCCTGAATGCTAGAATACACTACCATACACATACAGGACTTTGCTCAAAAACAAAATTTCATCGTGATCAGAAACAGATGTCATCTTTCGAGGTGACATTCAGCCGTCTCATGACACCGTTTCTACCTTTTGAGAGGGAATCAAAAAAAAAAAAATCAGCCCCGTCTACACTGGATTTTTAACCACGCAGCCGTGAGTAAGTGACCACCATCGCAACGCAGCTACAATGGCTAATAATTCAAGCAAAAGCGACTCTCAAAGCAGTTTCATTATTCCTGTATTTAGGATGATGTATCACCTTTTCAGTGGTCGTTTCTGTTGAATCTCTGCTGTAATTAGCTTCCTTCCTCACCTCTGTTGTGCAAATGTGACTTGCCTTTATTGCTTGTGTCGAGCACAGGACAGTGTAGCTGAAGAGAATGGAAGCAGGGAGAGAGAGAGACTAGCCCAAGGAGCAATGTTCTGCTACTGGTGTCGCAATTCCCATTGGTCTAAGTAGGTAGAGGTAGCTAGATTAGTTAATATCCCTATAACGTGTCCATCTTTGAAAAACATTCAAGACTTAATTGCACCTCTACTGTGTGTCAAGGCAGAATGCATGCCTTGTGTGGCCAATTAGTTCAACCTATGTCAACACAATGTGATGTGAATCAATCAATCAGAGCCATGCTATGTGGTATTTTAAGAGCCACGCTGGGAGTAGAAGGGTAGCTTCCTGATTTTAAAATGCAGTTTAGCTTGTTTAACAATGGTGGCATTTTGCAATGAAGGGTTTCAGCTTTGGTGTGTGAGGAAAAGGAAAAATGGAAGTGTGACAGGTTCTACTTTTAGTTTGGAAACCAGCACAGCTCCTCCTTACATGACAGTGTCAGAAATGTCAGACTTTGCTGCTGTCGCACTGAAAATGGCTAAATTTTAAAAGTCTACCAGAGACCCAGAGGACTGAGCCATCAGCCATGCCTTTTCAACATCACAGCTTATCTCCTCCATCTCCTGTTCTCTGTGCCGCAATCTGCCTAATGAGGCAGAATCCACTTGACATGCATTTTTAGCAGCAGAAATGCATGATGATAGCCAATCTAGCAGCCAGATCTACAGTAGATGCAGCATAGGAGAGGCATCACTGACTCATCACGTAGTGTTTCTCCAGAACTAATGGACAGCTGGCAGCAAGAGTCCATGTCACAGACAGGCCCAGCCAGGCCGGCCTCTCCCCAAGGTCACAGCCAGTCTCTCAGAGTGCACTGGCACCAGAGCAGCAGATGGTGGTGAAATGATGGCCCATCATTACTCATCCAGGAGAGAAGATGGCTGTCCTTTGTCACAAAAAGCTTGTGGGGATTCTGCTGTTTGCTGCTCTTTTCACAGAAATTTTTCCATGACCAAATAGTCTTTTCGCTGCAGAGATGCTGGTGAAGGCGTTCAAAAGTCAAGGCTTTTCACAGTATGGAGTACACCACATTCACACTTTGAATATTTAGTAGTTCTAACTTGGGACAGAGGCCCAAACTAGCACTACAACTACCTATTGTTTTCATTATCAATTAGTCTTCCAATTATTTTCTCAATTAATTGTCTAGAGTGATGTCTTCAAATGTGTTGTTTTGTCAGACCAAAGCCTAAAACCCCAGGATATTCAGTCTGCCATGAAATCAATTTGAAAAGAGACCAGGTCCACCAAAAGGAAAACAAGTTTATGCCACATCAGTGTCACCTGTAAATTTCCAAAGAGTTTCCAAATTTCCCAAGGATTTCCAACTGTTCTCTGCAGGATTATTATGAATGCAGAGGTCAGTCTAGCATTGACATGACTGACCAGTCCAAAAATGTCACAGCAAATTTTCAAGTACTGTTATTTTTACAAATAGACCTCATATTCCAAATGTAGACAGTTAATTTCTCACCTAAAAAACATCATGGCGGAATTTAAATGGGATATTTGTCTAACCCAAGTCCACACAAGTCAGCTTCCTAAGCATCCTTGATTTCAGTTGAACTATATGTGAGTAAATGCAGAGCTCAATTCAGTACTCGGGTTTGTGACCGATGACTTTTAAGACCCATTTCTGTTACCATCCACCTCAGAATCCAAGACTCCTGCTAATAAACACGGCTATCAGATCATCTTCTTGTGTCTTAAAGGCACAAAAAGTTTCAGTGTTGTAAAGTCTTTATTGCTATAGCAACCAGCAGATTGAATTTTGCTCTGTTGAGCTAAAAACAGAATGGAGATGCACTTAATGCAGCACTGTTTCAGAAGCAGAGGCTTTGTTACCACCTCCCTCCCTAGTGCACACATACAGTACATGCACACACACACACCAATTCAAATATAGTGACTTGCATCTCAGCAGGCTGTTGGAGTTCCCTTTGAGTTCTCCTTCAGCCCTCCACTAGGGAACTAGAGGAACGAGAGGAATACCGAAGAGGAGGTGTCTGAAGTGTCAGTGAGTCTGTTGCTAGTGCAGATTTTGCATCCTCAAATCACTGATTTTATTTTCATAGATGAGGCATAACAAGTTTAGGCAACGACACCCTGGGGTGCGTTAAAGAAGATGATATAATGAGAAAATCTAATTTTTGAACAGGGCAGACAGTGAGTGGGTTTCTATACTTGTGCAGTTGTAATGTGTTTAAGTTAAAATCATTTCCATACTGCCACCTAAAGTGAACAGCAGCTATCCCAAAACACTTTTGTTGTGATTGACGCAAACAGTCCCGAGGGTCTTAGTGACAGAGACAGCAAGACCTGGCTGAGTGTTTTCTCTACTGTCTCCCTGTATCTAGGCAACAGCAAACCACCACGATTATTACATCATCTGGCAGAGTGGGCCTCCCATGTATTAATCTCAAAGCAACACTTAGCTGAGCTTAGTGAGCGGTGAGCGAGAGCAAAGAGTGCTTTACATGTAGAGAGGGAAGGATGGAGAACAGGGCAGAGGGTTGTAGCATGAGGAAAGTGTGTGTGTGTGTGTGTACAGTGCAGTGTAGTGATGGACACTGTATTTCTCCGATGCTTTATGACCTCTAAGGGGACCAGTAGTAACTGCAGCGTCACTGGCCAAACACGGGGTGTTTTGTGTCAAAACACAGTGACTGAGTTTTGAAGGCCAGAGATCTCTGTGCTGATTATGTAATCATTGAGTCAGTGGTGCTGATCAACATCCTGTTGAGATATTTTTGTGCTATGTGGCAATTAACTATTACTCACTGCTTTATTTTTTTTAATTTTCTTTTTCAAATGAAACTATAAATTTGTGACCTGTTTTTTGGAGGAACCAGTGGGCTTTGAGACTAAGAGCCACACACAAATGAGGAAGGCAGAAAGTACTGAAACACAAACAAACACATTGTTCGTTTTGGTCTTTTAATGGAATTAGCTGACAGTAAGAAAAATACAGAGTAACACCAGCCTCTTATAAATCAGGAATTGGGACGGTGTTATGACTGTTTTTTAGGGGGGGGTTTTCTGATATTGAGCATATCCACATTTGAGTGTGACAAAGAAATTTGGTGATGAAAAATACTGACCTGTTTTATCCCAAGATAAACAATATTAATGTAAAACTTTAACAGTAGTAAAATTTAACAGCATCAGATTATAACGAAAGGGGACTTGGTCTGTGGCAAATCAGGATGTCATACTCTCTCCTCCTACTTGCTTGCACCCACCCAACCACTCTGCATGAATAATACATTTAATGCATTGAACAGGCTAGTAATTAATACAGCATCTCATGTCATCAAATGACTATTAGTTTTATTTACTCACTTCTTAATCAGTTTCCAAAAACAAGTGCCTTCTCATGTACACAAGACGTCTTATTCAGCCACCCTTCATGTAACCAGGTGTCTACACTCTGTAGATCGTCAGTGCTCACGTTTTAGACGCCCGTGTGTTTCTGCACACACGTGTATTTCTGTGCACACACACACACACACATGTGTGTGGCTGTTGTTTAAGCCCACACTGAGCTCTGACCATGCTGTTTTAATTTAGGCACTTCTGAAACCGATAATGATAATCATGAGGTATAACAATGTGCTTCTGAGCTGCTGTGAGTCGATCACCTTAACTACCATAATTGCGGGAAAATGAAACATGTCATATTCCCTTATAGGTCACATGATTTTACTGTACTCTATACTGTACTCTATACTTTACTGTATATAATACCTATGGGGGTCAATAGGATTATTGACAAATACCAATGACTCAGTGATTATTTGGCCTGGTGCTGAGATTTGTAGCTTTCAAAATTCGATTTCTGGCTCATGCTCTGTGTTGGAAGTTGTCCTCACTTGGCCAATATGTTTTCACATTTCGTGACTGGAATAACACATTAAGACCTTTGCACTGTGCCTATTTGTTCAGTACATTGTGTTGTTCTTCTGAAAATGTCCCTAACCCTTGGAAAGCAATCTTAGAAAATTGCTGCCTGGATTATTTTACCTGGCAGCAATTCTTCAAGGTATAGGAAGCACTACATTTATATACTACAGTACGCAAGTGTCAGCATACAGTTGAGTAAACATACAAAGCAGAGGACTCTGACACTTGGAGACCAGAGTTCATATTGTGGTTCCTACTTTAATTAAGGATAGAGAAAGGTTGTGATTTTGCTTAAATGTTGAAGTAAAAGTGTGTCTCATGCTTCAAGTCTGAATCTGGAAATGTTTGATATCAGACCGACTTACATGATCCTCTGGAAGAGCGAAATTTAATGCAGTATTTTAACTGTAGTAGCTTACTTCTTTGATACTACTTCACTCAGTGTTGCTGTTTGATCTCTGTCCAGCTGCTTGCAAATTATGAAACTGTTGTGTCCACCAGGTCAATGGGACAACAAGTGCCGCAGGGTGTTCTGATCATCACTTGCAATTGTTATTCCTACTTTGTTTTCTGAAGGTTTTAGGTTACTGAATAGGGCCATTCAGTTGTGCTAAGCAGATGTGGTGTTATACCCAGGGGCCCACAGAACTGGTGCTCAGGGTGCGTGGTCAAAATAAACCTCAAAATACCTCTCATCCACATCCACTAGTCTAACATGACAACAGAGACTAAAAGCCCAAAACAGAGACTATGGATGGAAACATCTTATCACAGGCTCAGCCAGGGAGAAAAAAGGAGGAGAAGTACCAAGTACCAAGCCCCATCTCCAGGTGCTCCCTTAAGACCCAAACCAAAAAAAGTTATGTGCACAGCCGGTTATAGTCAGGATCCTTAACAGAGGCTGTTACCTGTTTTATTTTTAGCGAGGCATGGCTACTGGCTACATCTCAGTATTTCAAACACCTTATGACTAAGTCTCTCTACAGATTTGCAGATAGAGACTCGTAACTGAACGAGACGCTTTATCATTCAGGTCATTTAAATTCCCTGGTTGTGTTTTTTTGCCTTCTTTTTTTTTTCTTGTCTGTCAAGTGTTGTATATGTTATATTAAATTAGCTGATGATTTGAGTTTAATCTGTAAACTCCTTCCTTCAGATACAGACAATGAGATTTTTCTAATTTTTCAAGTTTTTAGTGGCTACACCTCTTTTGTTTTCTTTCACTTTGTTCTTTGATTGCAACCATTTTGATGTCCTGCTGGGGTGTTTCCATCAGCTGTGTTTTGCTGCACACAAGCAGTGTGGCTCTCGCTCTCGAGTGCGATTTGTCAAAGCAGTCTGACATTCAACAGAAGCTGTCTCTTCTTAAGACACCAAGAGCATGCTGCAGTGACAGAATATTTTAATAAAGATGCAGCTGAGGGAGATTACACAAGCACAAACTGGGTATTTCGCACAGCAATATTTCTTATTATACCCATCTGCAGTCACAATATCAAGCTTTTGTCCTGGTTTCAGAGTGCCTTGGGTGGTAGCACTGCTGTTGTGAAGGGTTTTGTGCAGGGATAACAGCCTGAATGTATAACGAGTACAGAGGCAAATCAGAACACTACAGGGCATTAAGACATTCATCCAAATGATTTTAGCAAGTACGAGACTCAAACTATGGAGTGATGGGATTCTCAGTAAAAGCAATGCAGTGTAATTTCACTGGGCTGTTTGCCTTTTTCTTTTTTTCATTCAAACAAAATTCAACAGCAGCTCATATGACAGAAACAGATAAAATTTTATTAGGAATCACCTGCTCATGTATTTTTCATTTCCCCTTTACAAATAAATTCTACGTTGGAAACAGCCTGGGATGTAGACCACAAAACCAGTAGGCAGTAAGACTATCTGACATGAATGTGTGTATCCACCTGACATACTGTACAACCTTAACTGGCTAATGGTAGCCATGATACATTCATGTTTTGTCTAAATTCACTTGCACTGTGAATTAGATACCCGTGCTCTCTTTTTCTACATTTAAAAATCTCTGTACCTGTTCAAATATTTTTAATGTACTGTAAGGTAACATGAGGCCTGTGGCTCTAAAAAAAAGTTTGTGTGTATCAGCTATCAGAATATTATGTCCCAGTGTATAAATGGCCACATGGTGGCAATGTCCTCACCAAAAATAACTCACTTCTCCTCTGTCCATGGCCAAACTTTCAGTCAAATGGAGTAGTTTTAGAGATGTCCTTCTAACTAAAGGACAGACAAAAGGGACAGAAAACATTACCTAGTTCTTAGTGGTAATAAACCGGATGCTTTCATACTGACTGGCTATGTGTGGCACTTCCCGACTCAACATGATACACTATAGAGTCCTGAATGGGATCATGGGATATTGGTATTCTGCACCAGAACACCTATAGTGTCTTCATTCAGAGAGCAGAGAGCTTTGATTTCTGGTTTTAATGGGCTGACAGAGTAATGGCTTTGAGATGAGGTGCGTGCTTTTACCTGTCTCTCCTTCTTCTCAGTGCACAGCATGACACAGCGAACACATGCCCGGTCTCTTAAGTAGTCAATCTAAAAGCTCTGTAGGCAGACATATAGTCTCTATGACTAAATCTATACTGTTTCCTCCTTATGTGAGAATTTATGTAAGATTTATCAAGAAAAATGGTAGAGTTGCCCTCTGGTGGTAATTTTCTTTCCTCAGAGGAAAAGTCTCTGTCTTATTTTACTAAAGCAACTTAACTTTTCACATTGATTCTTGTTATGGCAAAGGTAAAAGAAAAGCATGCCATCTTGCTGATGATCTGTGATGGCTGACTTTGCCACTCTAATTTGTTTTTAAAAATCCAGTCAATGATAAAGATCTTTCTGCAGCGTTATCCTAACCAGTGAAAGGTGCATGTCAGCACTTTTCTCCTCATGCAGACTCCTCTGAAGACACGAAGACAAGCTCCAAAATTCTCCATAATTAGTTTTGAATTAAACTGTCACCACCAGTGGGGTGCCAGACTGTGTTGTCAGTGTTCCCACCTCTGTGTGCCATGACATATCAGAGCATAGGCCAAGATCTTTAAGCCTCTTGTGTTTCTGTGGTGACAAACAGATCAATCTAATCCAGACAATTAATGTAGTGTTTACAACACCACGTTTCTATTGCTGAAAAGTTCAAACCTCTACAGAGCAGCAGTAAAAACAATCTCAGCCATGTCGAAATAGTTCTCCCTTAAAATGATTATTAACATGTTTATAGCCGAGATTTGAAAATTAACCAAACCGTTAATGGACTCAGGAATGAACCCCAGACTGTCCATGAGAGGCTTGATGGATCCCTATTGAGTGAAATATCCAACATTATTAATATTGCACTTCCATGCTTGAGCTGTGCTGATGAGCCAAGGGTTTGCTGTTCAGGCCAAGCTGAGGGTGCTGCATGCCAGCAGCCTGCAAGAGTCAAGTTAAAACCTCTTACGTTGGCTTTTTCCAAGTGGGCAGAGCCTTCTGATTAGAGGCTAGTTAGGGGATTTGCCAAAGTGAAATGAAAGTTGAAAGAATGGTTGAAGAGCGGAAAGTCAGATTTTGTTTGAAATCTAATATAAAAGAAGCTGGGACACAGTGTTTATGCAAGGCAAGAAAAAAATGTGTTCCCACTGTCAATGCGGGACAGCAACCTTTCAAGCTCCGCTTTATCACTTTAGTGGTAAAGTTTGAAAAATACAGCTATTTGGATGAAAGCAAGTTTCAAAACAGTTGTTGTTTCTTCTTTTCAAACACCTGCATTTCACAGGTGTTTTGTTTCAACACCTACAAAAATGATTTTCTGAGGACAAGTGTCTGTAGCTGTGCTTGTGTGCTCACATGTTCACATTCATAATACATACATGGAGCACAAGAGAGAGTGTGTGAGCTTCCAGCTGAGGAAACCAGCTAAGTGTTGCACCCTGCCCATGCCCTGCCGGTGTTTTATCCTGTCTGTGGTGGTCAGGCTAAACCCCCCCCCCCCTTGCCTGACTGGACGCTGGTTTAGCACATTAGTATTAGCACTCTGAATTCCCAGTGTGGACATGTACCACCTGGCAGGCATCGCCACCCTGCGTGAGTCAGAACACTCTGGCCATTAACGCACGGCAGGTACCATGGCATTGGCGAAGGATCAAGCCCATGTGTTAATGTTAACCTGCCGATCCACACACACACACGCACGCACGCACACACACACACAGCTTCTCTCCAGCACCGATTTCCACTGATCCTATAAGCGCTCCCCAGAGCGCGATAGACTGTGATGACGGCTACCACCCTGCTTCTCCACAGGCCAACCCTGAGCACAGCATATCCTATTATCAGCTATGGAGATGTTCACTATAGATGTTGTTAGGAAGGACACACACACTCAAATCAATTTCACGCATGATGGCATACCGATTAAAACTACATAGGTCGATAAAGCTGATTCTTATCTCTTTTTTCCTATGGTATGAATTTCAAATGTAAAATCAAAGACCAAATTAAGGACGTATTTCCTTTATGTATCCATTTTCTGTTTTCATCTAGTATCTGCTTTTTTTCATTTGTTGAGGGATATTTATGTTTCGTAGCCATAGGAAGGCTTTTGGAAAGTGCGGTCATAAGTCCAAATTCCCCCAGCAGATACCCACTCACATAAAACAGTCTTTAACTAGCCACCAGCCACGCTCTATCAAATTTTCTGAGTATTTAAGTTTGACATTTAATTTATTTATTAAAGAGGCAATGATGACAATGTAATAAATGAAAATGTGAAAACAACATGACACACTGTGCTCATGCTGATGAACCTCCAGATAATTATCACCTCATTCAGCAGCTCTCACTCGGCTTTACGGCGCTTCATAGCAAGTTTCAGGTCATTGTTTAGCTGTCTTGCTCGCAGTGTTACTGCTTTGGTTCAGTTTTGTTCTCAGCTGCAGTGGGCAGCTGCTGTCAGTGAAAAAACTTTAAAGAGCCCACTGTACACTGTAAAGTTAGTCCAGGATTCTGGAGACTGCTGGTTTTCCATCATGTGAAGCCACCGCTTTAGTTCTTTTCTTCTAATGTTTTGGGTCATCATCTTGCTGAAGCCCCAACCAACCAGTCTGTCTTCCTTTGTTACCTCCTGTATATATTGTCCTAATAATGCCGGAAAACTGTAAGTTAATATCTAATCCCTGAAAAAGGCCTGTTTTCTATGAAACTGACATCATTTACCAGATTTTAGTTACCTAAGTTTTTGGGATTTTTTTTTTGTTTTTACCTCAGGCAGTTTACCAATTACCTTTGTACCATTTAAGGTTATTCATTGGACTTGAATTAATTGAATTTCAATTAAAACTGGAAAATGGGGGTGTTCTAAAACTTTTGACCGGTCGTTTAAAAAGAGATTAATTATTAGACTTAACCAGAAACTCACCTTCAAATGAAAATTAATGTTGCACCATGTCTGCTAGATGTGTAAATAAGCAGCTGCTTGCCATCATGTAGAGCTGTATTGATTTATCAATTAGTTGACTGGTAGAAAAGTCACCAGCGGCCATTTGGATTTGATCAGTATTTTTAAGCAAAGCTCACTGGTTCCAGCTTCCGTGAAGCTGAATATTTGAGGCTTTCTGATGGACATTATTCACTATTTTTGAGAAAAATTATTTGGTAACAAAAGTATTTAGTTAGCTGTTAGTTGCAACCCTACTAATATTTGTCATACCAGTTTAATAAGGTGATGACAAGTCTTGTGGTGTCTTTCTTCTTTTTCTACTGACCCCAAGTGGCCAAAAAAATAGATGAATGCAGTTTTTAAAAGGTTTCCAAAAAGGAAAAGGTTAATTTGAAAGGCTTACACAGGGCCCGGCTTAATTACCATGCTCCAAAACCAGGCAGTAACACCCAAAAACTACCTGATACGTTCGATGAATCAAAGGGCGGATCTACTCTTCAAACAGAGGCAGGCTGCATATTGACAGGGCAGAGCTTCAGGATTAGAAATCCTGTTGCTACAGGGATTGCCCTGGCCTCCATACAGCAGGGACTCTCTGTTCAGGTCTGCACTGCATCATTCTGCCAAGACAGAAAGATCCTTTTCACAGCTATTTTCGACACGCTCCGTCCCCGTGGTGGCCTCTTTGTCTGGCCAGGAATCACTTGTCACCTCTATCACCATGTAAGCAAGAACCACAGGACTCTGTTTCTGGCTTTACAGCTCAAGGGGGATACGTATACACTAACTACGCACATAAAGCTGCACACACGTGGCTCGTAGAATGCAGGATTTTGTTTCAATGGGATTACATTGTTCATGGTTTTACAGTGAATTGTTTTATGCATTCATTAGATCATCATGTCTTTTCACCTTCTGTTTCTGTGTCTCTCTCTTCCACCTCTTTTCGCCTCACTCTTTTCTCTCACGCTTTCTGTCACTCTGACTCACCATCTCACGTACGCAGCATGCACACGCACACACACACACACACACTGTCAATGACCACTCAGAGTATCATGCACGGCTGACAGTTCAGCCTTCATAGCACACAATGGCATACATGAACACACACACACTGGCACATTCGCTACAGCTGAGCTTCAAGATTAGCAGCCACTACTAGCCTGACACACCGGGAGAGAGAGTACAACACACACACTAACACACTGTACAGTCACACTGTTGGAAATACTGAGCTGCACACATACACACACACACACTTGCACATTCACTGCCGTAGAGCTTAATACTACCACAATAGCATAAGCATATCCGTCAATGGCACCATACGTGTTTGTGTGCCTGTTAACACACCATTATATCCCACACACACACACGCACACCCTGGCCCAGATCCCTCTTATGAAGCAACACTGTTTGGAGGAATGTACAGCAGAAGGGGAGGGGGGGGGGGGGTAACGCTACAGCTCCTGAGTATCTCCATGGAAACAGGCTGGAGAGCAGCATATCCTGCTCAGCGTACTGTCAGAGACTGAGGATGAATCCAGTCCTCATTAGGGAAGCCAAACCACACCGCACACCAGGCGGTTGATTCCATTATTAATTGCAACAGCTCTTTTACAGAAAAAAAAAACCCCACACACACACACACACACACACACCTGGATGAGGGGTTTCCTCAAGCTCAAAGTGGTCAATATAGTCCAACTAGCTTATTGGACTTGGGACGAGAGATTCTCTCCCTAGGCTGATCAATGCAGATAGCATGATTTTCACACAGGCTAATGCAGTCATGTCCTTGCTGGTCATCGATTTTCCTGCAGGCACCTCACATTTACCATTTTACCTTCTGTATTTTGAACACTATCGGACAGTGGACAGGGAAAGCGGAAATCATTCTTGAGTCAGACCCAAAATGCTGATGATGCACTGATTACAAAAAAAAAAAAAAAAAACACAATCCCCCAGAAGCAGGGGATTCAATTCAAATAAACTCACTGAATTCTTAAGGATTTTCTGTTGATGCTGCTTCAAAATCCCACAGAGCTAAACGCTTGAGAGTGGGCCAAAGTGGCTCACTCTCTGTGGGTCATGTGCTAAGATGCGGTGTAGTGCAGAGAAGCCTTTAGCTGAGATTGTTTGAAACTGATATTTGGTGACAATGAGCGAGAGCTCGTATTTGCCGTGAAATTAACAGTGCAGAGAGAAATTCAAGGTTGAGTCACAGATCTGCTGACGACACTCAACAGCACTCCCTTACAGTATGAGAAAAAAAATGGCTATACACAGACAGAAAAGTCACATCATACAAAATAAAACACCTAGAAAATTTGTTTCTCTCTCCTTTTACTTTTGTTTTTTGTCCTCCCCTTGTCCCTGTACCATCTGGGGTTTTTTTATGTACACCCCCTCCACCTTTTTTTGCTTTCAATATACATGTTTACGCAAACCATTTCTGAGTCTCATATCCTCCAGAACGTTCAACTACATCTCCTGTCTAATTCACAGTTATCTACTTGGGTCAAAAGTGTCCGAGAGAGAACGCGTTTCCACATGTTCTCAGGGCAAAACAATAAATTGTATCAGTCATGCTCCCTGCTGCCAATATCCAGCTCACTCCTGAATGCTCTCTATATTCAACTCATATTCACTCTTCTACTCACTCGTACACCCACACAGCTTCTCTCGCTACCTAACATGGTATTGTACTCAGCACCACTCAGAGGGATTAAAACTGGGAACTAGGATTCAGGTTGTTTCCATCCAGCTTCTTTCCGTTCAAACACAGGACTAAAAATCAGGTGCCCAGGAAACATTAAGAGCCAGGCTGTAACTTTAATGATCCCTTGGGGCACAAAACACACAACAAGAAATTTCAACATGATGCTTTTGGCTGTTGTAAACATTTACCAGTATGCTCACATTGTATTGACCAAATGATTAGCTATGAATTGAGGAAATAATTTGGCAATTACTTGACAGTGAAAAGTGAAAACAGTCATTAGTTGCAGCCTTAGCCCTTAACTACATAGAGTAAGTTTCCAGAGCTGCAAATTTACAGTGAAGGAAGGAACATGTGTGCAAACAACTCTGTGTCTGATGACTGATTCGCCCACTCCCTTAACGGGATACGTGGAGCATGCAGAAAATGTTTCATCAATCTGAAATCGAACCGCCGTCTAATCCACTGTCATATGTCAGCAGTAAAATACAGTATTAGACCCTGACGATCACTTTGAATGTTGGTCAAACCGTCTGTCTGCCTGTCTGACTATTTGTTCCAGATCTCAATGACTACTGGCCAGATTTCCAAATTTGGTTTGGATATTCGTGGTCCTCAACTGATTTTGTTGACCCCCATGACCATGACCCCCCCTTCATTTTGAAGCCACTGTCATGTCTCATGTCTCTCATGTCTGTGCGGTAGATTTGTTACTGGAGGCTCTGCGCGCAGTGGTGTCCATCTAACTCTCAGCAAGAAAGTGAATAAGAGCATTTCCCAAAATGTCAAACCAGTCCTTTAACCACCATAGCAGTAAATGAGCCACTGTATTCCATCAGAACTGGTCAAACAGCTTCAGCAACTTCCTTCCTTGCGCCTTTCCGACATCAGATTAGTGGCTCTCTTTTTTCGTTCTTGACACAGTTATTTCTGTCACTTTTCGTGTGTGCAGCCAAGCGCAGCACTATGAATGTTTTCAAGGAGAGACCGTCTGAAAATTGTGCACAGATATCTCCGTATTTAAACGATTTCGCCTCTCTCTCCTCTCTGTGATGGCCAGCTTTTCACCTCGTCTTCGAGTGTTGCCATTTGGAGCAGCTATAACTTGATTGGTCGGACAGCGGGTTGTAATAACTAGCCTTTAGTCTCTAGCAAAATCTGTCAGTCAGTATGTCGTCCATTCCGTCCAACATTTCCCTACTGTTGTGTGTAAAAAGCTCTGCAGCCTCTAGGGGCTGCTGGTGGAGCTTTACGTTCTTATTCTTGTTGGGAGCTTTGAGCTTTTTACAGGGAACCGGCCAAATGAGGCGTTTCAGGATGCTAGTGTATCTGCTTGAGAATCAGAGCAGTGAAAAGCCAACTGGGAGCTGTGAGGAGCTGCAACTCAGCTCCTCTGAGATCCTCCTCTGCATCCCAGTGCCACACATGACAAACGACCACCTCAGCCAGACACCTTGCTAAACATGAAAGCAGCCTGATACAGTCCACACAGCTGCCTGAGTGTGCCTGTGCGTATGCATATAGGCGTGCCTTTAGCTCACTCTGTGCACTGTATGTTAGGAGATGGTGCTTGTTGCAAGGACAAATGCTGTATGTACAGTTTATGTGTGTGCGGCTGCATGTGTCAAGACATGAGGATTAATGCTGCCAGTGATAAAGAGTATCTGTCAGTCCTCTGCTGCGTATCACAGTACAGTTATAAAAGAGCCTGGAACGCTGTCTGATCTGTATGCAAGCATGAATGAGCGTAAATGCGCACAGATTTTTTAGCTAAATGGTGCTGGTGGGTTTTTTCCTTCACTTTTTTTTGTTTCGTTTTTCCAAGTCATAACTAAAATATCTCTGTTTTTCTGGTCAGTCAAGTGCAGCTTCAAGACACTGTCAAATGTTTCAACACACACAGAAAAGCCATCAAGCCCTGACCAACGGCAGAATGCAGGATTTGGATATCGCTGCAGCACCAGCTACACTCCATCTCTTATTGTGGCATTAGGGAGGGTGTGTGTAGAAGGTGAAAGTGATGAACCGTCATTAGGTCACTTACAGGCTCAGGCGTTGCGGCGTCAGAGCCAACATGTGACTGACAGATTGAAGGATTTGAGAGGGATTGCACCACTCAGCTGTTGGCCACTAGGTTTCCCAAATCAGAGAGTGATGGAGTAAGTTCTCCTACAACCCCCTCCCCATCTATTTGCTGTCCTTATCCTTATCTCCCTCTTTCTTTCCCCTCTTTGTCTTGAATTCCTTCCATCTGTGACAAATAAGGCATGAAGACACACAGCAGTTTTTTTTCCCCTCTCTAACAGCCAAGCTGAATCGATAAGAATGATTACATAATGATGAACTACTGGTGCCACTAAAGAAGACAGTCTGTCAGTTATTTTAAAACCCGAAATTCTGCCGACGTTCGTGCCCATAAGATCGATGGAAAGCTGTTGGGCCACGCTGTCAAGATGAAAATCCCCTTCTTGCCCATCGAGAAGCCTTGCTGAGGAGCAATCCCTCCCACCCTGCTGGATTCTGTTACACACATATGCATATGAACACACACACACACACACCTGCACAGATCGCTGTGATTGAGGGGGAGAAGACGAGAAGAGATGTTTTTCCTCCATAACTGAAGACAGATGTATTTGGCGTATCTGACAAAGATCGACCTCACAGAGCTTTTTTGAATTCAAATCATTGCGAGGAATACCAGTTACCTAATCTGCTGTGGCAACTTCTCATCTACCTGTTAAATTCACACACACACACACACACACACACACAAAAACACACATACACATACACATACACACACACATACACGCGCAAGGCTCACTGAATATGTCTTGAGGAAAAACAAAAAAAAAAACTGCAAAGATTAGAAGCATTTTTCTGAATGAATCTTCTTACCTTGCAGCGAGTCTATGTTCTGGAGACATTGGAGCACATACGCGGCGCGTCTTCACACGATGACAGGGAAGCGGCGGACAGTCAGGCAGAGGTGTTTCACATCTGAGAACGGAGGGGGGAAAGCAGGATTTCTCCTCTGTTTTTCTGTTCCTTTCTTGTTATTTTTTTGAAAGCCCTCAGAAGAATGGAGCACTGACAGAGGAGGAAGAGGAGGTGGAGGAGGAGGTGGAGGAGGTGGAGGTGGAGGAGGAGAAGGAGGAGGAGGAGGAGGAGGAGGAGGAGAGGGAAGGCTGAGGAGGGAGCAGTCTGCCGGGCTGGGCTGCTGTGGATCACCTGGAGCAGTGTTGGGCTCCGCATTTACTCCTCCACTGCAGCAGTACGAGGCAGCGGCGCGAGCTGCATGTTGCTCCCACAGATCACCGCAAAACAAGGACACGGAGTCTCCATCTGCTGGATTCAGGATTCTGCAGCTCTGTGGCTCCAAGCGCTTCTATCCCCATCAGCATGCACACTCATGCTGTCCCTCTTCCCCTCTGGGTTTCTATCTGCATTTCTCTGTCTTTATGCCTTTGCTTCACACTCCTTTTCCCTCTCAGGGGGTTTATAACGAGTCACAAAGGTGTTGCCATGTTATTTGGCTCTCAGTTTTCCTTCTCCGTGTCCTCACATTGACTGTTGCATGTGGTCATACGTCTGGTGCTCTTGGTAATAAAACGTCAAGCTCAATAAAGCCTCAGCCAACATCACGCTCTCCCTACGATGACATCACTCCTCTGACCGAAAGGGAGGGAGTCGTTTCCTGGTCTTGTCGGGACCCTGCTGACGTCACCGAGATCAGACACGTTTCTCAGACCATGTGCAGGTGCTTAAGTGGCGTACAGTCCACAGAGAAAGTTAAACAAAGCTGAACAACAGGAGCATGCCAAGGAGTTTCGCTTCAGGTGAAGACACCGCAACAGACCTAAGAAAACTGCAGCACGAGTCTTGATCACATTCCCTGCCTTTCTAAGTCCTGAGACAACCTCTCATCCAAACTGGAACCATAAATTCCACCAACTAGTGAACACTTGATCTCCGAACCCGACCGCCCTCACATTCTCCTCACGTCCACCCTCCTTCATCAGCCTCTTCTCTGTCCTACAGCACAGCACGGCTGAAAGACAACCTGAGAGAGGAATAAATACAGATTTGGAAAGGATCATATTGATTTGAGGCCTAACGTAAGACCTATTGGTATTCTGAAGGAGGAGAGGTGCTGTTCAGGAGAAATATGAGTGCTCCTTCTCTTGATGAAAAAGACAGATCGGCAACAGCTGATGCAGATAGAAAAGGACACAGAAAAAAAAAGGCCAAAATACAAAAGATGTAAAACCTTTTGTCTCTAAAACCCAGATGCCTTGTCAAGTAGAAAAAGTAAAGTTGTCTGATGAGTAATTTATTTCTCCAGTTTTCTACACTTCTTCTGTGCAGGTGAACGTTTAGAAAGAGACAAAGGTTTTCAACCCACAGTCCCCCAGCAGTCATGATGCATCCGTAATACTTTAAATTCTTCAGTTGTGGTTGTCATTAAGTGCAATGACGATGCCGCAGTCAAAGAATATGAGGACCGAGAATTCTCTGATGTACAAACATTGTTTTCTTGAAACTCTCAAATGTTTTCCATAGTCTGTCAAACCAGAAGATGTACAACTTAAAAGTGCTATGTGTAGGTTCTTGCTATCGCTACATAGCCAACATTAGTATTAACAGCTGTATCAGTCCAGAAGGAACCTTGAGAGCTCAGCACCAAACTTCATCCCTTCACTTGCCAATAGTCTTGTCTCCAGCAGTGGAGAGCAACACCAATCTTTACTCTTGTTCTGCTTCTATTTCTATCACCTCTTTTCTTCTCCAGGAGTTGGCATGCTAACACAACACTGTCATTTAGAGCTTAATGTAAAGAATTAAAATGGGAAGATATTTCATTCTATAGTGCGAATAATACTTTTGTGTGACTGTTAAGATAGTTTGCATATGATGACTAAAAGATTCCATATGGAAAGATGAATTTTATTGAGGACTTTCCAACAGCAGAGAGACACAATACAGTCCTTGTCCTAAGAAATTCACTCTTGCACCACTGCTTACACAAACTGTTGAGCAGCATGAGCAACCCAACTAAGTGAATCCATTTTTCTAAGGCGACACAGCACACACAGTCTGTACTGGATTGTGAAATGGCCAGTATTTGAAATACACCAGTAGGTACAGTATGTGATCCCAGCAGTTGGGTATGATATCAAAGTAAACAGTCCCACCTAGTGGTATAACACTGAGCTAGGGATATCAAAGATTTGCACATTTGTTGCTAGAACACCATTCCACATTCAAAGCCATAGAAACACATTTCAAAAGCTCAGCGTGCTCATTTAAAGCCCAAGCTCGTGCACATAAAGTCATAAACAGCATCAGTGCATCTGCTGATTGCTTTATATTCCTTAAAACGATTTGGTCACCACAGTCATTAACATTGTGCTTCAACCTTGAGAAAATGATGAGTAGGGTAAGAGCAAGTTCTGCAGATGGTTGATAACAAAAAAAAAAAAGACAGCATAACAATGCTTTAGGTAATGTGCATCTAACAAGTGAAGATGTTCCCGTAGCCACAATCACTTCATCAGGAGCCTTTGTGCTGACAAAGCCTGTAAAATCACAGTAGGACCCTACACATGATTAACTCACAGATAATCTCTGGTGCGTGGTTGGGCTGAAACTCCACTGTCAGCCCATTTGTAATAATTAAAAGACATTTTCAGAATGTGATTAACACATATATGATCACTGTTGTCAAACTTGACATCCTACGGTTTTTCTCTAAGGAGGGTGTTATGATTTAGAACAACGCTGCAACACTGCAGACATAAACTAACGATTATTGCTGTGCTAAATGTGCAAAATCTGCCCGAGATATTAATGAGCAGAACGAAAAGGTAAAGCACAGGTGTAAAAATAGGCAAACCTGACCTCAAAACGTTTGTTGAATTATAGACCAACAAAACAAATGCTCGAAATTCTGTTCTCGTGTAATGGAAATCATTAGAGGGGTTGGTTGTGTTTCACTCTGTGGTATTTAGAGAAAAAAAAGAGGTGAATTAAACCTGAATTAAAATTTCAGGTTACTCTTTCATGATTTCTTCTTGCCCTTGGTTTCAAAAGCAACATGGGGCTGGTCGTACTATTTGAGGTTTGTGCTGATGCGAGCCAGCATTTGATCATGTACGATGGCCAAAAAATGCCAAGAGAAATGCAGCGGACCCCTGCAGTGCCTTTTCCTTGGATGGTTCTCCATGCTCTGACCTCTGCTGCGAGGAAGAGTCGTGCAGAGTTTATCTAATTAACAACTATCTCCTTTATGGGCTATGCTCAAATTCTCCACACATCACAACAGCTAATACCTCCACCACACTATTTGTGGCTGATTTGCTGCCTTTACCTGCTTGTTCTTTTTAAAGGTCTTTGTTATGTAAGCATTGTGTTCTTGGCAGGTACTTGGGAACTTTCTGAACAGGTCTTTTGTCAGTTGTGTCACATGTAACATACTCAGCAAAAGAAAAATGGAAATCAAAAATCAATCCTTGTCACTAAAAGGGGACGGTGGTAACACCTGGGCTAATCCAATGACCAGCTGAATTGCGTTTTGGTTTAAAGGTGGACTTATCAGTATATATATATATATATTACAAATGGATCAAATGACTGCATGTAATGTGAAAGTTGTTGCTCATAGTAAACTCATAGAACTCTGAGAATAGTGGGTCTAACGAAGGTTTTAGTGTCTTTCAGCTTGTTGTTTTGGTTTCATGGCCCGCGACTTAGAGTTGGAGGAAAGCTATTAGGAGTAGGAACTGTAGGAAAGTTATAAGGAACCAAATGGTGGAGATACTGGACTTAGTTCATTAGGTGGTCCAAATGAATCCTACTGTTGCTCTGTGTCTGCTGAATGTGTAAAGAAACAAATGTATGCTAACATGTTCGCCATATCGGCTTTATAAGGTGGCGGTACGTCAGCATTGTGTTTGCAGCTTGCTGCGCTGCCACCAAGTGGACAAAAACATCAATGAATGCAGGTTTAAGCTACTGTTTGAAACACATTGAAGGGATAAAGCCAGAATTATTCTACATATTATTATATACATTTCTTGTTGTCAAAGAATCCAATGAAAAGACTAAAACAATGTAATAGTCCGTCTATCAATAGTTTACTACCCTGTCAGTAATTCTCTGCCCCCATTTCTTTTTGTGAAAGGCGCAAATCCTTAAAATGGGTCATAACTATATAGTTCTGTTGGTTGTTTGTTTCTTTCTTTCTTTTAAAAATAGGTTCAGTTTTTCTAAAACATCTAGGCACTGCAGTTTTTAGCAAACATTACTCTCACAGGGGTAAACAGTGCATTTGTTGGGGTATTTTTCCTGCCATGCATTCATTTATATTTTGTGCAGTGGATTGACTCAAACGAAACTACAGCTGAGAGCAAATCAAGCACACATTTGTATTGTATGTATATGGAAAAACATGTCACTAATATGTAGAGAAGTGTGCAAAATGCATCAAATTACTTTGATAGCTTTTAACACAGAATAAAACACGAAGTGTGAAATACCATTGTACCTACTTATTTGCATAAGAGTCACCTCCTTTGATATTGTGATATAAATCTTCAAATAAACCTTCAGCCAACATTTTCCCTGCGTTCTAAACTTATGAGTACAATGATTTACTTCATAAAAAAGCTGGCTTTAATTACACAAGTTAAAACTTAGATATGGCTTGCAGGCTAAGGGCCCTCGGAATATATCACCAAACCTAGTCTTCATGGGTCTCTGAGTGAAGTTTATATTGTGATTATAATAAACACCAGCTGCAGACATAGACCCCAGGCCAACGTGGCAAGGAAGCAGCCACCACGACACTGTCGTTCCTCCAGATCCCTGCTACTATAAAGCCATTAATACAGCATGTAATGACATCCCCTCCTTAAGTTTGACTAATCCACCCCTCCCACCTCTTACCTGGGTCCTTCTCAAAGAAAAGACAGCAGTGAGTCTGTAGTAGCCATGGTAACACCTGTGACAGATGAAAAGATGGATGACAGATATAGTACAATACAGCTGAGTCACACCAGGCACAAACACACACACACACTCGCTGAATGGAGGGGAGCACGCAGCACAATGGGAACATGTGGGCATTTAGAGACAAGAAACTTGAGGGAAGAAGCTGCGGGTCCCCTCCATTCACAATGGCTTTCACCATGGGAAAAAATACCGCGCCATCCACACACACACACACACACACACACCTCCCTCCGCGTCCAAACACATGTACTGACAACACCTCACCCACACACCATGCATCATTCAGTGCATTTGATTGATCGGTGCAGGAAACACCCCGACAAGTGAATAATCAGTCAGCGGGTGACTCATTCATGCTGCGCAGAACTTCTGGCAGTTTCTGAAATTCACACTCTCGGTCTGCATGGCCAGGTGCGACACGCTGGCTTCAGCTGGTTAAAATTCAAGCCTCCATCAGACCTCATGTAGGTGCACTTGCGATAATATCCAATAACAACAATAACAGGCAGCGCCGCAGGCTCGGTGCATGCACAAAACAACGACACTGGTGCGTCCTCCTTCCTACCTTTTTCAGCGCTGACATCTTCCGCCTCGGAGAAGGTCACTTCTTCTTCGATAGTAAACGGGCGATAAACAAATGAAAGGCGATCATGTCCCCTGGCATCCGTGAAAACGTTCATTGCTTTGTCCGTTGGAAACATCTGCAGCAGCGCGGTCGTAGTTTCCCATGATGAAGGCGGCTTGTATGTGTTAGCTTGTCCAACGCAAGTCCTGGCGCAGCGGCAGACTTCATTCTTTTGGAGATGACTTATAATGCACTAATGTTGTTATGGTCACTGATAGAACAGCTGCGCTTATATGGGCAGCCTATATCAGACGCCATTTTTACAAAGTCTGCGTCTTCACTAACATGCTTGTGTTGATATAATACACATAACGTAACAAATAACTTCTAAATACAAACTTTAACCATAAAAAGTATATGAAGTTAAATAATTACTTTTTATCCATGCTTTTTAGAAATTTGGATTCTAAATTACACTACATGTACATAATTGTGATATCATAATTTAAATTGAAAATACATATAGTCAGGGCAGCTGTGTGCGGTTGAATTTAAGTGGATTTTACAGTGAAAAGGAAAACAAGTGTTTTGTCTAGTTTGTGAAAGATGTTTGATAAATTAAATTTCGTAAATATATTTCTGTACTTGTATTGGCTCACATTAGAGTTACATATGTGAGCTTAACTTAAAAATATATATATAATTTAAACAATTACAACAACTTAGTATCAGTTAAGAGAAAACTATTAGATAAATATCAGTCTTTAAAGAAGATACTGACTTTACTTGTGCAGCCAGATGATTAAAACATAAAACCTATGAAAATCTTACTGGAATAACTTTATATTTAGGGCTTGTGAATGACAAACAGAAGTGTCCTATCCTGTTCTTCATGCACTGCTGTTGAAATGCCCTCAGGTAAGGCACTTTACTCCCGCAGAGCTCCATGACAGGCCAATGCAGGTACGCTGCTGTGTTACTGGGCAGCTCCTCTGGGGGGTTGGGGTCAGCAGTATACTGGCAAAAGTACATACTCAGCACATATTTCCTTAGCAAGTGTTATAACTGACATTCAGGAGGTATGTCACACCTGAACTGCACCATCACAATCAGTCACCTACGTTATCAAATCTATTGTACCTCTCTGTTTGTCTTTTACCCACCTCCTAGAGGAGTAACACATCAGCCCAGAACTCAGAGCCAACTTCCTCCTTCCCTTTGTCCTCCTCAGTCAATAAATAACTTCATTCAGCCTTCAAACTTTAAAGTTACTTCAAAGTTAACTCACTAAATATTACACATTGATTCATACAATAATCCAAATGTTTGATATCAATTTGGACAAGAATTAATAAAATACGTTTTACAAAATTCCTCTTTGTTTTATTAAGAACCTGAAATGTTGACAGACTTTAGAATAAATCCAAATATTATTTTTTCATTATTCCTGGCAGTACTGAATCTGGACATCAGGGGGCGCCAGATATCTTTTCCACCGTGCTCTGTCCATGGTTCTGAAACAGTTACCTGCACAGTCATTTACACTGTAACTACACATGACACTATAAAGATAACACACAACAATCTGGTCTCTCTCTGCCGCTGTCTGTGAGTACATTTACTCAAGTTGTGTACTTAAGTACAACTTTGTGGTACATGGACTTGCTTGAGTATTTCCACTCTTTGCTACTTTATATTTTTTCTCCACAAAATTATCTGTCAGACATATGAAGATTGAATTTTCATGTCAAGATTTTAACACTAAAAATATTATCAGTTTAGAAAATGTTTTGCCTTAAAATCAAAATGAGTACCACCTCGACCAAATACACCATACTCTTACTTTGGTAAAATTTTGAATGAAGGACTCTTACTTGTAATGGTGTAGTTTTATAGTGTGGTATTTCTACTTTTACTTTCTACTAAATGAATTGAATACCTTTTCCCACCACTGCTGACCTCTGTCTTGTCAATCTTATCCATACTGTGGATGAATTCCTTTGAATTGTGAATTTAAACGCACTCAACTTTGGCACAAACTGAGCACCACAGGCGAGCTCTTGTGATTTTCTTGGGTTATTTGATTGGTTTGGAGTTTGATTAAACCAAATTGTAACTGTTCCTTTAGTTTTGTGGCTGGATTTGGATTTGCGTTGTGAAATTTTCTAATTCCATTTTCTTCACACTTGAACAATCTTGGTTCTGTTTGTGAGTGGATCCTATCTGTGAGCCTTCCTATGATGCCCTTCAGTCAGTGACACCTGTCAAAGCTAATAATACAAATACCTTCTTGCCCGCGGCTGTTTTCGTTTCACGTGTTGTGAGCTACGACAGATGCTATGTGACATAACACACCTCCAGACCGTGTGAAGCTATGGCCTGTTACCTGGCTGCCAACCACACCTGCATTTAACAAAAGATAATTACCCTCCAGCTGGTGCTTTCCTCGCGCTGCTTTTCCATTGCTTACTTTTCTCTGCAGTTTATTCACCATACCAGGGACTATTTGGCCTTTTAAATGGTTAGTTTGGGAAAACATTTGCCGACATTGCTCCAAATAATGCCATTAACAACATTAATGTTGTTGATCCAACGTGCAGCTGCTGCGCAACCAGTTTGTTTCTGCCTCGTTCTTCGCTTTTTGTCGCAGTGGATTTAAAGGAGAAGCAGAGTTGGATTTTATTGGGAATTGGACTCAAGTTGTAGATGGTGGCTGCGTCTCTATAGCCCTGTGGTGAATGTGGGATATCGGAGAAAAATGATTGTCAGTAACTCGGACCGTGTACGCCGGTGAATTTAGGAGACGGGACGCAGAAAACCCCTGCCAAGGAGGTCGAGACACCCGGAGACGAAACCCACCGGACAGCTGTGGGACCAGACTGGAAGGCGTCCAGCTGGCAGCCTGAGCAGGTAAGATGAATGAACCTGGAGGGTAACGGCGTGCGCAGTGAGTGCAATTAGATGCAACGTTTGTCACAGCCGTAATAGTTTAATTTAAAAAAATAAGATAATTCGCCCAGGACGCGAATAGTTATTTCTGGGGGGAGAAAAAATCGTCACGCCAAACTTCATTCACCAAACTGGCAGTTTAATGTTGCGGAGTTCATTGAAAAGAGACATACAAAGCAATGCACATTTTTAAAACGTTTCACAAATTAATTGGAGGCCCTCTTTAATACGGCATATTATTCACCAAGCTGTGCATTGGTTTAGTAACAGTTTAGGTTGTAGACTTAGTTCTCCTGGTTGCCCAGTCCTCCCCTAAAGTAGTCTGCGGCGGCTGCAAGTCACCTGTGTGACTCACTCGTAACAATTACATTATTGTGAAATGCAGTGCATCATAGGAAATTGTGTGCATGCCAAATTTGTCTGGGAATACCACCAGTGTCTAACCAAGCTTATTTATTTCGTTTAATGTATAGGTATTTCATTGATAACCATGGCAACGTTAAATCACTAAATTATTTAACGGAGTTTGGTTGGACGTTGATAGAGAGTCGGCCATGTGTTACAAATGATATAACCCCACAGCACTGCGGGGGAAGGTGTGTCCACGTTGTTAGAAAGGATGTTGTCATATTAACGCACACACGTGGTTCTCTTTTAAGACACCACGTTTCCATGTTACTTCATGCCAAGTGTCTGTTACATCTGTGTGACAGCTCTTAATTCTTGAGGAGGTCTGATAGAAATCAGGCCAATGAAGACTCGAGGCAGGTGACACAACTGACACTGTGATTTCTGTGCTGTAGTTTGGTGTTTTTTATGACCCCATTGCCATATCAGTGTTTAGGCTCCCACCTCCTTCGAAGGTAAGGAGATTTTGCACTGAAGATTTTCTGAGCAAAGGCTCTTTCCTTGACATGCTGCATTCCTTTTGTTATGCTGGTCAAAAGTTCAGCAGTGAGTCATACTCATGAAATATTTATATTTATTCTCTCTTGTCCAGACAGCAGTGGGCCTCAGAAATCGGAGGACACAGTGAAGGACACTGGGATAGCCTGTCCAGATACGCACCCCTGCTGGATCATGGGTAACCATGCTGGCAAAGACAGTCATGGCCCTACAGGTATTACAACAACACAAATACACAAACAGTGGATTTACTATGATGGAAAATGTATCATTTTTTTCAGTTATTATTACTTTTTAACTCAAAGTACAGGTGATTAAAACTACTGTTTTTATGTTGCTGCACTGCCCAGTTTTCTCTTGCAATCTTGAACTGAGGCCTTTTTTGGGTCCTCATACTGTAAGAGCCTATTTTTAGACACCGTCTTCCTGGTTTCAAGACAGAAAGTGCCACTTGTTATTAGTTTCAGTGTCTCCTCGTGTAATTCCAAGCAAAAATGAACTGGTTTGCGCTGAGTTAAAAAGTTAAGTCTTATGACATTTTAATTCTTTTGTGATGAGGAGTAACTGGATTCTTCGCACTGAAGAAGGAAGCAGCTAATCTCACACATTGCAAAACAATAAAAATTCAGAATACATGCACACAAATGAACTTCAGGAGACAATTGTTTAGAATAGCAGATTTTGCTGGCTTTAAGGTAAATAATGGTGAGTTCAGTAGTTTTTCATTACATCCCACTAATTCCAAGAAAATGCAAAGATAAATATGATTTATCATTTTTGTTTACCCAAAGCAAAATGGGTAAACTGGCACTGGAAATCATGTTTGCATGAAATTAAGTCTATATCTGTGTCTTTAAGGAAATACTCCTATTTCTAAGAAAGCCAAAATGCTTAATTCAACCACATCTTTTTGCAATAATGTTTTTGTAAATTTAGACCTGTACAAGCTAAATCACAAAGTGGGGCTGCTGTAAACGTGAGCATCACAGTTCCATTGAATGATTCTCTGTAGATTTACACAGTTTGTCCAGATGAAATTCTGGTGTGAGGTACTGTATGATGACAGAAACATCTCTTGGGACATGAGACGTGATGAATCAGAACTGTGTCTCAAGAGGATTCAGTGAAAGTTGAATTCAGCTGCGTCAGATCTTTAAGCCTCTTTCATGCCTTAGGTATCATTCAGTTCAAAGCACCACAGACTTGAACTGTCATTTGGCTCAGCTAACGTGTGAAATGGCCCGGTGCAGATACAGATCTTGTTTTCTAACTGAAGACATTCAGTCGGCCGCTCGCTCTGGTTAATTCTCACTCACAGCTGTTTAAAATGCTGCTCCCAGCTTTCATCTCTTGGCTGTCAGTATGCAGGAAGTGGGCTTAGACTGGAGGATGAGAATAGCTCCACTGCCGTAGCTGAACAGGCTACATCATGCTGCTGCCAGGGAAATGATGAGCCTGCACAATCCTGCGGTACTACACAAGGACAAGGAGGGGAAGTGTGAAAAGATCTGAGTCGAGGCAGATGGAGGAAGGTGGAGGTCCCTGTAGCCTGCCGAAGTCTGCAGGAGTTAATAATCAGTGCACCGTAAATGGCATGCAGCATTAGCTGTCCGTGACAGGTGACACTTTAGATGATGCGTCATAATCCGGATACCAAGTAAAACAGATAGTAATTCAGCAACATTTCTCTTAATATATGAAAATGTCTGTGGAAGACTGGTAGCACTGATGATGGGTGTAATCGCCTGGTGGTAGCAGCGAGAGCAGCTGTGAGATAGTAGATCAGGGTAGAATTGCCTCCCTTCCTGGATCTTGCCACATGGGGGAACAGTGTGTGTGTGTGTGTATGTGTGTGTGTGTATGTGTGTGTTTGTGTGTGTGTTTGCCAGCCAAGACATTGGCAGGAGAGGCTTTTTGCTGCATCAGTCAGCCCAGGACAGTAAATAAGGGAGTGGACACTCAGTGCTTACATCTGCATCGAGGAAAAGAAGAGGGGGGCTTTGCATTCAGCACATTTTTCAACTTATATTAGATGATTTTAAAGCTCAGGGCAGTGGTGTTTTTCTTTTTTTTTTTTTACCTCTATGCTTTTCTCTTTCTTTTGCTCCTCTTCTGCTTTATGATTTATTTCCCCCTCTCAGGTTCTCCTTTAGATTTCTTCCACACGCCTCCCACCACACCCTCAGAGGCAGAGCTGACTGCCATGGCCTTATCCTCTGCAGCCTCCTCTAATGAAAAGGCACAGACGCCATCACCGGCTGGCAGCGCCACCCCCTCCTCCGCCTCTCCAATCGCAGACTGGACGCAGAAACTGTCTGCTCCCTCAGAATGGGCCGTGATAAGTGTAGACAGCATCGCCCCCTCAGAGACAAACGTGAGTGATGCAGCAGCGGGACACGGAAAGGCAGCGGGCAGCCCGGCGTCTCTGCCTCCGTCCAGAGGATCACCCTCAGAGCAGAGCTGGCAGGAGAGAGATAGTGGACTGGAGCCACAGGCTGCATCAGAGAGAGCTGGAGAGGAGATGACCCTGGTTTTGCTCAGTCTGATGGAGCACTACAGTGCCCCACTAGGCCTGACCCCCAACACTGATGTTACCACAGGAGCAGTAGGTAGGCCCTCTATCCTCATTGGGGTTTTTTTTCTTTGCTTCTTTAAAGGCACTTTTATGGAAACTAGCAGAGTTTGCCTCCTCCTTTGTCTTAAACTAAATGTAGATGAAGGGCATCACTTGTTGTTTGATTGTCAAAGTGTCTCCTTAAACACTGGACCCTACATTTCCCATATTGCAACCTTTTATGAGATGATGCTACATGCTACAAGCTGTTAGACTTAAATCTACTTTCACTCACAAACTTGTGTGCTTTTTGCTTTTGACCTGTCTGTCAGAGCTGCTCAGGCGCTTGATAACAGAGAGAGATGAGCTGGTTGAGGAGGTGGACACACTGAGGGAGACACTGAGGGTGAGTTGTAATGACTCTTTGGCCCTAAAAAATAATCTTGAAGCTCGTATTTAGTTGCTGTGCAATATAAACTTGAAGACAAACGACACCTTTGTGCAAAAGTGTCAGATTTATTTTTCTTTGCACTGCAGCATGCATCAAACAGCCCAGGTTGTGCTGAAAAATATTGATCACTTTCTTGTTCCTTAGGGTATTGAATTTATGAAAAAGAAAAATTACACAATAAAAAATCAGAGGCACCATTTATCATATTTACCATATTATCCAGGACTCCAAAGGACACTGAGAGTCTCTTTGAGTGGGAGTATCTCATACATTCAGATAACAGTGTTTCTTTTCCATTTGGTGTTCTTTGTGTTCTCCTCCACAGACAGAGAGGTTGGAGTGGCATCAGTTCCAGTGCGACCTGCAGGTCGCGGTGTCTGTGGCCGACCGGCTGCGGGTCGAGTCGGAGCAGGCTCTGGGTTTACTCCAGGAGAGCCACAGGGCTGTGGAGGAGCAGCTGTCCCAGGCCCTCAGCAGACAGCAGGAGAAGGACCAAGAACTGGAGAGTCTGAGAGCCGAGCACAGAGACGTCTGCTGCAAACTGACTGAGCTCACCCTGCAGCAGCAGCAGGAGCGAGCCGAGCTGGATGCTCTGAGAAACGCCAGCAGGGTGAATGACATAACAGGTAGTGATGAACAGGCCGAGAGACGAGACTCTGAGGAGGTGCAGAGGGAGGAAACACTGAAAGTTATGGAGGAAGTTGAAGCACAGACTGAAGCTAAACATGTGGAAAAGCAGGATGAGGATATGAATGAAGCAAATCAAAATGTGGAAACTAAAGGTGCAGGCCATGATCCTGAGGAGGCAAATGGATCAGGAAGCATGCAGCTAACAGGGAAGGGGGTAGCAGAGGGATACCTCCGTAGTTTAGCTGCACTGGAGAAAAAGAAAGAAGAGGGACGAGGGCAGAAAGATCCAAGGAGGATTGTGATGCTGTCTGAAAGATCTTGGTGAGTCTACGTGAAAGTTCCCACTCTTCACATCACAACAAAATTTCATCGAACATGCAATGTTTTTGTCTTTTAGGAGTTTATCTCGTCTCCCACTCTCAACGGACTCCTCCAGTCAAAATGGGACCTCAAAAAACACAAGCACAACATTGCCACTATGCAAGGTATGGCAGCTGCTGAACATGTTTATTACATTATCAGGATTATATGTATTTATATATGTGTGTCATTTCTAAATGACTCGAAGGATGATAGGATTGTTTTTGGCCTGTGTGGAATCAGACCATTGTGTCATTTCTTAATTCTTCCAGAAAGAGCAGCCAACGAAAGGGAGAAGGATGGACCGCATTTTACAGCGCCAGGACAGTTGGTCCAGCTTCTATACAGGTGAGTTTACAATTACCAAACCACCATTATGTGTTTTTGACAGTTTAGTAAGTGCACAGCTGTGTGACTGTGGCTGCATTTGCGTCTTGCAGGAAAACAGGATGAAGACCAAAGCACAGATTCCTTCAAGTAAGTCACTATTAGGCTTTTTTTTTATTTGTTGATACTGAAGAGTCAGCAGCCCCCTTAGACTGATAAATGTTTAGCATGAGTGAATCAAATCAGCCATGAAATCACATTCAAACCTCCCCACAATGCTCAGGTTGAACTTCGCAAATATGAGTCTGCAGAAAAAGCTTTTCTTGCAGTCCTGAGCCTGAGTCTGCTGCAGAGGATGAAACCTGAACTGTGGACAATTTTGAATGCTGCTGCCTTTTTTCTAAACTAAAGCTAAAATTGCCTTTAAATGTACTTGTATGATTCTGTATCTCCTGGACCATATTATTCTATTGTTTTAAATCTCATTATATGTGGTTTTATTTTCCACTGTGTAATTTCATTCTCATGTTCTTTAAGTGCTTTGTAACTATGTTAAGAAAATTGCTATTCAAATTAAGTTTTTCCTTAAGCACTTTACAGTGCATAACTGTGAACTGATTCGTCTTTGAAATGTTTTCCCAGACCTCAGGATGGTTTCAGTGCTCTGCTGCGGCGTCACGGCGGCTCCAGAAGAAACTCCCTGCTGCGCTGGTGCCAAAGTCGTACACAAGGTTACAAGGTTAGAGAGTTTTTAAATCAATCGCAGTCTGTGAGATCAAGTGGAATTCCACACAGGGAACAAAGGTACCTTCTTACAAATGAAATCTTCTCATCATCCAATGTGCTTTTATAACAGAATATTGAGATCACCAACTTCAGTAGCAGCTGGGAAGATGGTTTGGCATTCTGTGCTGTTTATCACACATATTTACCAAGTCACATCCCCTATGACAGCCTCAACCCAGAAGACAAGGTAAAACCACTGCTGGTGATTCTCAAAAGAAAAACACTTTCAGTAATATGCTGATTTAGACTTGAATTCTTTTATGAAGACCAATACCACAGAAGTCATAAAACTAGTATTACAAGTTGAACAGTCACAATCACCCACCGATTAAAAAATCCACACATCACTGCAAAAGTCACTCCAGGTGTGTTGGATTATAAACTGACTGTGGAAGAACCAAACAAAAATAAAAAATATTCACCAGACTGAATTTCACCTAATATAGATCTGAGGACCAAAACATTTTAGTTGTTCTATAAGAATCTATACCTGAAAGGTAAAAATCTGAACCTGAGTTAATACAAAAGCAGCTTCTGAGTTGAATGTTGTGTTTTCACAGAGGGGAAATCTGGACCTGGCTTTTAAGACAGGAGAGAGTGTGGGAATCACAGCCACACTGGTAAGAGATTTTTTGCACAGTTCATTTCTAATGTTTGATTCAGGTTTTTACCAAATATCTTTGGAAAATTAGAAATTGTGCAACTTTAAATACCTTTCTTGCTTGAGATTTGTGATTAGTGTAGAATATAAGTGTGGTTTTCTTTGATAGTCTTATCACAGAGGAGATTTATCTCGTCTTCTGTTCTTACAACCTTCATCTTTTCATGTGAACTGTGTGACAGACAGTGAAGGAGATGCTGAAGGCAGACGGGCCGGACTGGCAGAGGGTACTGGGTTATGTCGAAAGCATTTTCCGTCACTTTGAGATGTGAAGTCGTCTTCTCTCGTGATTCTTTTCTATCATTGACTGTGACTGGAGCTGAGGGACTTAAACACTGTTCACCACAAGAGGGAGCTTTGTTCACAACAAGCTCTCCAGCCAGGATTTAAAATGTATTAGCAATATTAGACTTTATGATATGATTTTATGTATCAGTACAGTCTCTGTCACTCAGAAACGGCTCTTGGCTGACACCCAGATGAAAGAAACTAGTGTTTTGCCCTTGGAATACTTTTATTTTTCTACATATTGTACATTACATTGACACGGGATCCCAATAGCTGCTGGGTGAATATGCACAGGACACAAAAATATTTAAATTAACTAAGTATAGCTGACTAATTACCTGTTCAACAGTTACTTTCACATTTGTTACTGGGTGCTGGGTGCACTGGTTTTGCACTGTTTGCCTTTTTAAAAAATATATATATTATTTTATGATTAATGTAATGCTGTGATGTATTTTTAAGTGGATGATTTCAGAATTTGGGGCACTTAAACTGCATTTATCTTGACTAATAAAAAACTTATTTTCAGGCATAATCCTCTCCTGCCATTATACAGTATTGTCATGTCTGCATGCACCCAAAACCAAAACCCACAAAGGAAGAGAGCAGACATGAATCCAGATTTTATATTCTGTAATAGTGATGTTTTAACCTTAAAAACTACAGAGACTGTCTGAGGACCGTTGCCTTTGAGGAAATGTATATATGTAAATGTGTGTAATCGCATCAGTATTTTTAAAAACCTTGTTAACACGTGAAGATGTTGCTGCCAAATCCTTATTGCAATAATAAAGTTAAGTATAATGTAAGTTATTGTTTCCCCCACATTTTCTCCATTAATACCACACAGAGATTCACAGAAAACATTTTAATTTCAATATATAACAAAAAATGACAAACATTTGACAGAATATAAAAATGGTATAAAAGAATGATATAAAAGATGGCATTAAAGGAAATGTTTAAGGTTTAATCACATAAGAAAATGGTGATTTTGTAACATGTAACAAATAAATACTGAATTATTTCGAAAGCAATAATTTAACAAGTTTTGCAAGGATACTTTAAATGAAACTGTAACGTAGAAAAGGTATGTGTTTAATCTTTGCTGGAGCATATTAGTGTACTGAGTTTGAATCTAACTTTTCCTTAATCTCTAGACATGATCTCAGAAACACAGTCACACACATCCAAAACATTAAGTGAAAGGAACCTTGCAGTTGACCAATGAATGTAAATATTTCCTATGAAGCTGGAATGGCACCTCCTATAGGTGGTGTCGACAGAGGTGGCAGGAGGAGAGACTTAAGTTTAGCCGACATGGCTGCAATTTCAGGGTCCTGGGTTTCATACATCTTCACCAGTCTGGCAAATTTTAGGACACCTGAAAGTGAAGCAGAGTCAATTGTGTCCTCTACTCTGAATGACTTGCCATCTGTGTGAGTAGTAGCATGTGGCAGTTCCTAAAGTTCAGTGGAAATGGTTTTACATTAGCTCTGAAGTTATGAATAGTCTTGTTTGGTGCAAGAGCTTAGGGGAAATCTGTAATCTAAGAAGCTGTCTACAGTATATGCATATGTATTTATTAAATTTCTGAATAACATATCGGCATCCAGTCAAGTGATGAGGGCCTAAATCTACATGTAAGGGTTAGAAAATGCTGCCTTACCCTCCCCTTCATTGTTGAATCCATAGGCTTTGATAACCTCTTGCTGAATCTGGGTGGCCACAGGAAGCACCAGCTGCAGCATCTTTCCCATGTCGTTGCAGGCACTCTCTCGAGCCTCCTCCATCCGGGCAGCATTTTCTGGTGCAGAGAAGGCCTGGATCACCTCACTCAGCACCACTGTGAAACAAGAAAAACATCAGGCGAATGAAACCGTAAGAATGAAATGCTGCAAATGTCAAACATTTATCAAAGAGCAAAAGAGCTATTGTATAGCTATTGTATAGCTCTGTACTAATTCTTCTTACCTCTGGTTTGCTCAACAGTCAGGGTGGGCTGTTGTGCTGGAGCTGAGGCCATGTCTGGAGAGTAAAGAGAGAGAGCAACCGAATATTTACAGTAAACAAAATAAACAGAAAAGATAATACAGGACTGATGCAGACAAAGTTCAGAACTTGCAATAATTATAAGAAACTTAAATCGCCTTCTGGATTGCTTAAAGAAAATGAAGTAACTTTAGATGTAGGGCTGAGACCATTAATCGATTAGTCTATCCAGAAAGATAGACTAAAAGGAAAGATGGACTGCAGAAAGATGGTATTTCTACTTTTACTTCAGTGAAGGATCTGAGTACTTCTCCCTCTGCTGCTTTTAGCCTCACTGACTATAGTTCACCAAACGTTAACTAGTCTTCTACAATTACAAGGAAGCCTAAATGAGACGTGGTGTTGTGATGACGAGCTGGACATGTTTAATGTTTGTTCATCGTTTACTTTCTCTGTCGATACATTAGAAACTGTTATCTGACGTTAGCTTAAGAGGCAGCCACAATCAACATAATACAACCACAACACATATGTTAATTGAAGAATAAATCAGACAATGAAAATCTAAGTGTAGAGGTTCGAAAACTCACCACTGAGGAAAACAACCTAGCTTGTAGCAGAGCCTTGAAATGTTGCTAGTAAACGACGCCTTTTTACGACAGAAGACAGCTTTTTACGACAGGAAGTCCATCTTTCCGGTAGACGCCGACGCGAAAGGTAAACAAAGTTCTTGCTAAGCTTGTAGCATGGTGAAATTTCTCCAAAATGTAGCTGAAGTGGAAGTTAAAGCGAAAGACAGTCGATGTGAATGTATTTTCTGTTTTTACAAAGCTTAGTCAAAGCAAAGCTAATATCAAGAAGTTCTGAATGAGTCGTTTTAGCAACTGCTTTTTCACGCGGATCTGACAACGTTAGTGGATATTGAGTGTCGATGGAGCAGAAGCTTGCGGAGTTCAGAGCTCGACGACAGGCTGAAAATGCTGCTAAAACGGATCAGGGCGCTGGTCCACAGGACACAGCTCCGACAGTAGCTGCTCAGCCTGAAACAGCATCAAGAGCTGACAGGCAACAGACAGAAAACAACCGAGCTGCGGCTCACAGCTCTCAAACCCAGGCAAGATAACTAACAACTAATTTCAAACTAAAAAGTTAGCATTTTTGCATAGCAGAAACCTGCATTTCCTTCTCTTTCCTGTCATTTTGTGACACTTTGCAACACCGCAGGAGTGTTCTCATCCCCAGGTGGGGAACCACCGACCGAGATCATGAACTTTACCATGTCTTCCTGCAGGACCGTAGCGACTGGCTGTTGGACACCGCTCTGGGAAGATGGCTGGCGTCGAGACAGTTTGTCATCTCCAACCTTACTTTGCTCAAAGTGCTGCTTTGGCTGGTGCTGCTCGGCCTGTTTGTTGAACTGGAGTTTGGTCTGCCCTTCTTCGTCATCTCTCTCTTCTACTGGCTCTACGAAGGGCTCCGGAGCCCAGCGGCCCGCAAGCCCGGAGAACTGAGCGCTTATTCTGTCTTCAATCCAGACTGTCAGCCTCTGCTGGGCTCCCTCACTGCAGAGCAGCTGGAGGGAGAGATGGGTTACAGACCTATGGCTAACAGATGAGATGCTTGTGATTTGCACATTTTTATTAAATAATCAGGCTTTTTTTCCCCCAAAGATGTTAATTTACTGTGACTTAAAATTGTAACATCAGTTTATTACTGTATGTCTGAATAACACATAAAACTGTCTGCTTACAACTTCATATTTGTTTCTATTTCTCTTCTGAAGCAGTTTAATAGTGTCACAGAAAGTTCGAGACATAACATGTTAATGTTATAGCTGTCATTTAAGGGTAGTGAAACAGGTAATCATTAGCAACAGTAATCATCACCACTATTTAGTTCCACCAGTTAAATGTGGAACATTTTTCACAATTTCTTTTAACATTAAAACTTTATACATTTAACTCTCCTTTCCATTTGGGGTTGAGGTTGATGGGGTTGAAAATGTGGAGCAGGTGTTAAGGAATGTAAATTTACAATCTACAATTTTCTCTTTTCCTTTAATCAAACTCGACGGACACTTGGACCCATTGCATGACTTTTTGCACAAAGAGTACATATTTTACGGACAACGCGAGATGGTTCACCCCCGTCTACTATTTACCATTAAAAGTCTCGTGCTAACATGTCTGTTTTGATACGACATTAAATACTGTCACGCCCTCGGTTTTTAAAGATCACTACAAGATTTAAGACGGTGTTAGCCCTGTCTTAATGCGTGACCAACGTATTCTTAGTGAGTAGAAGTTGCTGAATGTCCCTATAAGTCATTTTGCTAGCTAACAATTTAGCTTCGGGCGGGTAGGTAACTATCTTGACAATTCATTTCGGTTCTTTGAAGGGTCAAAGGTTTTGCGTTTCCTACTTCTCCCAGTTTGAAGTTAACAAAAACCGGTAGCTATCTGCTTGTGTTACACTCAGTAAGTATTCACCCTAGTTCAACACTTTTTTACGACTTAATGGTTTTTATTTCGACATCTATGGTGTAATGTTTCTGTTTTAGCTAGCTATGATGAGTAGCGTTTTGGCTAATTAGCGGGGACAGCAGAGGTTCCCTGCTCGTACTGAATGTGTATAAACTGTTTCTTGCTACAATGCTAACCTCATTGCGCTAAAATACAAAGTCCAATGCTCAGTTTTTAAAGCTACATCAGTTAAACAGAAATATTAGATAAGACTTGTTGTTCTAATGAAATAGTGACTCGAATCCAATGATTACCATTAGCTAAACAGTTTTAGTTAAGTTCATTTATTTCCAGTGGCAAATAACAACCATAATCGACAGCTGCTGCAAAAGATACCTGGATAAATGAGTTCACAAGATACAAAATTCCTATAGGTGCTAGTAATGTGTTTGAATGTGTACTGTCTGTCTCTGTCCATCAGCAATGTCTGGAATTCCTGTGGTTATGCGGGTGGTGGCCTCTGCCTACTCTGTGGCTGAAAAGGCCGGGGCCATTGTCAGGAAGGTCCTTCACAGTGGAGAACTTGGCATTGTGGAAAAGGTGTTTGTTTTTAGTTTTTAGTACTTAAATCTGCCCCCGTCTAGTACGTTCATTATAGAGATTAATTGTTTTAACCCTTTCTGATTCCTCCATGTACCCATGCACAGACAGGAGCTAACGATCTGCAGACACTGGCAGACAGACTAGCACAGCAGAGCATTTGTGCTTCACTGTCCAGACGCTTCCCAAAAATCACTATCATTGGAGAGGAGGTGAGTAATTCAGTCCCTCAAAATTATTTTGCAGATTTATTCAGCTTTAAAAGGACAATGAGGACAAGGGCAGATGATTACACATATCTCTTGTCCTTGCAGGAGCTTCCATATGAGGAGGTAAGGGAAGACCTCATTGAGAATGGCCAGGCAGAGGAAATCCTCCAGAAGAGCTGTCCAGCAGAATATGTTGGGCTGAAAGAGGAGGAGGTAAACCCCCAGTGGCATTTCCTATGTATCACATTTTAAAAAACTGCTGCAGTACAGTTATATCAATACATAAAGTGGTGTTTACATTTACTGTGTACTCTTATTTCCTCTGTTTGTGTCTTTCTGTATCTCAGCTTGTTGTGTGGGTTGATCCTCTTGATGGCACAAAGGAATATACTGAAGGTAGGCTCCTCAAATATGCTTCTGAAAAAAATCTGCCTCCACATATGTGTGTGTGTTTGAGTGTGAGAATGGGCGTGCACTACAAATGCTTGCACTTGCATTTTTCTGTTCTGTGGGCTGAGGCTTCAGTATGTATTAGCACTGTTAGTCTCCCCCAGCTTGTATTGAAGACATTAAAGAACACACAAAGTGGATAACACATAATTTTTATTTCGCGCTTCTATGTTGTTATTTGGTTGCAAAATACTTTCTACTTGTTGGGTTGCTTTCTGGCTCTCGGCTCTGAGAGTGTCACTTTCACCTTTTTCTTTCCTTTCTCTGTGTATTCCTGCTTCTGCTGTCTACCTCTCTCTCTCACTCTTTGCTGACCCCAGCGTCAAGGTGTCTCCATCAACAAACTGAGGTCCAGATACCACACAAAGGGTCGGACACCTCTCAGCCTCACAGCACAGCTCTCTGTATGGGTGACAGATAGAAGGCAACAGCAGGAAAATTATAGGAAGAATAAATCTGGCAGGGTTGAATATTAGTTATTCTGGATTAAGATGAAGTTCTCTGCATGAAATTTCTATTTCAGTTCTTAACTGGCCAGAGCAGTTTTTCATGTTTGCTAAGCGATTAAAATTTAGTAGAACAGTTGGCCCTGTTAAGTGGCCTCCACCTAACACCCTGCTATTTTCTGACTTCAGGGCTCCTGGATAATGTGACAGTGCTTATTGGTATTGCATATGGAGGCAGAGCTATTGCAGGTGTCATCAACCAGCCTTTCTACAACTACCAGGTACAGACCAAGCGAAATGATGTCCTGTGGCTGTGTCTTAAAATCAAAATCCAACACTCTGGTTAATTCAGACATTGTCAGCTTGGAGCAGGAGCAGATTTAGGAAGAACCATGTGGGGAATGCTGGGACTGGGCACCTTTGGATTTCAGCTGCGAGAGGTTCCAGGTGACAGACGAATAGTCACCACCACCCGTTCCCATAGCAACAAGCTCGTAACAGACTGCGTAGATGCCATGGAGCCACATGAAGTTATTAGAGTGGGTGGTGCTGGAAATAAGGTGAGATGGATTTAAAGTTCTAACACTGAGCTTGTTCATGAATTATCAAGTGCTACAGGCCTGATGGTGCTGACTGAAATGCCACAAAAAAAAAATCCTGCATGAACACTATTGCAACAATCCCACTTTTAGTCTGTAGGTGTTTTAACATCTCCTGAGAACCTACAACCTGATACAGAAACTAATTAGCTAATAATAATAACTAATATTACTGCCTACAGCAGGCAAGAGAAAATATTTAAGACGGTTGTAAATGAAATTTTGAAATTTTTTTGATACCTTTCCAAGGTATTTTCGAGGAAACCACTGGAGAATCAAATATAAGAAAGCCTTTTCTAAATGAATTAATTATAAAAATGTTATTATGTTAATGGTCTAATCAATTGACTAGGATTTTACAGCTACTGTACTATTGATACTCAAGTTTGTTTTTGTTTTATACATACATACTGTATATCCTGCAAAGTGTTACTGTATAAAGATGTGTCTTGTAAGCAAAACTGTGCTGGGGACTTGTATGACAAAAATAAAAGACATTTTACCAATAACACTAACAAAAAAAAGCAAAGACTGTGCTAATGCATGAAGCATGCTGTTTATTATATTATTATAATAACAGCTGTTTATTGGATCATCTCCCTGCAGATAATCCAGCTTGTTGAGGGGAAAGCGTCTGCTTATGTCTTTGCTAGTCCAGGGTGCAAGAAGTGGGACACTTGTGCTCCTGAAGCCATCCTGCATGCAGTCGGAGGTAAAAACTAATTTATGCCTCAGCACATTGGGAATGTTAAAATGTAGAGATGTGTCCTCATATACAAACTTTAAGAAAAGTATGTATGTTTTTTACAAAGTTTTTACAATGTTTACTTCATCTTTGAATCAGTTTGCAAAATATTTTATCATCGCCTTCTTTTCTTGTGCAGGTAAACTGACTGACATGCATGGCAATGCATACGGCTATGATGCTAATGTCAAGCACATGAATTCCGCTGGAGTTCTCGCCACACTACGCAACCACGAGTACTACGCCAGCAGAGTGCCACAGTCCGTGCTGCAAGCCCTCAAGTCAGATTGAGGTCTGTCTGAATCAGAAAACACACTAATGTTCCACTGAGGGGCAGAAAAATCACCATGTAAAACAAAAAGTTTAAAATCCATCCACTGAATGTGTCTGAAAATATCATAAAATCTATTTTTTACAAAAATCTATACTTTTTACTCCCTTAAATCAACATAATTTGATTTTGATATCTGATTTCAACCACAGGTAAATGTTATATATATAATACACAGTTTATTCTCCTGCCTAAGATTGAACATGGCGATGTCAGACATCGCCATGTGTAATTCAGTGACAAACCAAACTTAATGAACCGCAAACAAGCAGAAAGCAGGCTCAACAGAACTTCCATTTATTTCACTCATTTGAAACAAACTCAAATCTCAAAACGTCTTAACATACTGTTTCCCACTTGAAGACCAATAGATGTACCAGGCAAAAGGCAAGATTTAAATAAATAAAAATAGGCTAAATGTTCATTAGTGAGCTGTAAATGATTCACTGTACTTCATTCAATAACCACTAAGAGGGAACAATGTAATATAACTAGCAAAATGTCAACAACAAACAATATCATCTTGACTGGATCATTTTGACCTCTTCACAGTGTCATGCGATGACTGGAAGTGCAACGTTTAGTGTGTGAGAGGCCGACATCTGCTGCTGTGAAGAACCAACAGCTTTTTAAGCTGTAAAAATTAACATACGGATAACTGCTCGTCACTTCCTCACTTATCTTTACTTAACAGACTAAAGGACGCAAACTCAAAGTGCACACAGATGTTTGATTCCCACATTTTCACATACACTAAATTTACATCAGAACAAAAAAGGAACCTTTTACGCTATTGCATTGCTTTTTTCCCTACTTCACAGCAATAATGGAAACTCTGCTCTTCAACAACCACAAATGTTCGTTCAGGGGTAAAAAATGTTCAGAGCTGAGGCTGGAATGCGCATAATCTTTTGTTTATGAAAGAATAGTAAAGGTACAGCATGAGTTGGCTGTGACAGTTGTTAAAGTTCAAATAGGCTTTAATGGCCTTTACAATTTTTTTCTTGCATTTAAGAAGATTTCTAAAGATATTTATTGCACTTTTATCATCAAAATCTCAGGATTTTTTTGATATCTCCATGTGGAGGATTAACATTCTTGAGTCGAAGAGAAAGCAAATAAGCTTGTTCTCCAAAAGTGTACAACTACTCCATTTCTATGTTATATACTCAACATAGACGGGAAAATGGCAGTAATTAGGTAGATTATATGGACATTAGACAAGCCAAGATGAAACAGTGAATATTTGGCCCTGTTGTTTTGGGAGAGCTTTTCTGTTGTGTGGGAGGATTTTACATTGGCATCTCAGTCTCACGCGTGTGCATGCATTTATAAAATGGAAGCTGTTAATTTGAAGGCAGAGAAGCATCTTTTCTTTACATCTTGCCCATTCCACAAGAGGCTGGTTTTAATATTGCTGAATGGACTGAGTCGCAGAAATGAGGGCTGAGTTAATACATACCATGGAATAAAAAAAATGGATAAAATACCACTCACATGTCCATAAAAATACCCACAGAACAAGCAAAAAACACTCCTGGAGTTTCTGTTTACACATGAACAAGCTTACTGAGAGAAGGCTGGAGTGTTTGAGGCAGCCTGCAGAGACGTGGGCCAGAAACCAACCAGGGGAGGAGCAGGAGAGTCAGGGCCAGCTGCTCACCTCTTTTTAGGTGCCTGAGTGGTGCGAGGTGGGGTGACTGGGCGTCCTGAATTCACCCCTCCGTACTGGTACTTTGCTTTTTTTTCTGACGGCTTCAGAATCTGAAAGATGGAATGATGGCAGTGATAAATATACTGACAGCACATAAATCAGGATTAATGTGCCAGTGCAACAGACACTGAGCTTTGTACCTGAAAGGAGCACATGAGGGACTCATCCACACTCATCATCCCGCCTGCATTGTCAAACTCCCCGCAGTAGTTGGGGGCAGAAAACAGCGTCACCAGCTGTCGCTTGGCAAAGAACTCATAGCCATCTTCAACAACCTGTTAGGTAGAAGGATTAGAGCTGAAATGATAAATGTACCTAGAGAAAATTCTTCAGCAGCAACTTTTATAACAAATTATTTGTATTTTTAAGTCCCAGCAAGCATGCACTAAAAAACTATATAACACTGATATGGGAACGATTAGCTACAGCAGAAGAGAGCTGCACTATTGTGGCCAAAATAATTGTACAGTTAGGGTTGGACTGTGTGACCATGTACTGTACTCTGAGACACGTAAACTGGAGGAGTTTTTCTGTACTATTTCCACAGAGACAGTCAATTATTCATCCACCTTAGAGAAACACATTGTGCATTTTAAATTAACAGAAAACTGCCTTCACTGTTATGCTGTGATTGATGTAATTATTAAAATTGTGCATCAGATGTACAAATCTTGAAATAACTGAATCTTTTGTCATGTTATCATATTTAACTGAACTCAATGATTACGAACCACATTTCTTTGTCTCTGTTTCTGTATGTGCTAATAATATATTCTGAAAGTTTTGTGAATTTGTAACAGTTCCACTTTCTTTGCCTTAATTAAATAAAGTTTAATTTTCCACAGTATCATTTTGAATATAGTTATAAATCACAAGGGAGAACGAGTGTTACCTGATGTGCTCGACAGATGAGATCCAGATCGTGGCGGTTGAGGAACTTGCTGACCACGTCGGCCCCGAAGGTGAAGGAAACTCCCCGATCGTTCTCCCCCCATCCCTGGACGTCTTTGTCTGGGTCCGACCACAGCAGGTCACACAGCAAGCCTGGAACAAGTCAGAGGCACTGGTAAGTCAAAAACACACCATGGTCAGAAACAGTAGCTGATATAAACAAGTATAATAAATTGATTTCAAGTGCACATTATGCTATGTCATTAGCAGTTATAAATAATAAGCAGTTTAAGGTAGTGATATTTTGGTTTTACCTTTTATCACCAGTCTCTTACAATCAGCCAGTGCAGATGTACTTCTATACTGTACATTACCATCTCTTGTTTTCCAGAAAACAGCATATAAAGGATGCAAACCGCTGAAGACTGTGGTTCATTAGCTCAAACACACAGAACAACAGACCTGTGTCTGGGACATCAGTGGGTCTCATAATGCGTCGAATTTGTTCCATGGACTGTAGATCAGGTGAGAGCCCTGAGGAGAACAGGTGATTGTTTTATAAGTGACACACATTAAATACAGTAAATCCCATGTGCATCACAATGTATGTAAAGGAAAAATATAAAAACATTTATTCATCCTAAAGCAAAATGACAATGTAGTAACCTCCAGATCATATGATGTGGTAAAATTTTTTGAAAATTATAGAATATCAAATAAATATCACTTTCTAATTATTCTCTTTAAATATGAAATCATTCAATACTTATAGTACATAAAACATTACATCCCTTGTAAAATACAACATGCTAATGAATGTGCAAACCCAATTTTAAACATTTTAAACATTGGCTTCTTTTTAAACCCAATCTAGAGGCACACTGCAGTCACATCAATAACATATCACATTATCTAGTCGCACATTACTGGCTGCTACACAGCAGAGATACTTCACAAACCTCCATGGCAGCAGAAGATCTTCTCATCAATAATCGCAGCAATGGGCAGGCAATTAAAGCAGTCTGTGAACGTCTTCCAGAGTTTTATGTTGAACCTGCGCTTGCCTAAGGAAACAATAAGGAAATGCAGTACATAAAGAGCAAATCAGACAAAGAACAATTGTAAATGAGGTTTTTTACCTAAATAATACTTGATTTCAGATTTTGGGTGTAAAAGTAAGATTCTGCTTTGTCAAAGATGAAATGTGTGAAATGCGTAAGTTAAATTTTATAACACAGGAAGAATTTGTGTTTTCCAGCGTACACTCATCATAGAAGCCATAGATGCGATTGATGGAGGCACACTCGTGGTTGCCCCTGAGCAAGAAGAAATTTTCTGGGTATTTTATCTTGTAGGCGAGCAGCAGGCAGATGGTTTCCAGTGACTGTTTCCCTCTGTCCACGTAATCCCCCAGGAACAGATAGTTGGCCTCTGGAGGGAAACCTCCATACTCGAATAGCCTCAGCAAGTCTGTGTACTGTCCATGGATATCACCTGGAATGATATGTTCAGGTATTATATGTTAGATGTTATCCAATCATTTTCCACTATACAGTTAAGTAAGTAGGTGGTAAGTCATAAGGGAACAAATATGTTAAAAAAAAAAAAAAAAGGCAAAATTCTTACCACATATTTTGAGTGGAGCCTCCAGTTCTAGCAGGATCGGCTGACTGAGGAAAATCTCTCTGGACTTGATGCAGAGCCCCCGCACCTCAGCCTCTGTCATCTGTACGATCTTCCCTGGACGACATCCTCTCACTGCAAGGCAAAAGTACAAAGAGGTCAACTCTAAACAGGGACGAGTAAGTACCAGATTCATGTATGTAATAATATACCATAATCTATTTGTCTACTGTACTGTACATGTGTTAAAATGTCTACCAGTTATTATGGGAATGATGGTATCTTCCAATCATGTTTGTCTTTCAGAATTGGGTTTAGCTTCCCTTTTGTTGACATTTCACAATGTTCATTAAAGAGAGCTGACTGTTGCATTAGCTTTGCTACTGGCCAGACAAGCCATTTACTCCAGTTAACACGAGTTGTCATGAACTGGCAAGTACAGGAGTGAACAGCTTGTTGGCTCAGCTGGAAGTGTGTGAAAGAGGGCAGTGGGGTCCAGGAAGGACACAAAGTCTAGAGGACAGTTTTATGTATAAACAACAAACAACAAGCTTGTTGAGTAACACGTTAGCTCTGACCATAACTGGCATTGAGTGAGTAGTTGAGTAGATGTTTTGTCATTACTTTAATTGCGTTAATCAAAATATTTCTGTCTTTACGCCTACATGAGGTCAACAAACACATTATTTATTGTAACAATACAATAAAAAAAATAATCATTATGAATTGGTCTTCAAATTAAATTAAAAAGGTAATTAATTTTAGGTATAATTCATATGCACGCTTGTACACATTCAGTTTTTAAATTCATACATTTCAGGGATTGTTATGGAGTTATGGAGGCTTCAGTGATCTCCCACGTAAGGGGGGTGTGTCCGGCCGACTTGCTAGCTACCTGCCATGCCAACGAGAACAGTTAACGTTACTTAGCAACCGCAGAATTCCATGGTTCTTTCTCGTTCCATTGCGTTTCCGTCTTTAACAGAAACGATAACACTAACCTGCCTGTGTTACTCAGATAGTTTAATTGTCGTTACGTTACGTTATATTACTACTTAACGCAGTTAGCTCTCTTTCTCGGACAGCGGCAAGTGATTTTTATCACCTATCTCCGATTTTACACGCAGTGTCGAGGCTAACGTTTGTTAGAATTCGAACATTAGCGAATAGCTGGCTCCTACAAACTGTGACATCACAATAACGTTTACATTACTCCCGGAGCAGAGAGCGTTTAACGCAACGGTTAGCTTTACGGGTCGCTGATGATCAACACAGATAGGTACGGATGGAAAATGGTAAAAAATCATGTCATAAAGTTAACGGTTACAAACAAGAACGTACAAGTCATTTTCTTGATAGAGCACACAGAAAGAAAAAATATTACAATGCTCCTCTACCTTCCAGTAATCGAGAGATGAGGCTGTCAACGTTCAGTTCGCTTTCCGCCATGTTTCTCATACTCTGGCAGGCAGGGTACTGGGCGTAAATGGCCCTGAGTATTGGCTCGCAGGCTCTAAGGTGTACCAGCCCTACGCACACACGCGGTGAGATTATGGATCATCCCGGTGGTGGAGAATACATTTACAATTTGGGGGTACATGTTTGTTATAGCAGTACTCCAGTTTTGCTCTACTACTCTAGTTAGTCCTAGTATAATGATTTTTTTTTAAATGTAGATCAGGATGTAATCCTGTTTGGCTGCTGTCACATAGCATTTGTCTTCGGTTATTCATTCAAACAGTAGGCAATGATTTTTCTACTTTGTTTCTCTGTAACTTTTGATATTTTTCCTTTCTTTGACGGTCCTCATAAAGGGACACAAGAGGGGGCAAGGGGATATGACATGCAACAAAGGTCCTCAGCTGGGAATCAAATCATGCTCTTCATGTTGGGTCACCACTGTGGACAGTAAGCCAGTTAGCTAGTTAGTTAAACTTTTGCTCTTTTGTTTTTGAATTTTATGGCAGTCAATCCCATAGTTGTTGAGCGATTACATTCAAAACTACAAATGTCATCCTCATGGTGGCACAACAGGAGAAGTCAGGGGATCACCAAAATCTTGAGGATATCTTGTGTGGAAACCATGAATATCTGTACAAACTTTTCTGCCAGTTGATGAAGTAGATGTGGAAATATTTCACGTGATAAGTGAAGGGTTTATATCTTCACCTGAGTACCTGGGTAGGATACATGTTTCAAAACTACCTCAACTATGACTTGAATAGTGTAGCAATTTTATTTTATTTTATCAATAAATACACAAGGAATATTTCACAATTTCTGTGCTGTATAAAAAATTACAAATATTTTACATACTTGTTGTACCATTAAGCAGATTTTTTTAAGCATTTGATTACTTGAGTACCTGTTATGTGAAAAGGTTGCCAGTTCTGACAGTCCAGCTGAGAATCTATATCCCTGTCTACAGCTCCATGCAGCTTTTATTAGTATGGTTTATTGGTCCTAGATATAATTTTGAAAGTGCTAAGCTGTGGCTCCCACTGACACCCCTCATATGAAACTGTGAACAGCTGCTCCCACCACACAGTGTCAGACAAGCTGACTGTTCACTGCCTGTCTACCTTTAAACAACAGAGACAGCGAGAAAGGTCAAACATCTGGCAAAACAAAGAGATGCAGATAATTTTACCAAGAACTGGTGGAACAAACCAGGGCTTATTATGTTGGGTGTTACTTCTGGAGTCTTTCTGTCCTGTTCAAAAATTGCTTGACACAGTTTTAAGACTTAAACATACTGTTCACAATAACAATAACAACAGCATTAAAAACCAGTTCCTTTCATTTTTTCTCCTCTCTCCACTTTGTTTCTCCAGCTTTGAGTGCAGGAGAGAAGTAGCCAGGCGACAGTAATGCCAGCCAGTAAACTGACAATTCCCACAGCCACTGGCACCCATACAGGCATGGAGGAGGGACACTTGGGCACAGGGATGGTTGGTGTAGGACTGGAGCTGGTCGTGGTGATTACTGGTGGACTTGGGAGGCTGTTTATCTTGGTGAAGATGAAGGGACTGGCCTATAGGAAAGGTAAAGTTTAAAAAATTCAAATAAAAAAAAAACATATATATGAAAGAATATAAATGATGAGTCAAATAATATGGAGGCCTGAGGTGTTCACACAGGTGTTAAATAAGACATTATGAAATGAATAGTTATATGAATAAAAAAATAGACACAATACAATTAGTGTTGAATTTAAACATTCAACACTAAATTACAAATAAGTCTAGTTGAGTGATATAATGATAACATGAGTTGTGAGCAGAGGGATTTCTCTCCAGGCTCCATAAATCTCCACATATACCTCAGAGGGACAGTGAATCTTGGAGCGATCATAAGTGAAGTTGTTGTAGGCCTGTTTCCTGCCCACAGGCTCCAGCTGTTAAGACAGAAAGAGAAATTCTGTAACACCAGAAATCACCAAAAAAACACTTGGCAATGCTGGTCACTGTGCTTCAGCTTGGTCCATTACTGCCAGTTGCTCACCATGTTATTCCAGAGGGCAATGGCCATCTCAGAGTGAGCTCGCTCACTGATGTGGAAACAGTCGAGAGAGAAGAAACTCGGATCAGGCTCGCCCTTCTGGTGAAAAGATGAGATTTTCAGCATGGCTATATTTCATTATTTGTGTGTGGATGCCTGTTTTGACACATTTTGTCTCTGTAACTTACTCCGATATGAGGGATGAAGGAATTCTCTAGAAATGGTTGAAGGACAACAGAAAAATCTTCTTTTCCATCATAACGATCTCCAGAAATAAGATACTGGATCTCAGCCTAGGAAAAAAATCGTAAATTAAAGTCACTGAGGGAACCCACCTTTTTTTTTTTTTTTTTTTTTTTAAATATTGATATTTTGAAAAGCTTTTACCTGGTACTTGTGATTGATTTGTTTTATCTCTTCAAGTTCTGGGGAGTTTTCAAGTGGGTTGATAACACAGGGACAGCTGGTCCTGAAAATAACAGATTCCCATTACTTGCCGTATTAGCGTAAGGTGTATGTAATTTGGAAATGGAAAAAATCAAGATTACAAAAGCCATATCAAGGTTACTCTCCCTATTTTTCAACTTTTTTTTTCCTTTAAGAGCTATTCTAAAAATAAAAAAAGGTAAATTTGGCTTGAGTTGAATTCAATACTAATTTTCGGTGTAAATTATTTAAACACACCATAACTTGTGGAAATGTACAGATATGTAACCAGTGAAAGGATCTTGTAGACTTTGTATGTACTGATATTGTACATGGCATATGATAAGATAACAGAAAAACAGGGGAGATCAGTAGAAAACAAACCTCTGTAGTAGAGAACAGCCCAGTGTGTTCCTCTTAACTGTTTTCAGTTGATATATCTGCAAGATTGTCACAACATTGACCAACAGCCTTGGTACCTATAGATACAGAGAGAGAAAAGAGGGGGAAGAGGCAGTAAAATATGATCCACTTATTCCCACAAAGACAGATTAGATTATTTTGGATTTTTTTTTTTGTGTAACTCACCTCTTTGTAAAGTATGTCCAAGCTGAGCATGAGATTGTGACTATAATTCGTAGGTGACAGGTTATTCTGCAAAGAATGATAAAAATGTGGTCTTTATTGCACTTCAATTCCAGAAATGTGTATATTTGTGTACAATACACAGATTTTAAGGGCCACTTACTTGGTCTAGGCAATAATGGCAGAGATCATTTCCCCCTACAAATATTGTCACAAGTTTCCAGTCCTTCTCAAAATTCACCTCCTGCGTAGCATTTATACAGAACATCAGCATTAAGATAGAAACACTATTTGAGTCAGGCACGGAGAGAATTACACAGGTCACAAAGATTTGGTGAGTTCTCACCTTATTTTGTCTCATAGCCTTGATGAGAGCTTGCACTTGTGCTGGAAGCTCTCTGTAGCAGAACACATCCAGGCAGGAGGTGTTAGAGACGTAACAATGGGTGGAACAAACATTTTATGCAGGTCGAGGAACTAAATGAAATGTGCACTTACGAGGTCTTAGCTCCAGGTGACGCCATATTGAAGCCTTTCTGGATTGGCCCCTGACCTCTAGAGAAGCCCTTTAGAGAGGGGTTGAACTTCCTCAAGATGTCTGAGGAGATACAAAAGAGAAAGAGCCACCTTAGAGGCATTGCACTGCAGGTTGCTGTCTACTAGTGGAAGCCTGTGTCTCTGGATACAATGACATAGATAAATTAGATTTTAGCCAAACAAGTGGCATACACTCACTTGGCAGTGTTGTGACAGTCTCCAAGGTCTTATCCCCTCCGATGCTGAAAGAAAAACCCAACAAACGTTGGTGTGGTTTGTCAGATGTGACAGTTACTGTAAGACTTCTTTTCACAGCAGGAGTAAACAGGTGTATTTTACCTCCACGATACTCCTTTATAATCCTTATTGAGGTCAAACAGATTCTTTGCTTTAGCACCAGTGCCTGCCTGTAAGCAGAAAACAAACAAGCCACAGTGCATTGTGAGGACACATAAAAATAGTGTGAAACTCAGTGAAGACCGTGAGACACAGACAAAGATAACTCTTACATCAAAGACCAAACACAAGCACATAAAAGAAATGATCATCCCTGGTGAGAGCTATCTGGCTGATAACAAATTGATATAGGGAGTTCATAGTTCAATGACATCAAATAACTGATATCAGCAGGTTCACAGTCAGTGCTGATTGTTTAATATTTCCAACACACACACACACATATACCATATTATACATACATAAAAATACATAATCATTACCTGTTAAGCCTTTATTGTGAATATAAAGCATTTATTTATTTATTTAAAGATGTGGTTTTCTAATATGTGTCCAGCTGTTTTATACGTCATGTCTGCTTCTTCGTGCTGTCTAGAGAATAAACTGAATATCATTGTGTAATGACCCCATACCGTTGAAGAGTCTCCCAGTGCTGCCACCACCTTGATGTCTGCTGGTCTCAGCTTGTGAACTACAGATAACAGACATAAAAGACATTGAACCTATTGACATCAAGATAAACCAGAAGTATTATCCCTGCACTATGTAATATTTGGCCCTTAACCAGCTCCTATTTTCAGCATATGGAGAAAAAGACTTTAAAGCCATTCGATCACATATGGGATCGGAGCATCCTAACTCCATAAGTTTTTGTTTGTGGGAAAATGAGACAATGCAGGGGACAAATGGTTCAGTTCATTCCAGCCTTTTCATTCACAATGTCACTGGCTGCGTGCATACTTGTATGCCACATTATCTTCATTTCAGCTTATTTCCTATAGATAAAAGAGGACATCAAGTCTCCTATCTGGCGTCTACTGATAATGAATGTCATCTCACCTGAAGTTGGCACAGCGTCAGACGGAGCAAGGTCCACACAGGAGAAGTCACTTCCCCAGTTCTGGAGAAAAAAAGAAAAAAAGATGGAAACTGGCAATATGTAAGATGAATCTTCCTGATCTATTGTTTTTAATATTGTCAGTCTGTTAATGATGTAATCCATAAAATGACAGAAAAAAATAGAGGAAAAAAAAGCGTTTCATTATTAGAGTTTCTGTGAAATTTTAGCTTCATCTGGGTCTTTAGTTGTTAAATGCTACATATTTTATCCGTACTAGATCACTTCTCAGTCTCTCAGATAGACAGCAGATGCTTACTTGAATAGGTCCAGGTGTTGGGGAGGGACCAGCATACGTGTAATTGCTGTTGTTATAGGTGCGAAAAAATGGTGAAGTCTGTTGAAAAAGAGGAGATCCTACATTATATCACAGCAGTCAACAACTATGCAACTTCAAAATATATTAAGATGATGTACATTCAAGTAAAACAAGCATTTGCAATCCATTTTCAGTATTTTGTTTCCTCACAGTCAGGATGTTAGGAAGCTAAGAGATATAACACCATTTAAAACCTCATTTACCAATATTCAAAACACTGATTCTCTTTTTAATCACAATTTATTACCTTGGTTGGACATTTCAGGTCAACGTCTACAGTAAAATCCTGTTTGGTAGTCTTATTGCCCAGAGGTTCCAGCTGGGAAAACAAGAGACAGAATGACAGTTGAGTATCATTCAGTACTTTTAATATATAAAACACTGATATGTTAAATTTGATGATCATCTCGTAACAAAAGCACTTCATTATATTTCTAATCAAAAATACATAAATGGAGGAGGGTCTGGCTGTCGATTCTCTCACTTGCTGCATTGCTGTGCTCCTATTTGTATTATGAGAGCAGAGGATTAACACTTGTGGTGATGTGAAAAGTAATCTTGATCTAATACCTGTGTTAACATGTTCAAGATGCAGACCAATGCCCCCCGGGGGATAATGATTTATTGAGAAAACATTAAGTTCAGTGTATCTACAAAAAAAAAAACAACATATGCACAAAGTACTGTGAAAGCTTCTTGTGTGTCAGACTCTCACCATGTTGTTCCAGAGGGAGCGAGCCATCAGCGTCTGGGCCTTCTGGCTGAGATGGAAGCAGTCGGCACTGAAGTAGGAGCGATCAGGGAGGCCATCCTGTTGAAAAGGTACAATATATGTTTTTTAGTCAGTAAAATAAAAGACTATTTTGGGCAATGCAATATGTTTGTGGTGATAATGCTGTGGTTAGATATTGGATATGGTGAGTCCACAAGTAAAGATTTTGTAGAGTGTTCTCATGGTTACTGACCGGCAGTCTGGGGACGATGATTTCTCTGAGGAAAGGCTGGAGGACCACAGTGAAGTCTGAGCGAGTGTCATACTGGCTTGACTCCACAAGCTCACGCAGTAAACGCTTCAAGAAAGAAAGAGATGGAGTCGGTTCCTCAGGACGAACTGGACAGTTACTTTAACAACCATTGTACCGTTTCTTTGGTCTTTCCTACCTGATAGCTTCTGTTGAGGTCCTCCAACATCTCAAGAGCTTTAGATTTGGGCTTTGGCAAGATAACACAAGGACACAGAATACTGACAAAGGAGAGATAACAGGGTATTAAATCACTGTTTATGATTACTCATTAGATGATAGAAGAGAGAGAGAACATGGAGTCAGGATAGGAGCACCTGAGCTGTATTCAAACCCACGACCCAAACTCTTTTGTAGAGAGCATTTTAAAAGGCAGAGAGAAAAGTGATACTCACTTTACCAGCCAAGTTGGGCATTTGATTGAAGTGTCCATGTGCATTTCTCTCAGGGGGATAATATGGAGAGGCTCCACTAAGTTCACTAGAGCTCGAGGCACCTGACAGGGACAGGCTCAGTTAATGCTAATGACCAACCAACGAGACCAACATATATCTGAAAATGCAGTATGTCTAGAGCATGAAGCCGATTGTATTTATTTTACCTCTTTGTGGAGATAATCCAGGCTTTCACGAACATTGCGAACATAATTCTCTACAGAATAGAGTAGCTGTAAAAAAAAAAAAAAAATGTTTTCATGTTGTGTCTTTCAAGTGTTTTGACTGCTATACAGATATCTTTGGCACTAGTACTCACAGAGTTGTAGCAGTGGTCACACATGTCATTTCCACCAATGAAAACAGTGATCACCTTCCAGTCTGATTCAAAATTGATTCTCTGTACAAGCAAGAAAAATGTCAGGGAGTGTGAGCAGTGTGTGGTGGTTTTAAAAGGCACATTTTTTGTCTGAGTCTGTGTAGTGTAAAACATGGATACACAATGCATTTAAACTGTATGTTTTTTCTTCCTGGCAGAACAATAAGAACATAAGCAGATTTTCCTTGTTTGAAGTATAATTCATATAGTCATATAGTATATGTGTCTCTTAGATTTTCCAATTTTGTAAAAGCAGAAATAGTATGGCCATTTTTACTGTCAAAATAAGGTGTAACATACAGTATGCAAGTAAAATAAGTAAGGAATGAATATAAACTTACAGAGTCCTTCTTCATCCTTTCCACCAGGGCTCGCACCTGTGATGGTAAGTCCCTTAAAACAAAATGAAAAATCACAATGAAATGACATAGATTTTGCTCAGGCAATTTAAAGCACATTTATTTTCTGCTTAGTTCTGCTGCTGAAGCTGCCTTCAACGGGACTCACTTGCTTTTGGCTCCTGCTACAGCCTGGTTGAGGAAAGCCTGAGGAGTGTGTTGTTTTCCCATACCAATGGAATAGCCCGTCAGGTTGTGATTAAAAAGCTTTAAGATGTCTGTTAAAACAAAAAAAGGGTACAGTTCAGAAATAATGAAACAAGCATTCACTTCACAAAACCAGAGTCTAACAAACGATTTTCATTTGACTAGAACAACGTATACAGTAGGTTATCAAGAGTGAGACTCACTGGGCAGAGTGGTGACAGTGGTGAGGTTTTCATCTCCACCAATACTGAGGAAAATAACATGTTTAGATTACTTTTTAGCTACATAATTAGCTGCATAGTTCAGCATAGGCATCATTGAGCAATGTTGTGTGATGGTTGTGTTGAAAAGGTTTGACTCACCTCCATGATAAGCCTCTGTACTGACGCAGGACGTCCAGGATGTTGTTTTGGCTGGATGCAATACCGTTCCCTGCCTGACAAATACAAGGACAGTGTTTTAGTGACACATTATCCACTAATCTGACCTCAAAATAATAATAGAGTATTTTACTGGGTTCTATCACTAGACAGTGTATATTTAGTAAATTATCCTTTTAGGATCTTTTTTATAAAATTTATCTTTGTGTTTCTATCTATTTATTTAAAAAAAAAAATGGAAGAATGACAAAATGACTCACTGTCAGAGAGTCTCCCACAGCAGCCACGACTTTGATATCACCAGGCCTGAGCTCATGGACTGGGAAAATACAGAGGACATCTCAGACCAGTCAGAATTATATCGGCTCAATATCAAACTTGTAAATAATAATAATACAGTAATAAAACTTCTTAGAAATACTATCTAATAGCCTATGCTTGAAAAATGACACATGAATAAAGCTTCATTTTACTTTCTTTTCCAGTTGAAAATCACCCTGGAGCCTGATAAATGGCTGGTAAGCAAGTGTAAAGCATCTTACCTGAGGTCGGTGTGGAGGCTGAGGGGCTGAAGTCCTCGCAGGACATCTCTGTTCCTGTAAACTGACCGGAGACACAGAGCACATCCACAGTCAGAACTAAACAGGAGGTAAGCAGCACTGCCACGGTCTCCATTTGGCTGGACACCAGACAATACTCACTGGGTGAAGGAGCGGGGAAACATCGCTGTGGTGATATGAAGGAGAGTTTCCCTCCGTCCTCAGGAAGGGTCGGTCCTTGGGGAGGGACAGAGATAGCCGGGGAGAGGAGGTGGAGAAGAAGGAAGAAGGTTGCTTATTCACCATGCAATATTAGTATGACACACAGAATTATTATTTTCATGTACAGTACGTTTAATGGCACACTTTGACAAGCTGATTTATCTGCATGCGTGTGGGTTTTTAGCACAGTTTCTCACCTCAGTTGGACACGGCAATGTGATGATCTTTCCATTGTCCTCTGTGTTATCTTGGCCAACTGTGGGCTGCAGCTGAAAGACAGAAAACTCATTGTCTTTGTGTTTGCCACAGAAAGAGCAATGACTCTGCACGTTTGTGTGTATATATACACTATGTCTGTATTAGACAGAAAGATAGAGAGAACAGGAGACTGTTTTAGGCTTTACCAGGTTTGTCCACATCTGTACCATCAGTTTATCAGTTTGCTGTGTAGCTTCGGACTCAGAGAACGGCTTCCCACTCTGTTAAAAAAAAAAGAAAAATTATCTACCCAAAACCTCTAAAACCTTGACTCACAATAGTCTGACTAAGCCATATTCACATTTACAGTGAAGCCCATTTCCACTGTGGCACTGATGGCAGATTTTTGAGGTACTACAGCAGTTGTGAAAAATGTGTCCCTTGCCGCAGTATCAATAAGGATTTAGGGATCTAAAAATGGTGAAGGTGAAGGGAACTATAAGACTGCGGTTAAATCCCTAGTATCAGTTGAATGTAACTCACAGCAACAGTTGACAGGTCTGTGACGAAAGGTTTGTCCTGTAGAGTGACAGTGAAGTCATCTCTGTCGCCATACCAGCGTTTCTTTACCATGAGCTCATCCAAGGACTCCTGGCCAGCGAAAAGGAGTTTGAGAAGAAAAATGAATCATTAAGAGGTCAGGTATACACAAGTTTGCTCTGCACCACCACAGGTCAAAATGTCTCGGCAACTAAAATAACCAAAGGACTAAATGTAGCCAACTGAATTCACTGTGCATGTGTCTGAGGATGGATTATGGACAAACCTGCAGAGAGTGAGTCATCAAGGCCCTCAGGAGTCTGATTTCTCCTTCACTGTTTGTTTCCATGCATGGGCACATCCTGTCAGTAAAAACAGATTCACTCTGTCACACTAACTATCTTTACAGTGAATGATAAAAAGGAGACTGAAGGAGTATGTGAAAAGGTTCAACAACAGAACACTACAGCCATTTTACAGCCTCCTAACACAGTATGTTGACAAGGGTTTTTAATGTACCCTCTTACTCTCCCTCAGTGGATCAGTGTCTCTAAAGTCATTCTTTTAATAAATGTGTCACAAACCATTTAACCTGCATATTTAATGAAGAAACACTTCAAAATATGAACTCACTTGTGCTGGAAAGTGTCGTGCTCTCCATCCCACAGTGCAATGCTGATAATGGTCCGCTTTAGCTGCAATACAGTGATGTGAAACAAAAATGTAAAATGGGTCAAGTACTATAAACACAGCATCAGTGACAGAATGAAAATACTGTGTATTATAATGAAATATACCTGAGAGTGCAGCAGCTGCACAGCACGATCCACCTCTTCAACTGCTGCCTGGATAACGGACTGAACCTGCACAGAGACACAGCAGACTAAGACTGAAACAACCTTTTTTTTATTATTCATTTCTCTCAAATGCCAGTGTTTCAGGATTTCCTTCATTTTCTTACCACTGGCACAAATAACTAAATGTCTCCACAGATAAACATCATAATCATAGCATCATAATAATATTTCGCTGTTTACCTGCTGCTGCTTGCAGGCACAGAGCTGATCCACCTGAACAAAGAGAAGGACCAACTTCCAGTCTCTGTCCACATCAATGACCTGTAGAGGGAAACAAATAACATCAGCCGCTTTAGAGTGGTTTGTTTTACAGGTATGTAATCTCAGATTTATTTCCTGTTCATTTTCAATTACTGGAAACTTCCAGTTTCCTAGGAAGATTCCTTGTAATTTGGTACTAATTATTTTGAAATTAGAGACTGTGTCCATTGTGTCCACGATATTCTCTATGCCCTGATATTACTGTGGAATGCTTGCAATAAACGAGCCATTTAAGATAAGTTGAAATGCAGAGGTAGATGTAAAAGTATCTGATGGAAGGAAAGAGTCTTCCTTAAAATTATGAATATCCCTTCAGATGGGAGAGCAGACATTAAAGCTCCTACCTGATTGTTCTGGAGATAGAGGGATACCTCCTTTGCCTGCTCCACCAGCGTGCTAAGAACAGAAAGTAACATGGAACAAAAAAATTTAAAATCTCTGGAACAAGCCACAATCCGCTGGTACTGTATTAATGTCAGAAACTTCTGTACCTTTGTTGAGCAAAGTGAGAGGCATACAAGTTTGTTTCATCTGAGAGGGGACTGATCAGTGCAGGATTGAACAGGGTCATCAGCTCTGACAGATGGAAATGAACACAAGTTTAACTTCAAAGCCCAGATCTTATATTTTATATTATTTTTTCTAGATATTTATAGGTTTTTAAAGATTTTATAGATCTTGCATTTTATACAGTCAAAAAAATAACTAGCAGACCAATAATATAAATTACTGTTAGCTGCTGCTGTTAGCTTTTAACACCCTTATATATTTAATAATTTACTAGAAACCCCCACATAAATGGTTGATAAATTAAACATTCGTTTGACAATGAAATGCAGCAAATATCTAGATTCAAATGAAACATAATAGGAAAAAAAATTGTTTCAACATGACTGCAAATTCTGCCGTAATATTTTAATCGGAGGAAAAAGTAAAGCACACCTTGATCAGTAACTCTGACCTTCTTGCTTTGTGTCAGTGAGCATGTTAGCTGTATGACCTGCAGACAGCGCTTTTTATTTCATGAATGATTTTTAAAAAAGATATCAGACTACAGACGTGGTGTGTATGGAAAGTGTATTGGGGTTCATTGTTTCAAATTATCACAGTTAGTGTAGATATCAGTGTAGTAAAGATAGCGCACAGTAGTATAATAGAAGCTCATATCAACCTCTTTAGATGAATTACGCTGTTCATTTAGACTGTAAGCCAATTCTACTCAAAGTTAAATTTCAATTTAGTACCAGCACAGACACTGGAGTTTTCCAGAAAGCCTGTTGGAAGGCAGTGGGGCAAAAAATGAGAAAAGTGAAGCACAGGGTGTGCATGGACATCCAACAAGTGCACAAATTGAGCAAATTCATTAATAAACATTTGACTTTCGACCCTGTAAAACTCAAAAAATAACAAAATAGAAATTTGAAATTTACCTCTGAGTCTTGATACCACCATGGACAGCTCAGTGCTGCAAGAAGAGGAAGGACATACAGTGTGACTGTGTCTCTGCACGGATACATTTCCAATGGTTGAAAGCTGACTGGAGACCTGTGCTCACCTGTGCATGTGAAGTCCAATAGATGAAAGTACAGCCACATCTGAGGGTCTGACACTGTTGACTTGAGAAAGAAAAAAATAAAAAAAATTCCAACAGATTTGATCTAAAGAGCTTCAACCAAACATTTGTGTTGAGTTTAAGGGTGCATCATTTACTAATATGCCCTTTTTGGCCTTGTGTGGATATACTAGAATACTAAAGTCTACTAAAAAGGCAGCCTCACAATCCTTTAAAAAAAAAAAAAAAAGCTTTTGTTTGATAATCTTGGTAATTTTTATCCACTGTCTTGTTCTCTTACTGTCTTTGTGAACCTATAGACATTAATTTGAATCTCTATCTGACTTACCAGTTGATGGAGGTGGCTGAGAAGGAAATGTCTGAGTGCAAGGCAATCCAGTTACTGAAAGATAAAACAAAGAGTAAAATAAGAAATTAATATGAGTGGATCAAATGTGAAGATCAATGTAGACAACTGAAAATAATAATAATGCAGAATAATTTAATTTATACCCTTTTGTTGTTATATGTCCAAAAAAAAATTAAAGATAACCTGATTTTAAGTTTTATGAAGAGTTTATGCAAAATGGACAGGCTGAGATGAGCATTAATTTAAAGAGACCTGTTGTCCATGTGAGGCCCAGCAGTGAGATGAGGACCAGCTGTGGAAGCATCTTTTCCCTGATTCTGTCAGATTTTGTCCTCATGGATCTTGTCTGCAGCTGTGCTTCCCTCCACTCTGCTCGCTCTGTTTGGCGGTCAGGCGTTTTTCTTTGTCATTATCAGCCATACCAGGCCAGTAAACTATACATATCATAAATATGCACAGAGAGGAGGGACTAGTCCATTTGTCCAAAGGACACAACCACAAGGTTTTATGATGAAACAATGACACTGATAAGATCATAATGAAACTTTATTTTAATAATGAGTGAACATGACAGTGAACTCCAGCAGTTAATGAGTTTCTATTTATAGACTGTCAGAGGGTTTTAGCAAAATTTACTCTCACTTATTGTTAATTTGGATTCAATGGATAAGAACAACTATGAATAGGATAATCTAAAATATGATAATAAGTAGAAGATATATACTCCCACTTCTCTCTACTACATCCTATTGTGAGGATAGATATAACAAAGACTTCAAGTTGCAAAAGTAAGTAACTTAAATGTTCTAGTACTTCATTATCCAGTCTGCAGGCAGGTCTTTCTCTTGATTTAACAAGCTACATAAAACGTTCTGTTGATCTCTTTTGTAGCTATGATAAAATCTGCACATCTGCATCCACTCAGCCTGATGAGTCTTTGTCTTTTCATTTTTGGAGGATGACTTTTGAGTCTCCACATTTTGAAACAAGAGGCCCTGCTTCTGTTTAGTTCCATCAATACTGGAAACTTTGAAGCTCTACATCACAGAACCCTCCTGAAGTCAGATGGATCAACTACAGATAAACAAGTGACTGGAGATTGTAAATTACACATTATTCATTTTCAGAAATAATTACTCAACATTACAAACAAAAATGAATTACATGTTTTACCTGCAGCTTTGAAATGTTAGTAGCATTAAGTAGACTACTAAACTATCACTGCTGGCCGGACAAATAGTTTGAAAGACAATTTCTATAACAGTATCAGCTCCTCATGTTCTGATGCTGACTCTTTTCTGATTTCACATTACTCCCTGATTAAGATCAGTTACTCAGTTTGAGAGTGATAGGGCCTAATCCCTTCTTGTACATGCTTGGATTATGCCTTAAAGTTTATAAAATTTTATTATGCTACTTTTATATTGCAACAAACTGGGGTAGCACTAGTTGTAAACTAATTCACCTCAATTCTGCAATGTAGCTGTGATTCCAGTGACATCTCATTTGGTAGTCTTTTATTATATAGTAAAGTAACCTTTTCTCAGTGTAGAGGCGAAAGTAAAGTGTTTTTTGTTACATTTATTTGCTTTCTTGCTGAGCGTTAGATGAAAAGCTATTTTCCCAGTGTTCAGTCTTAAGGTTGAGCACATTTCCCTTAATGTCAAGCTATTCCTCTAATATCGCACGAATCAGTCCTTGACATGCTGACTTTACTTCTCAAAATATAAGGTCAGGAATCACGCCACTTTGTGAGATGATTGTTTAACTGTGTGAATGGTTATTGGTGTGACGGGGCAAAGCACCACAGGTGCAAGGGAGAAAAGATTACCTTGGTTATTAGCACAATGGGTTGAAGCTATCTTCAATATATCTATCGAATTTACGGTTAGGATGAAGAAAAAAACAGTTTTCCCACCAATTGTGCTCTTTGTTGGCTTACGTATTTTAGATGTGTGTGGGATAAATTGACTAAAATTTGCTTAAAAACTTTTTTTTTTTTTTTTGGAAAAAAATATAGCGTCCTTTAAACTATTTTTTGACGAGACGAGTAAAGTTTTAGGTGTAATGGTGAGAACAATGTAGTCTGTGAATTTGTGAGATGGTACAGCTCCCTGCTGAGCATTCTGCAGATACATTACCCCTCATTTAATAAAATATGTGTATTAATTTCCATTTAATATGTTGGAAAATAGTGGAAAACTTATTATTTATTAAGTCCTCCCTACAACACAGCTGAAGAACTGTTCTTTTTTATAAAACAGAGATGCTTCAGTGCTGTAAACCCTGTCTATCGCTTATCTCTCCCCTGATTAGGGGTGAGGGAAGGTCTTTCTTAACAAAGATGTTAAGAAAACAGCTAATCATATTTTTACTACTACTGTCTGTATTCTCATGAACTACAGACATTAATACTAGTTCTCATCCAGCCAACAATTGGACAGTTGTACACTCACCGAAAGATGCACAAACTGTGCATTAAAACAGTAATCATGACCTCTCCATTGTTTCCTTGTTGTTCCCAGCAGATCTTGAATTCTGCAGAACTATAAGCACTGTCACTAATCAAGAGTCAACTCCAGTGATGATTACTGTAATGCTGATATGAGGTCACACAGCCTTTACAGTCTGTTATCTTCCCTCAAGGACATTAACTCTGCATGACCTCCTTGCTGAGGCATGGCTTTTATCTCCATGATCTATGCTAATCTTTGAACAGGCTTAGATGGGCTGAACAGTTTGTCCTGTAGTTACACTTCCGAATATGCAATAACAGCATGACAATCGTGATCTGTACAAACAATTCAAAACTGGCTGACCTAACTTATCCTGCAAGCACCATCTTCCTTCCTTGTCTCACGAAAGGGTGCAACAGACAGGATTTCATTAACAGCCTTAAAACAGCTTCAGCACTAACCAGGCTGGTACTTATTTAAAAACCTGAGACATAGAAAAAGATGTTTCAGGTAAGCTCCTGTAGCTGGGAAAAGAAGATAAATGAAGTGAGGAAGCTAAAAGTAAAATATTGGACTTAAGCTTAACATACATACTTAACATTAAGATAAACATAAAAATCCTTCCTCTTTTATTCATTCTCCCAACCTGAGGAATCAAAACTATTTAGCAAACTTCTTATGACTTAAAATGCTCTGGAGAGCTCAAAAGGTCTCTTACGTTTGTTAAGATTCTGAACAACTGCGTACAGAAACAGAGGTGTGTATACAGCTTTGGCTGCGGGGGGCAGTGTATGAGACGCTGTAGAAATAAATGTTTTCCAGTAACATTTATTTCTACAGCATCTCGCAGTCAGCTCTTTGAAAGGGGCTTTAGTATCAAGTATGGAAATGAGAAAAATGAACTGGTAGCTTTGAGAGGAGCAGGAACTCTTCTGAAGAAAACCAGAATTCAAGAAAGAGTTGGAGTTTCTACAAAAGGCCAACAAAAGTTTCTGTTTAGTTAAGTAAAGAAACAAAGGAGGGGCTGGAAGAGATAACAAGAAAAAGTAAAGGGAGACAGTGCTGCCTTCACATATCCCACCAACTAGAGTGACAGACTACCAGATGGATGTTACTGATTGCTGCTTTTCTGGCTGCTCAGAGCATACAAACACGATTTGGCGCCAGATGCAGTCAGTCATCCGGGAGGAGACAGATCTGTATGTGGTATTTTGGGAAGCTGCTAATTCTTTTGGCCCGCTGCCACAAAATGTAAGGTGGGATGCTTAAACTGGGAGGATAAAGTGCATGAGGCATATGAAAGCAAAGTCTTACTGAAATGGTAGTGATGGATTTTATTTCAATTTAACCAAGGACTTGCTCCTCAGGGCAATTAAAATTAAATACATTTTTATTTTATTAAATATAATTACATGTACTCAATTAAACTACTGATCTAATTTAATTTAATTTAATTTAATTTAATTTAATTTAATTAAATGCTCCATAAAATTAAATTCAGTTGAATTAAATGAAACAGATTTTTTTTTTAAATTTATGTGACAGTGACAGTTAAGTCAGGCAGGAAATTAGAGAGAGAACAGGGGAATGACACGCAGCAAATAGTCTGGCTGGCCTTGAACCAGTATTTGAATAGTTTTCCCACAACTGTCAATACCCCAAACTTTTTCCTTTCTTTTGTAGGGTGGCTCTCAGCTTATTCTCTAGAATGTCTTGACTTAATTTAACTTTGCATGTGTGACAGCAGGTAGTTATTATGGGAATTAGCAGCCCACCAGTATTGTTTTGAGAAAGCAGCACGATGGACTATCTGGGTTATCTGGGTCCATAATATGTGTAACATACTGTATGTGTCTATTCTGGTGTGCACTGCTGCTCCCATGTGGTCATTATTCAGAGCTGCATCAAGCTGCCAAAGATATATGGACCACACTGGGGAGAATTGTATTCAAAATAAAAGCACAGACTTTGTAAGGCTGGATATTCAACGTGAAGAGCTTTATTGTCACAACTAAATACAGATACAGCACTGTAGCACTGTATGATTACTGACCTATTTGCAATACATTCATTACATAAATTCATTTTTATTTGTTATTTATTTATGGAAAAATGTACAATTCCGAAAGATACAGCAAGAGATTTAAGATATTTCCCTTTACCAAAAGAAAGAAAAAGAGAAGAAGAAAAGGCATGATCATTTTTAAACACCAGTTAAAGTTCTCTCTTTGAAAATTGAATCGAAGGCAACTGGACATATGTTTGTCTGGGAAGACGTTTCGCCTCTTATCCAAGGGGCTTCATCAGTTCGTATGCATAGACCGATGCATACGAACTGATGAAGCCCCTTGGATAAGCCCCTTTAATATAATCTTAGTCTAATGCAAGTTTCAGATTATATTTCTGATTATGTTCTTTATGATTCGGCTGGAACAATTTAAAACACCGTTGTGTCAGTGAAAGTTTTTGATTGCTTTTCGCCAGTGTGGATTTATTTTGAAAGTCCCGACCGGAAGATTCGTTTCAACAGCATCAACTGTTCTGAGCCGAGTTTGATCAAAACAATAACAGAGGAAACGCGAATTTGTTTTATAATCCGAGAATAAAGAGAAACCGGGGAATAAGGACCCGTCGGACAAACTTGCGTTTCGTCTGAACCTCCTCACCTTCAGACAACGTTAGGTGAGAAAATTAGCCTCGACTTCACCGTTATTTGGCCTATTAACATTAGCTATTACCCTTTCAGTTTTCCTCATAAACTGTCGAACACAGCGTCGCCTTTATTATCATTATTAATACTATTATTATTATTATTATTGTTGTTTTTTAATGAAAGTCTACAGCTCTTTGTTTATGATAAGAAGCTAATCCACCGTGAATTTATTGGTGTATTTTTCCTAACCTTGTTATTCACACACCAGGCCTAATGATGCCTTCAGGTGAATCCTACAAATTTCACTTTAATGTGAAAAATGAACCTAGCAGTTTGCACACCAAACTGTAACTGTGGTTAGTAGGACTTCAAATGACCTTTCTTTTCATTATAACCTCTTAAAAAAGTGACAAATAGCCCAAGTTAACGTCTTTAAATTGAATTTTCTTAAATGCTAACCGTCCAAAACAGAAAGTATTCCATTTACAATCATATATTTAAAAAAAAAAAACTAACAAAAAAACAAACAAAACAATAGAAGATCCTCACACTGGAGCAGCTTGAGCCAGCAAATGTTGGGCATCAGTGTTTGATAAATAACTTTAGCTGTTCCAGGATTTGTATATCAGCAGCGACCATAAATTGGCAATTAAGTCATAAGCCAGCGGCAAAATATGCTAAAACATGCTAATTAGTGCTAACATCCAGGTAAAACAGTGAGGAATTTAACGAAAAAACTGCAACACAGACTCCTTCGATGGTCGGTTAGTACAATCTACACTACAACAAGCCATATTGTCACAAAAAACTATCCGAACACTGGCAAACAAACATGGACACTACAGCCCCTGTCAACCACCGGAAGTAGCCGGAGGCCTCTGGATGTAGCCGCCTAGCCCAGCCAATACTTTTTTAGGCTGTAAAGTTGGCTATTTTACCATGGGGGTCAATGGAGAATTGCTCACTTCTGAAGCCACTCCTCCAGCGGCAGCCCAGGAACTGCAGCTTTTTGAACGCGGAAGTGATCCTCACTGCTGAAACCTATAACTCCCCCCTTGATGATTAGTTAATTGACTAATCCATTCAGACCTATTGGTTAGTTTTGTGATACAGGGAATAATGATAATACCATCCAAACATAACTGGTTAAATTTATTAACATCTGTGGGTTGTACATACAAAACAAACAGATACATACAAAACTGCAAATAGAAACAGTAGTCACAATAATTTTATGAAAAAATTTTATGCAAAACCATAAAGGACAGTTCATCAATTTGATCACATTCTCACACTGACACACATTGTCTCCATTTTTTTCACCACTCACATGTAAAATGTCATGTCATCATCATCTGCCACTTATCTGGGTCCAGGCCCAGGTTGCGGTGGCGACTGCCGCCCAGTCCACAATGCACCAAGTCTTACGGCACCTCCCACAGGTGGTGAGCCCATGGGAGGTGGTGCTGTCCGGAGCGGGGATCAAACCCATGACCCTGAGAGATTGAATCTCATGCTCTACCAACTGAGCTTACCAGGCGGCCACATGTAAAAGGTCAAACGTCTAAAATCTAGAAACTGGATGTCAAAAAAGGGAGTAAACTAGACAACATGGATACAATTCCTCTGTCATGGTATACAGTTTTATATCATGATATTCAACATGATACAGTAAACTTTATGGGAAACCAGTTGAGATTTTGTTAATAGCTCAAATAGAAAATACCATTTTCCTTGGGTTGTTAATTGTATGCATAAGTTACATCATCTAACAGGGCTGATTCTTTTATTATAGGTTATTCTTTCCTGTTGGTCAGCAAAATGGGCCGCATCTTCCTAGATCACATTGGTGGGACTCGCCTCTTCTCCTGCGCCAACTGTGACACCATCCTGACCAACAGGGCTGAGCTCATCTCCACGCGCTTCACCGGAGCCACTGGCCGAGCTTTCCTGTTCAACAAGGTACCGCTACATCACATCTCACACTTTTTATTTTAATTAATTAAGAAACTAAAATAATTGTTAGCTGTAGCCCTAAACATCATTTTATTTAACTGATTTTGCAACAACATGTCGAAAGTCCACACAGGAAAACTGAAATATTACAGTGATACATACCTGATTGCTGCCCTTCAGGTGGTGAATCTGCAGCACAGTGAGGTCCAAGACAGAGTCATGCTGACAGGAAGACACATGGTGCGGGATGTCAGCTGCAAAAACTGCAACAGCAAACTAGGCTGGATGTATGAGTTTGCCACCGAGGAAAGCCAGCGTTACAAGGAGGGCCGTGTCATCCTTGAGAGGGCGCTAGTGAGAGAGAGCGAAGGCTTTGAGCATGTTTCTTCTGACAATTCCTGAGTTCACTTCTGTTACCATTCAGATGCTCAATCCATGCACACTACAGATATTCCTCCAGCAGCAGTGCATGGACATGCATGGACAGCGTGCCATTTGCAAGTAGAGCTACACCAAAAGAAAATCACAGGCTGGCAGTTTGTGGAAAGTTTAAGCAAGAAGTGGTGCACATTTTCCCATAACTTTAAACATTTTATTCCAGGAGCTCAGACACATAAATTATTGTGCAGGGAATTGTATAGCCAATAACAGCGCTGATGAATGTGGATGCTAAAGAGAAGACTGTTAGATCTGATTTAATGAAAAAAAATCTGTTTGCTTAAAGAGTTAGTCATTAGGTGGTATGGTGCAATACATTCCTTTTTCTGGCAAGGGTTCAATGTCATATGCCAGAAATTCCTTACAAGTTATTTTTCTTTAATATTAGCTGTACGAGAGTGTTTCACAGAAGAAAAGATTATTGATGAACGTTCTTTCATCATAATATTATTGATGTTATTTATCAAAGAAGCAGGCATCAATTTTGAACTAGTAAGAGTTTGTATATCCCTACTTTATTTTCACCTCATGATAAATAATAAAAAAGATGATCAGAACATGGTTTACAGTGATGGAAAAAAAGACAGCTTTTGTCTTTTGCATTTCAGTACACTTTTGCTGCAAACATCTTTTGCCTTCCACTGGATTTTCAGATCTTATTTCCATGTGTTCTGTGATGTCATTTTTAACCATTTAATTTAACTTTTTCACAGTGATTTGTTTTTCAGTTAATCAAATGTTTAGCTTGACTGGTGGTAATTAGAAAATTATTTGAATGGAAACTTAGAACATGTTTTTTGTCAAAATAAATTCAATTCATCCTCAATTTATTTAGTGATTTTTTTTATATAGGCCTATACTGTGTTTTTACTAGAACAGCCAACTTTCTGTGCCTTGGAGGTTACTTAAGCTACACAAAAACAATGTTTCATGCAATTGTGTAAATGTTTTGTGCCTGAATACTTGCTATTTCTGACATAAAATTGCCTGAATACAAAATTAGCGCATGAATATCTGGCAGACATTGAATCCATTAAAAATCCTTACGCTGACCAGAAAAATAAGAGTCTAATATGAGTCTCAGCCTTAAAGAGTTCATACTTTAGTATAGCCTCAAAGGCTAAGGTCATAGTATAGTCAGGCGTCAAAATCGGACAAAAAAAGTCAAAAAATGTTTTGACCTCAAAATGTCATAAAAAACGTCATAGTATAGTAAGGCGTCAAAATCGGACCAAAAAAGTCAAAAAAAATTTTGACCTCAAAATGTCATAAAAAACGTCATAGTATAGTAAGGCGTCAAAATCGGACAAAAAAAGTCCAAAATTTTTTTGACCTCAAAATGTCATAAAAAACGTCATAGTATAGTATGGCGTTTTTTTCGGGCAAAAAAAGTCAAAATTTTTTTTGACCTCAAAATGTCATAAAAAACGTCATAGTATAGTATGGCGTTTTTTTCGGACAAAAAAAGTCAAAAAAATTTTTGACCTCAAAATGTCATAAAAAACGTCATAGTATAGTATGGCGTTTTTTTCGGGCAAAAAAAGTCAAAAAATTTTTTGACCTCAAAATGTCATAAAAAACGTCATAGTATAGTAAGGCGTCAAAATCGGACAAAAAAAGTCAAATTTTTTTTGACCTCAAAATGTCATAAAAAACGTCATAGTATAGTAAGGCGTCAAAATCGGACCAAAAAAGTCAAAAAAAATTTTGACCTCAAAATGTCATAAAAAACGTCATAGTATAGTAAGGCGTCAAAATCGGACAAAAAAAGTCAAAAAAAATTTTTGACCTCAAAATGTCATAAAAAACGTCATAGTATAGTATGGCGTTTTTTTTCGGGCAAAAAAAGTCAAAAAATTTTTTGACCGCAAAATGTCATAAAAAAACGTCATAGTATAGTAAGGTGTCAAAATCGGACAAAAAAAGTCAAAAAAAATTTTGACCTCAAAATGTCATAAAAAACGTCATAGTATAGTATGGCGTTTTTTTCGGACAAAAAAAGTCAAAAAAAATTTTGACCTCAAAATGTCATAAAAAACGTCATAGTATAGTATGGCGTTTTTTTCGGACAAAAAAAGTCAAAAAAAATTTTGACCTCAAAATGTCATAAAAAACGTCATAGTATAGTATGGCGTTTTTTTCGGGCAAAAAAAGTCAAAAAAATTTTTGACCTCAAAATGTCATAAAAAACGTCATAGTATAGTAAGGCGTCAAAATCGGACAAAAAAAGTAAAAACTTTTTTTGACCTCAAAATGTCATAAAAAACGTCATAGTATAGTATGGCGTTTTTTTCGGGCAAAAAAAGTCAAAAAAATTTTTGACCTCAAAATGTCATAAAAAACGTCATAGTATAGTAAGGCGTCAAAATCGGACAAAAAAAGTCAAAAATTTTTTTGACCTCAAAATGTCATAAAAAACGTCATAGTATAGTAAGGCTTCAAAATCGGACCAAAAAAGTAAAAAAAAATTTTGACCTCAAAATGTCATAAAAAACGTCATAGTATAGTAAGGCGTCAAAATCGGACAAAAAAAAGTCAAAAAAATTTTTGACCTCAAAATGTCATAAAAAACGTCATAGTATAGTAAGGCGTCAAAATCGGACAAAAAAAGTCAAAACTTTTTTTGACCTCAAAATGTCATAAAAAACGTCATAGTATAGTATGGCGTTTTTTTCGGGCAAAAAAAGTCAAAAAATTTTTTGACCTCAAAATGTCATAAAAAACGTCATAGTATAGTAAGGCGTCAAAATCGGACATAAAAAGTCAAAAAAAATTTTGACCTCAAAATGTCATAAAAAACGTCATAGTATAGTATGGCGTTTTTTTCGGACAAAAAAAGTCAAAAAAATTTTTGACCTCAAAATGTCATAAAAAACGTCATAGTATAGTAAGGCGTCAAAATCGGACAAAAAAAGTCAAAATTTTTTTTGACCTCAAAATGTCATAAAAAACGTCATAGTATAGTATGGCGTTTTTTTCGGACAAAAAAAGTCAAAAAAATTTTTGACCTCAAAATGTCATAAAAAACGTCATAGTATAGTAAGGCGTCAAAATCGGACAAAAAAAGTCCAAAATTTTTTTGACCTCAAAATGTCATAAAAAACGTCATAGTATAGTATGGCGTTTTTTTCGGGCAAAAAAAGTCAAAATTTTTTTTGACCTCAAAATGTCATAAAAAACGTCATAGTATAGTATGGCGTTTTTTTCGGACAAAAAAAGTCAAAAAAATTTTTGACCTCAAAATGTCATAAAAAACGTCATAGTATAGTATGGCGTTTTTTTCGGGCAAAAAAAGTCAAAAAATTTTTTGACCTCAAAATGTCATAAAAAACGTCATAGTATAGTAAGGCGTCAAAATCGGACAAAAAAAGTCAAATTTTTTTTTACCTCAAAATGTCATAAAAAACGTCATAGTATAGTAAGGCGTCAAAATCGGACCAAAAAAGTCAAAAAAAATTTTGACCTCAAAATGTCATAAAAAACGTCATAGTATAGTAAGGCGTCAAAATCGGACAAAAAAAGTCAAAAAAAATTTTGACCTCAAAATGTCATAAAAAACGTCATAGTATAGTATGGCGTTTTTTTCGGGCAAAAAAAGTCAAAAAATTTTTTGACCGCAAAATGTCATAAAAAAACGTCATAGTATAGTAAGGCGTCAAAATCGGACAAAAAAAGTCAAAAATTTTTTTGACCTCAAAATGTCATAAAAAACGTCATAGTATAGTAAGGCGTCAAAATCGGACAAAAAAAGTCAAAAAAAATTTTGACCTCAAAATGTCATAAAAAACGTCATAGTATAGTAAGGCGTCAAAATCGGACAAAAAAAGTCAAAAAAATTTTTGACCTCAAAATGTCATAAAAAACGTCATAGTATAGTAAGGCGTCAAAATCGGACAAAAAAAGTCAAAATTTTTTTTGACCTCAAAATGTCATAAAAAACGTCATAGTATAGTAAGGCTTCAAAATCGGACCAAAAAAGTCAAAAAAAATTTTGACCTCAAAATGTCATAAAAAACGTCATAGTATAGTAAGGCGTCAAAATCGGACAAAAAAAGTAAAAACTTTTTTTGACCTCAAAATGTCATAAAAAACGTCATAGTATAGTATGGCGTTTTTTTCGGGCAAAAAAAGTCAAAAAATTTTTTGACCTCAAAATGTCATAAAAAACGTCATAGTATAGTAAGGCGTCAAAATCGGACAAAAAAAGTCAAAATTTTTTTTGACCTCAAAATGTCATAAAAAACGTCATAGTATAGTAAGGCTTCAAAATCGGACCAAAAAAGTCAAAAAAAATTTTGACCTCAAAATGTCATAAAAAACGTCATAGTATAGTAAGGCGTCAAAATCGGACAAAAAAAGTCAAAAAAAATTTTGACCTCAAAATGTCATAAAAAACGTCATAGTATAGTAAGACGTCAAAATCGGACAAAAAAGTCAAAAAAAAATTTGACCTCAAAATGTCATAAAAAACGTCATAGTATAGTAAGGCTTCAAAATCGGACAAAAAAGTCCAAAATTTTTTTGACCTCAAAATGTCATAAAAAACGTCATAGTATAGTATGGCGTTTTTTTCGGACAAAAAAAGTCAAAAAAATTTTTGACCTCAAAATGTCATAAAAAACGTCATAGTATAGTATGGCGTTTTTTTTGGGCAAAAAAAGTCAAAAAATTTTTTGACCTCAAAATGTCATAAAAAACGTCATAGTATAGTAAGTCGTCAAAATCGGACAAAAAAAGTCAAAATTTTTTTTGACCTCAAAATGTCATAAAAAACGTCATAGTATATTATGGCGTTTTTTTCGGACAAAAAAAGTCAAAAAAATTTTTGACCTCAAAATGTCATAAAAAACGTCATAGTATAGTATGGCGTTTTTTTCGGACAAAAAAAGTCAAAAAAAATTTTGACCTCAAAATGTCATAAAAAACGTCATAGTATAGTATGGCGTTTTTTTCGGGCAAAAAAAGTCATAATTTTTTTTGACCTCAAAATGTCATAAAAAACGTCATAGTATAGTATGACGTTTTTTTCGGACAAAAAAAGTCAAAAAAATTTTTGACCTCAAAATGTCATAAAAAACGTCATAGTATAGTATGGCGTTTTTTTCGGACAAAAAAAGTCAAAAAAATTTTTGACCTCAAAATGTCATAAAAAACGTCATAGTATAGTATGGCGTTTTTTTCGGGCAAAAAAAGTCAAAAAAAATTTTGACCTCAAAATGTCATAAAAAACGTCATAGTATAGTAAGGCGTCAAAATCGGACAAAAAAAGTCAAAAATTTTTTTGACCTCAAAATGTCATAAAAAACGTCATAGTATAGTAAGGCTTCAAAATCGGACCAAAAAAGTCAAAAAAAATTTTGACCTCAAAATGTCATAAAAAACGTCATAGTATAGTAAGACGTCAAAATCGGACAAAAAAGTCAAAAAAAAATTTGACCTCAAAATGTCATAAAAAACGTCATAGTATAGTAAGGCTTCAAAATCGGACCAAAAAAGTCCAAAATTTTTTTGACCTCAAAATGTCATAAAAAACATCATAGTATAGTATGGCGTTTTTTTCGGACAAAAAAAGTCAAAAAAATTTTTGACCTCAAAATGTCATAAAAAACGTCATAGTATAGTATGGCGTTTTTTTTGGGCAAAAAAAGTCAAAAAATTTTTTGACCTCAAAATGTCATAAAAAACGTCATAGTATAGTAAGGCGTCAAAATCGGACAAAAAAAGTCAAAATTTTTTTTTACCTCAAAATGTCATAAAAAACGTCATAGTATAGTATGGCGTTTTTTTGGGCAAAAAAAGTCAAAAAAATTTTTGACCTCAAAATGTCATAAAAAACGTCATAGTATAGTAAGGCGTCAAAATCGGACATAAAAAGTCAAAAAAAATTTTGACCTCAAAATGTCATAAAAAACGTCATAGTATAGTATGGCGTTTTTTTCGGGCAAAAAAAGTCAAAAAAAATTTTGACCTCAAAATGTCATAAAAAACGTCATAGTATAGTAAGGCGTCAAAATCGGACAAAAAAAGTCAAAAATTTTTTTGACCTCAAAATGTCATAAAAAACGTCATAGTATAGTAAGGCTTCAAAATCGGACCAAAAAAGTCAAAAAAAATTTTGACCTCAAAATGTCATAAAAAACGTCATAGTATAGTAAGACGTCAAAATCGGACAAAAAAGTCAAAAAAAAATTTGACCTCAAAATGTCATAAAAAACGTCATAGTATAGTAAGGCTTCAAAATCGGACCAAAAAAGTCCAAAATTTTTTTGACCTCAAAATGTCATAAAAAACATCATAGTATAGTATGGCGTTTTTTTCGGACAAAAAAAGTCAAAAAAATTTTTGACCTCAAAATGTCATAAAAAACGTCATAGTATAGTATGGCGTTTTTTTTGGGCAAAAAAAGTCAAAAAATTTTTTGACCTCAAAATGTCATAAAAAACGTCATAGTATAGTAAGGCGTCAAAATCGGACAAAAAAAGTCAAAATTTTTTTTGACCTCAAAATGTCATAAAAAACGTCATAGTATAGTATGGCGTTTTTTTGGGCAAAAAAAGTCAAAAAAATTTTTGACCTCAAAATGTCATAAAAAACGTCATAGTATAGTAAGGCGTCAAAATCGGACATAAAAAGTCAAAAAAAATTTTGACCTCAAAATGTCATAAAAAACGTCATAGTATAGTATGGCGTTTTTTTCGGACAAAAAAAGTCAAAAAAATTTTTGACCTCAAAATGTCATAAAAAACGTCATAGTATAGTAAGGCGTCAAAATCGGACAAAAAAAGTCAAAAAAAAATTTGACCTCAAAATGTCATAAAAAACGTCATAGTATAGTAAGGCTTCAAAATCGGACCAAAAAAGTCCAAAATTTTTTTGACCTCAAAATGTCATAAAAAACATCATAGTATAGTATGGCGTTTTTTTCGGACAAAAAAAGTCAAAAAAATTTTTGACCTCAAAATGTCATAAAAAACGTCATAGTATAGTATGGCGTTTTTTTTGGGCAAAAAAAGTCAAAAAATTTTTTGACCTCAAAATGTCATAAAAAACGTCATAGTATAGTAAGGCGTCAAAATCGGACAAAAAAAGTCAAAAAAAATTTTTGACCTCAAAATGTCATAAAAAACGTCATAGTATAGTATGGCGTTTTTTTTCGGGCAAAAAAAGTCAAAAAATTTTTTGACCGCAAAATGTCATAAAAAAACGTCATAGTATAGTAAGGTGTCAAAATCGGACAAAAAAAGTCAAAAAAAATTTTGACCTCAAAATGTCATAAAAAACGTCATAGTATAGTATGGCGTTTTTTTCGGACAAAAAAAGTCAAAAAAAATTTTGACCTCAAAATGTCATAAAAAACGTCATAGTATAGTATGGCGTTTTTTTCGGACAAAAAAAGTCAAAAAAAATTTTGACCTCAAAATGTCATAAAAAACGTCATAGTATAGTATGGCGTTTTTTTCGGGCAAAAAAAGTCAAAAAAATTTTTGACCTCAAAATGTCATAAAAAACGTCATAGTATAGTAAGGCGTCAAAATCGGACAAAAAAAGTAAAAACTTTTTTTGACCTCAAAATGTCATAAAAAACGTCATAGTATAGTATGGCGTTTTTTTCGGGCAAAAAAAGTCAAAAAAATTTTTGACCTCAAAATGTCATAAAAAACGTCATAGTATAGTAAGGCGTCAAAATCGGACAAAAAAAGTCAAAAATTTTTTTGACCTCAAAATGTCATAAAAAACGTCATAGTATAGTAAGGCTTCAAAATCGGACCAAAAAAGTAAAAAAAAATTTTGACCTCAAAATGTCATAAAAAACGTCATAGTATAGTAAGGCGTCAAAATCGGACAAAAAAAGTCAAAAAAATTTTTGACCTCAAAATGTCATAAAAAACGTCATAGTATAGTAAGGCGTCAAAATCGGACAAAAAAAGTCAAAACTTTTTTTGACCTCAAAATGTCATAAAAAACGTCATAGTATAGTATGGCGTTTTTTTCGGGCAAAAAAAGTCAAAAAATTTTTTGACCTCAAAATGTCATAAAAAACGTCATAGTATAGTAAGGCGTCAAAATCGGACATAAAAAGTCAAAAAAAATTTTGACCTCAAAATGTCATAAAAAACGTCATAGTATAGTATGGCGTTTTTTTCGGACAAAAAAAGTCAAAAAAATTTTTGACCTCAAAATGTCATAAAAAACGTCATAGTATAGTAAGGCGTCAAAATCGGACAAAAAAAGTCAAAATTTTTTTTGACCTCAAAATGTCATAAAAAACGTCATAGTATAGTATGGCGTTTTTTTCGGACAAAAAAAGTCAAAAAAATTTTTGACCTCAAAATGTCATAAAAAACGTCATAGTATAGTAAGGCGTCAAAATCGGACAAAAAAAGTCCAAAATTTTTTTGACCTCAAAATGTCATAAAAAACGTCATAGTATAGTATGGCGTTTTTTTCGGGCAAAAAAAGTCAAAATTTTTTTTGACCTCAAAATGTCATAAAAAACGTCATAGTATAGTATGGCGTTTTTTTCGGACAAAAAAAGTCAAAAAAATTTTTGACCTCAAAATGTCATAAAAAACGTCATAGTATAGTATGGCGTTTTTTTCGGGCAAAAAAAGTCAAAAAATTTTTTGACCTCAAAATGTCATAAAAAACGTCATAGTATAGTAAGGCGTCAAAATCGGACAAAAAAAGTCAAATTTTTTTTTACCTCAAAATGTCATAAAAAACGTCATAGTATAGTAAGGCGTCAAAATCGGACCAAAAAAGTCAAAAAAAATTTTGACCTCAAAATGTCATAAAAAACGTCATAGTATAGTAAGGCGTCAAAATCGGACAAAAAAAGTCAAAAAAAATTTTGACCTCAAAATGTCATAAAAAACGTCATAGTATAGTATGGCGTTTTTTTCGGGCAAAAAAAGTCAAAAAATTTTTTGACCGCAAAATGTCATAAAAAAACGTCATAGTATAGTAAGGCGTCAAAATCGGACAAAAAAAGTCAAAAATTTTTTTGACCTCAAAATGTCATAAAAAACGTCATAGTATAGTAAGGCGTCAAAATCGGACAAAAAAAGTCAAAAAAAATTTTGACCTCAAAATGTCATAAAAAACGTCATAGTATAGTAAGGCGTCAAAATCGGACAAAAAAAGTCAAAAAAAATTTTGACCTCAAAATGTCATAAAAAACGTCATAGTATAGTATGGCGTTTTTTTCGGACAAAAAAAGTCAAAAAAATTTTTGACCTCAAAATGTCATAAAAAACGTCATAGTATAGTAAGGCGTCAAAATCGGACAAAAAAAGTCAAAAAAAAATTTGACCTCAAAATGTCATAAAAAACGTCATAGTATAGTAAGGCTTCAAAATCGGACCAAAAAAGTCCAAAATTTTTTTGACCTCAAAATGTCATAAAAAACATCATAGTATAGTATGGCGTTTTTTTCGGACAAAAAAAGTCAAAAAAATTTTTGACCTCAAAATGTCATAAAAAACGTCATAGTATAGTATGGCGTTTTTTTTGGGCAAAAAAAGTCAAAAAATTTTTTGACCTCAAAATGTCATAAAAAACGTCATAGTATAGTAAGGCGTCAAAATCGGACAAAAAAAGTCAAAAAAAATTTTTGACCTCAAAATGTCATAAAAAACGTCATAGTATAGTATGGCGTTTTTTTTCGGGCAAAAAAAGTCAAAAAATTTTTTGACCGCAAAATGTCATAAAAAAACGTCATAGTATAGTAAGGTGTCAAAATCGGACAAAAAAAGTCAAAAAAAATTTTGACCTCAAAATGTCATAAAAAACGTCATAGTATAGTATGGCGTTTTTTTCGGACAAAAAAAGTCAAAAAAAATTTTGACCTCAAAATGTCATAAAAAACGTCATAGTATAGTATGGCGTTTTTTTCGGACAAAAAAAGTCAAAAAAAATTTTGACCTCAAAATGTCATAAAAAACGTCATAGTATAGTATGGCGTTTTTTTCGGGCAAAAAAAGTCAAAAAAATTTTTGACCTCAAAATGTCATAAAAAACGTCATAGTATAGTAAGGCGTCAAAATCGGACAAAAAAAGTAAAAACTTTTTTTGACCTCAAAATGTCATAAAAAACGTCATAGTATAGTATGGCGTTTTTTTCGGGCAAAAAAAGTCAAAAAAATTTTTGACCTCAAAATGTCATAAAAAACGTCATAGTATAGTAAGGCGTCAAAATCGGACAAAAAAAGTCAAAAATTTTTTTGACCTCAAAATGTCATAAAAAACGTCATAGTATAGTAAGGCTTCAAAATCGGACCAAAAAAGTAAAAAAAAATTTTGACCTCAAAATGTCATAAAAAACGTCATAGTATAGTAAGGCGTCAAAATCGGACAAAAAAAGTCAAAAAAATTTTTGACCTCAAAATGTCATAAAAAACGTCATAGTATAGTAAGGCGTCAAAATCGGACAAAAAAAGTCAAAACTTTTTTTGACCTCAAAATGTCATAAAAAACGTCATAGTATAGTATGGCGTTTTTTTCGGGCAAAAAAAGTCAAAAAATTTTTTGACCTCAAAATGTCATAAAAAACGTCATAGTATAGTAAGGCGTCAAAATCGGACATAAAAAGTCAAAAAAAATTTTGACCTCAAAATGTCATAAAAAACGTCATAGTATAGTATGGCGTTTTTTTCGGACAAAAAAAGTCAAAAAAATTTTTGACCTCAAAATGTCATAAAAAACGTCATAGTATAGTAAGGCGTCAAAATCGGACAAAAAAAGTCAAAATTTTTTTTGACCTCAAAATGTCATAAAAAACGTCATAGTATAGTATGGCGTTTTTTTCGGACAAAAAAAGTCAAAAAAATTTTTGACCTCAAAATGTCATAAAAAACGTCATAGTATAGTAAGGCGTCAAAATCGGACAAAAAAAGTCCAAAATTTTTTTGACCTCAAAATGTCATAAAAAACGTCATAGTATAGTATGGCGTTTTTTTCGGGCAAAAAAAGTCAAAATTTTTTTTGACCTCAAAATGTCATAAAAAACGTCATAGTATAGTATGGCGTTTTTTTCGGACAAAAAAAGTCAAAAAAATTTTTGACCTCAAAATGTCATAAAAAACGTCATAGTATAGTATGGCGTTTTTTTCGGGCAAAAAAAGTCAAAAAATTTTTTGACCTCAAAATGTCATAAAAAACGTCATAGTATAGTAAGGCGTCAAAATCGGACAAAAAAAGTCAAATTTTTTTTTACCTCAAAATGTCATAAAAAACGTCATAGTATAGTAAGGCGTCAAAATCGGACCAAAAAAGTCAAAAAAAATTTTGACCTCAAAATGTCATAAAAAACGTCATAGTATAGTATGGCGTTTTTTTCGGGCAAAAAAAGTCAAAAAATTTTTTGACCGCAAAATGTCATAAAAAAACGTCATAGTATAGTAAGGCGTCAAAATCGGACAAAAAAAGTCAAAAATTTTTTTGACCTCAAAATGTCATAAAAAACGTCATAGTATAGTAAGGCGTCAAAATCGGACAAAAAAAGTCAAAAAAAATTTTGACCTCAAAATGTCATAAAAAACGTCATAGTATAGTAAGGCGTCAAAATCGGACAAAAAAAGTCAAAAAAATTTTTGACCTCAAAATGTCATAAAAAACGTCATAGTATAGTAAGGCGTCAAAATCGGACAAAAAAAGTCAAAATTTTTTTTGACCTCAAAATGTCATAAAAAACGTCATAGTATAGTAAGGCTTCAAAATCGGACCAAAAAAGTCAAAAAAAATTTTGACCTCAAAATGTCATAAAAAACGTCATAGTATAGTAAGGCGTCAAAATCGGACAAAAAAAGTAAAAACTTTTTTTGACCTCAAAATGTCATAAAAAACGTCATAGTATAGTATGGCGTTTTTTTCGGGCAAAAAAAGTCAAAAAATTTTTTGACCTCAAAATGTCATAAAAAACGTCATAGTATAGTAAGGCGTCAAAATCGGACAAAAAAAGTCAAAATTTTTTTTGACCTCAAAATGTCATAAAAAACGTCATAGTATAGTAAGGCTTCAAAATCGGACCAAAAAAGTCAAAAAAAATTTTGACCTCAAAATGTCATAAAAAACGTCATAGTATAGTAAGGCGTCAAAATCGGACAAAAAAAGTCAAAAAAAATTTTGACCTCAAAATGTCATAAAAAACGTCATAGTATAGTAAGACGTCAAAATCGGACAAAAAAGTCAAAAAAAAATTTGACCTCAAAATGTCATAAAAAACGTCATAGTATAGTAAGGCTTCAAAATCGGACAAAAAAGTCCAAAATTTTTTTGACCTCAAAATGTCATAAAAAACGTCATAGTATAGTATGGCGTTTTTTTCGGACAAAAAAAGTCAAAAAAATTTTTGACCTCAAAATGTCATAAAAAACGTCATAGTATAGTATGGCGTTTTTTTTGGGCAAAAAAAGTCAAAAAATTTTTTGACCTCAAAATGTCATAAAAAACGTCATAGTATAGTAAGTCGTCAAAATCGGACAAAAAAAGTCAAAATTTTTTTTGACCTCAAAATGTCATAAAAAACGTCATAGTATATTATGGCGTTTTTTTCGGACAAAAAAAGTCAAAAAAATTTTTGACCTCAAAATGTCATAAAAAACGTCATAGTATAGTATGGCGTTTTTTTCGGACAAAAAAAGTCAAAAAAAATTTTGACCTCAAAATGTCATAAAAAACGTCATAGTATAGTATGGCGTTTTTTTCGGGCAAAAAAAGTCATAATTTTTTTTGACCTCAAAATGTCATAAAAAACGTCATAGTATAGTATGACGTTTTTTTCGGACAAAAAAAGTCAAAAAAATTTTTGACCTCAAAATGTCATAAAAAACGTCATAGTATAGTATGGCGTTTTTTTCGGACAAAAAAAGTCAAAAAAATTTTTGACCTCAAAATGTCATAAAAAACGTCATAGTATAGTATGGCGTTTTTTTCGGGCAAAAAAAGTCAAAAAAAATTTTGACCTCAAAATGTCATAAAAAACGTCATAGTATAGTAAGGCGTCAAAATCGGACAAAAAAAGTCAAAAATTTTTTTGACCTCAAAATGTCATAAAAAACGTCATAGTATAGTAAGGCTTCAAAATCGGACCAAAAAAGTCAAAAAAAATTTTGACCTCAAAATGTCATAAAAAACGTCATAGTATAGTAAGACGTCAAAATCGGACAAAAAAGTCAAAAAAAAATTTGACCTCAAAATGTCATAAAAAACGTCATAGTATAGTAAGGCTTCAAAATCGGACCAAAAAAGTCCAAAATTTTTTTGACCTCAAAATGTCATAAAAAACATCATAGTATAGTATGGCGTTTTTTTCGGACAAAAAAAGTCAAAAAAATTTTTGACCTCAAAATGTCATAAAAAACGTCATAGTATAGTATGGCGTTTTTTTTGGGCAAAAAAAGTCAAAAAATTTTTTGACCTCAAAATGTCATAAAAAACGTCATAGTATAGTAAGGCGTCAAAATCGGACAAAAAAAGTCAAAATTTTTTTTTACCTCAAAATGTCATAAAAAACGTCATAGTATAGTATGGCGTTTTTTTGGGCAAAAAAAGTCAAAAAAATTTTTGACCTCAAAATGTCATAAAAAACGTCATAGTATAGTAAGGCGTCAAAATCGGACATAAAAAGTCAAAAAAAATTTTGACCTCAAAATGTCATAAAAAACGTCATAGTATAGTATGGCGTTTTTTTCGGGCAAAAAAAGTCAAAAAAAATTTTGACCTCAAAATGTCATAAAAAACGTCATAGTATAGTAAGGCGTCAAAATCGGACAAAAAAAGTCAAAAATTTTTTTGACCTCAAAATGTCATAAAAAACGTCATAGTATAGTAAGGCTTCAAAATCGGACCAAAAAAGTCAAAAAAAATTTTGACCTCAAAATGTCATAAAAAACGTCATAGTATAGTAAGACGTCAAAATCGGACAAAAAAGTCAAAAAAAAATTTGACCTCAAAATGTCATAAAAAACGTCATAGTATAGTAAGGCTTCAAAATCGGACCAAAAAAGTCCAAAATTTTTTTGACCTCAAAATGTCATAAAAAACATCATAGTATAGTATGGCGTTTTTTTCGGACAAAAAAAGTCAAAAAAATTTTTGACCTCAAAATGTCATAAAAAACGTCATAGTATAGTATGGCGTTTTTTTTGGGCAAAAAAAGTCAAAAAATTTTTTGACCTCAAAATGTCATAAAAAACGTCATAGTATAGTAAGGCGTCAAAATCGGACAAAAAAAGTCAAAATTTTTTTTGACCTCAAAATGTCATAAAAAACGTCATAGTATAGTATGGCGTTTTTTTGGGCAAAAAAAGTCAAAAAAATTTTTGACCTCAAAATGTCATAAAAAACGTCATAGTATAGTAAGGCGTCAAAATCGGACATAAAAAGTCAAAAAAAATTTTGACCTCAAAATGTCATAAAAAACGTCATAGTATAGTATGGCGTTTTTTTCGGACAAAAAAAGTCAAAAAAATTTTTGACCTCAAAATGTCATAAAAAACGTCATAGTATAGTAAGGCGTCAAAATCGGACAAAAAAAGTCAAAAAAAAATTTGACCTCAAAATGTCATAAAAAACGTCATAGTATAGTAAGGCTTCAAAATCGGACCAAAAAAGTCCAAAATTTTTTTGACCTCAAAATGTCATAAAAAACATCATAGTATAGTATGGCGTTTTTTTCGGACAAAAAAAGTCAAAAAAATTTTTGACCTCAAAATGTCATAAAAAACGTCATAGTATAGTATGGCGTTTTTTTTGGGCAAAAAAAGTCAAAAAATTTTTTGACCTCAAAATGTCATAAAAAACGTCATAGTATAGTAAGGCGTCAAAATCGGACAAAAAAAGTCAAAATTTTTTTTGACCTCAAAATGTCATAAAAAACGTCATAGTATAGTATGGCGTTTTTTTGGGCAAAAAAAGTCAAAAAAATTTTTGACCTCAAAATGTCATAAAAAACGTCATAGTATAGTAAGGCGTCAAAATCGGACATAAAAAGTCAAAAAAAATTTTGACCTCAAAATGTCATAAAAAACGTCATAGTATAGTATGGCGTTTTTTTCGGACAAAAAAAGTCAAAAAAATTTTTGACCTCAAAATGTCATAAAAAACGTCATAGTATAGTAAGGCGTCAAAATCGGACAAAAAAAGTCAAAATTTTTTTTGACCTCAAAATGTCATAAAAAACGTCATAGTATAGTATGGCGTTTTTTTCGGACAAAAAAAGTCAAAAAATTTTTTTGACCTCAAAATGTCATAAAAAACGTCATAGTATAGTAAGGCTTCAAAATCGGACCAAAAAAGTCCAAAATTTTTTTGACCTCAAAATGTCATAAAAAACGTCATAGTATAGTATGGCGTTTTTTCGGACAAAAAAAGTCAAAAAAATTTTTGACCTCAAAATGTCATAAAAAACGTCATAGTATAGTATGGCGTTTTTTTCGGGCAAAAAAAGTCAAAAAATTTTTTGACCTCAAAATGTCATAAAAAACGTCATAGTATAGTATGGCGTTTTTTTCGGGCAAAAAAAGTCAAAATTTTTTTTGACCTCAAAATGTCATAAAAAACGTCATAGTATAGTAAGGCGTCAAAATCGGACAAAAAAAGTCAAAAAAATTTTTGACCTCAAAATGTCATAAAAAACGTCATAGTATAGTAAGGCGTCAAAATCGGACAAAAAAAGTCCAAAATTTTTTTGACCTCAAAATGTCATAAAAAACGTCATAGTATAGTATGGCGTTTTTTTCGGGCAAAAAAAGTCAAAATTTTTTTTGACCTCAAAATGTCATAAAAAACGTCATAGTATAGTATGGCGTTTTTTTCGGACAAAAAAAGTCAAAAAAATTTTTGACCTCAAAATGTCATAAAAAACGTCATAGTATAGTATGGCGTTTTTTTCGGGCAAAAAAAGTCAAAAAAATTTTTGACCTCAAAATGTCATAAAAAACGTCATAGTATAGTAAGGCGTCAAAATCGGACAAAAAAAGTCAAAACTTTTTTTGACCTCAAAATGTCATAAAAAACGTCATAGTATAGTATGGCGTTTTTTTCGGGCAAAAAAAGTCAAAAAAATTTTTGACCTCAAAATGTCATAAAAAACGTCATAGTATAGTAAGGCGTCAAAATCGGACATAAAAAGTCAAAAAAAATTTTGACCTCAAAATGTCATAAAAAACGTCATAGTATAGTATGGCGTTTTTTTCGGACAAAAAAAGTCAAAAAAATTTTTGACCTCAAAATGTCATAAAAAACGTCATAGTATAGTAAGGCGTCAAAATCGGACAAAAAAAGTCAAAAAATTTTTTTGACCTCAAAATGTCATAAAAAACGTCATAGTATAGTATGGCGTTTTTTTCGGACAAAAAAAGTCAAAAAATTTTTTGACCTCAAAATGTCATAAAAAACGTCATAGTATAGTAAGGCTTCAAAATCGGACCAAAAAAGTCCAAAACTTTTTTTGACCTCAAAATGTCATAAAAAACGTCATAGTATAGTATGGCGTTTTTTTCGGGCAAAAAAAGTCAAAAAAATTTTTGACCTCAAAATGTCATAAAAAACGTCATAGTATAGTAAGGCGTCAAAATCGGACATAAAAAGTCAAAAAAAATTTTGACCTCAAAATGTCATAAAAAACGTCATAGTATAGTATGGCGTTTTTTTCGGACAAAAAAAGTCAAAAAATTTTTGACCTCAAAATGTCATAAAAAACGTCATAGTATAGTAAGGCGTCAAAATCGGACAAAAAAAGTCAAAAATTTTTTTTGACCTCAAAATGTCATAAAAAACGTCATAGTATAGTATGGCGTTTTTTTCGGACAAAAAAAGTCAAAAAATTTTTTGACCTCAAAATGTCATAAAAAACGTCATAGTATAGTAAGGCTTCAAAATCGGACCAAAAAAGTCCAAAATTTTTTTGACCTCAAAATGTCATAAAAAACGTCATAGTATAGTATGCCGTTTTTTTCGGGCAAAAAAAGTCAAAAAATTTTTTGACCTCAAAATGTCATAAAAAACGTCATAGTATAGTATGGCGTTTTTTTCGGGCAAAAAAAGTCAAAATTTTTTTTGACCTCAAAATGTCATAAAAAACGTCATAGTATAGTAAGGCGTCAAAATCGGACAAAAAAAGTCCAAAATTTTTTTGACCTCAAAATGTCATAAAAAACGTCATAGTATAGTATGGCGTTTTTTTCGGGCAAAAAAAGTCAAAATTTTTTTTGACCTCAAAATGTCATAAAAAACGTCATAGTATAGTAAGGCGTCAAAATCGGACAAAAAAAGTCAAAAAAAATTTTGACCTCAAAATGTCATAAAAAACGTCATAGTATAGTAAGGCGTCAAAATCGGACAAAAAAAGTCAAAAAAATTTTTGACCTCAAAATGTCATAAAAAACGTCATAGTATAGTAAGGCGTCAAAATCGGACAAAAAAAGTCAAAACTTTTTTTGACCTCAAAATGTCATAAAAAACGTCATAGTATAGTATGGCGTTTTTTTCGGGCAAAAAAAGTCAAAAAATTTTTTGACCTCAAAATGTCATAAAAAACGTCATAGTATAGTAAGGCGTCAAAATCGGACAAAAAAAGTCAAAAAATTTTTTGACCTCAAAATGTCATAAAAAACGTCATAGTATAGTAAGGCGTCAAAATCGGACAAAAAAAGTCCAAAATTTTTTTGACCTCAAAATGTCATAAAAAACGTCATAGTATAGTATGGCGTTTTTTTCGGGCAAAAAAAGTCAAAATTTTTTTTGACCTCAAAATGTCATAAAAAACGTCATAGTATAGTATGGCGTTTTTTTCGGACAAAAAAAGTCAAAAAAATTTTTGACCTCAAAATGTCATAAAAAACGTCATAGTATAGTATGGCGTTTTTTTCGGGCAAAAAAAGTCAAAAAAAATTTTGACCTCAAAATGTCATAAAAAACGTCATAGTATAGTAAGGCGTCAAAATCGGACAAAAAAAGTCAAAACTTTTTTTGACCTCAAAATGTCATAAAAAACGTCATAGTATAGTATGGCGTTTTTTTCGGGCAAAAAAAGTCAAAAAAATTTTTGACCTCAAAATGTCATAAAAAACGTCATAGTATAGTATGGCGTTTTTTTCGGACAAAAAAAGTCAAAAAAATTTTTGACCTCAAAATGTCATAAAAAACGTCATAGTATAGTAAGGCGTCAAAATCGGACAAAAAAAGTCAAAAAATTTTTTGACCTCAAAATGTCATAAAAAACGTCATAGTATAGTATGGCGTTTTTTTCGGACAAAAAAAGTCAAAAAAATTTTTGACCTCAAAATGTCATAAAAAAACGTCATAGTATAGTAAGGCGTCAAAATCGGACAAAAAAAGTCCAAAATTTTTTTGACCTCAAAATGTCATAAAAAACGTCATAGTATAGTAAGGCGTCAAAATCGGACAAAAAAAGTCAAAATTTTTTTTGACCTCAAAATGTCATAAAAAACGTCATAGTATAGTAAGGCGTCAAAATCGGACAAAAAAAGTCCAAAATTTTTTTGACCTCAAAATGTCATAAAAAACGTCATAGTATAGTAAGGCGTCAAAATCGAACAAAAAAAGTCAAAAAAATTTTTGACCTCAAAATGTCATAAAAAACGTCATAGTATAGTAAGGCGTCAAAATCGGACAAAAAAAGTCAAAACTTTTTTTGACCTCAAAATGTCATAAAAAACGTCATAGTATAGTATGGCGTTTTTTTCGGGCAAAAAAAGTCAAAAATTTTTTTGACCTCAAAATGTCATAAAAAACGTCATAGTATAGTATGGCGTTTTTTTCGGACAAAAAAAGTCAAAAAAATTTTTGACCTCAAAATGTCATAAAAAACGTCATAGTATAGTATGGCGTTTTTTTCGGACAAAAAAAGTCAAAAAATTTTTTGACCTCAAAATGTCATAAAAAACGTCATAGTATAATAAGGCGTCAAAATCGGACAAAAAAAGTCCAAATTTTTTTTGACCTCAAAATGTCATAAAAAACGTCATAGTATAGTATGGCGTTTTTTTCGGACAAAAAAAGTCAAAAAAAATTTTGACCTCAAAATGTCATAAAAAACGTCATAGTATAGTATGGCGTTTTTTTCGGGCAAAAAAAGTCATAATTTTTTTTGACCTCAAAATGTCATAAAAAACGTCATAGTATAGTATGACGTTTTTTTCGGACAAAAAAAGTCAAAAAAATTTTTGACCTCAAAATGTCATAAAAAACGTCATAGTATAGTATGGCGTTTTTTTCGGACAAAAAAAGTCAAAAAAATTTTTGACCTCAAAATGTCATAAAAAACGTCATAGTATAGTATGGCGTTTTTTTCGGGCAAAAAAAGTCAAAAAAAATTTTGACCTCAAAATGTCATAAAAAACGTCATAGTATAGTAAGGCGTCAAAATCGGACAAAAAAAGTCAAAAATTTTTTTGACCTCAAAATGTCATAAAAAACGTCATAGTATAGTAAGGCTTCAAAATCGGACCAAAAAAGTCAAAAAAAATTTTGACCTCAAAATGTCATAAAAAACGTCATAGTATAGTAAGACGTCAAAATCGGACAAAAAAGTCAAAAAAAAATTTGACCTCAAAATGTCATAAAAAACGTCATAGTATAGTAAGGCTTCAAAATCGGACCAAAAAAGTCCAAAATTTTTTTGACCTCAAAATGTCATAAAAAACATCATAGTATAGTATGGCGTTTTTTTCGGACAAAAAAAGTCAAAAAAATTTTTGACCTCAAAATGTCATAAAAAACGTCATAGTATAGTATGGCGTTTTTTTTGGGCAAAAAAAGTCAAAAAATTTTTTGACCTCAAAATGTCATAAAAAACGTCATAGTATAGTAAGGCGTCAAAATCGGACAAAAAAAGTCAAAATTTTTTTTTACCTCAAAATGTCATAAAAAACGTCATAGTATAGTATGGCGTTTTTTTGGGCAAAAAAAGTCAAAAAAATTTTTGACCTCAAAATGTCATAAAAAACGTCATAGTATAGTAAGGCGTCAAAATCGGACATAAAAAGTCAAAAAAAATTTTGACCTCAAAATGTCATAAAAAACGTCATAGTATAGTATGGCGTTTTTTTCGGGCAAAAAAAGTCAAAAAAAATTTTGACCTCAAAATGTCATAAAAAACGTCATAGTATAGTAAGGCGTCAAAATCGGACAAAAAAAGTCAAAAATTTTTTTGACCTCAAAATGTCATAAAAAACGTCATAGTATAGTAAGACGTCAAAATCGGACAAAAAAGTCAAAAAAAAATTTGACCTCAAAATGTCATAAAAAACGTCATAGTATAGTAAGGCTTCAAAATCGGACCAAAAAAGTCCAAAATTTTTTTGACCTCAAAATGTCATAAAAAACATCATAGTATAGTATGGCGTTTTTTTCGGACAAAAAAAGTCAAAAAAATTTTTGACCTCAAAATGTCATAAAAAACGTCATAGTATAGTATGGCGTTTTTTTTGGGCAAAAAAAGTCAAAAAATTTTTTGACCTCAAAATGTCATAAAAAACGTCATAGTATAGTAAGGCGTCAAAATCGGACAAAAAAAGTCAAAATTTTTTTTGACCTCAAAATGTCATAAAAAACGTCATAGTATAGTATGGCGTTTTTTTGGGCAAAAAAAGTCAAAAAAATTTTTGACCTCAAAATGTCATAAAAAACGTCATAGTATAGTAAGGCGTCAAAATCGGACATAAAAAGTCAAAAAAAATTTTGACCTCAAAATGTCATAAAAAACGTCATAGTATAGTATGGCGTTTTTTTCGGACAAAAAAAGTCAAAAAAATTTTTGACCTCAAAATGTCATAAAAAACGTCATAGTATAGTAAGGCGTCAAAATCGGACAAAAAAAGTCAAAATTTTTTTTGACCTCAAAATGTCATAAAAAACGTCATAGTATAGTATGGCGTTTTTTTCGGACAAAAAAAGTCAAAAAATTTTTTTGACCTCAAAATGTCATAAAAAACGTCATAGTATAGTAAGGCTTCAAAATCGGACCAAAAAAGTCCAAAATTTTTTTGACCTCAAAATGTCATAAAAAACGTCATAGTATAGTATGGCGTTTTTTCGGACAAAAAAAGTCAAAAAAATTTTTGACCTCAAAATGTCATAAAAAACGTCATAGTATAGTATGGCGTTTTTTTCGGGCAAAAAAAGTCAAAAAATTTTTTGACCTCAAAATGTCATAAAAAACGTCATAGTATAGTATGGCGTTTTTTTCGGGCAAAAAAAGTCAAAATTTTTTTTGACCTCAAAATGTCATAAAAAACGTCATAGTATAGTAAGGCGTCAAAATCGGACAAAAAAAGTCAAAAAAATTTTTGACCTCAAAATGTCATAAAAAACGTCATAGTATAGTAAGGCGTCAAAATCGGACAAAAAAAGTCCAAAATTTTTTTGACCTCAAAATGTCATAAAAAACGTCATAGTATAGTATGGCGTTTTTTTCGGGCAAAAAAAGTCAAAATTTTTTTTGACCTCAAAATGTCATAAAAAACGTCATAGTATAGTATGGCGTTTTTTTCGGACAAAAAAAGTCAAAAAAATTTTTGACCTCAAAATGTCATAAAAAACGTCATAGTATAGTATGGCGTTTTTTTCGGGCAAAAAAAGTCAAAAAAATTTTTGACCTCAAAATGTCATAAAAAACGTCATAGTATAGTAAGGCGTCAAAATCGGACAAAAAAAGTCAAAACTTTTTTTGACCTCAAAATGTCATAAAAAACGTCATAGTATAGTATGGCGTTTTTTTCGGGCAAAAAAAGTCAAAAAAATTTTTGACCTCAAAATGTCATAAAAAACGTCATAGTATAGTAAGGCGTCAAAATCGGACATAAAAAGTCAAAAAAAATTTTGACCTCAAAATGTCATAAAAAACGTCATAGTATAGTATGGCGTTTTTTTCGGACAAAAAAAGTCAAAAAAATTTTTGACCTCAAAATGTCATAAAAAACGTCATAGTATAGTAAGGCGTCAAAATCGGACAAAAAAAGTCAAAAAATTTTTTTGACCTCAAAATGTCATAAAAAACGTCATAGTATAGTATGGCGTTTTTTTCGGACAAAAAAAGTCAAAAAATTTTTTGACCTCAAAATGTCATAAAAAACGTCATAGTATAGTAAGGCTTCAAAATCGGACCAAAAAAGTCCAAAACTTTTTTTGACCTCAAAATGTCATAAAAAACGTCATAGTATAGTAAGGCGTCAAAATCGGACAAAAAAAGTCCAAAATTTTTTTGACCTCAAAATGTCATAAAAAACGTCATAGTATAGTAAGGCGTCAAAATCGGACAAAAAAAGTCAAAAAAATTTTTGACCTCAAAATGTCATAAAAAACGTCATAGTATAGTAAGGCGTCAAAATCGGACAAAAAAAGTCAAAACTTTTTTTGACCTCAAAATGTCAGAAAAAACGTCATAGTATAGTATGGCGTTTTTTTCGGGCAAAAAAAGTCAAAAAATTTTTTGACCTCAAAATGTCATAAAAAACGTCATAGTATAGTAAGGCGTCAAAATCGGACAAAAAAGGTCAAAATTTTTTTTGACCTCAAAATGTCATAAAAAACGTCATAGTATAGTAAGGCTTCAAAATCGGACCAAAAAAGTCAAAAAAAATTTTTGACCTCAAAATGTCATAAAAAACGTCATAGTATAGTAAGGCGTCAAAATCGGACAAAAAAAGTCAAAAAAAATTTTGACCTCAAAATGTCATAAAAAACGTCATAGTATAGTAAGGCGTCAAAATCGGACAAAAAAAGTCAAAAAATTTTTTGACCTCAAAATGTCATAAAAAACGTCATAGTATAGTAAGGCGTCAAAATCGGACAAAAAAAGTCCAAAATTTTTTTGACCTCAAAATGTCATAAAAAACGTCATAGTATAGTATGGCGTTTTTTTCGGGCAAAAAAAGTCAAAAATTTTTTTGACCTCAAAATGTCATAAAAAACGTCATAGTATAGTATGGCGTTTTTTTCGGACAAAAAAAGTCAAAAAAATTTTTGACCTCAAAATGTCATAAAAAACGTCATAGTATAGTATGGCGTTTTTTTCGGACAAAAAAAGTCAAAAAATTTTTTGACCTCAAAATGTCATAAAAAACGTCATAGTATAATAAGGCGTCAAAATCGGACAAAAAAAGTCCAAATTTTTTTTGACCTCAAAATGTCATAAAAAACGTCATAGTATAGTATGGCGTTTTTTTCGGACAAAAAAAGTCAAAAAAATTTTTGACCTCAAAATGTCATAAAAAACGTCATAGTATAGTAAGGCGTCAAAATCGGACAAAAAAAGTCAAAAAATTTTTTGACCTCAAAATGTCATAAAAAACGTCATAGTATAGTATGGCGTTTTTTTCGGACAAAAAAAGTCAAAAAAAATTTTGACCTCAAAATGTCATAAAAAACGTCTTAGTATAGTATGAAGTTTTTTTCGGGCAAAAAAAGTCAAAAAATTTTTTGACCTCAAAATGTCATAAAAAAACGTCATAGTATAGTAAGGCGTCAAAATCGGACAAAAAAAGTCCAAAATTTTTTTGACCTCAAAATGTCATAAAAAACGTCATAGTATAGTAAGGCGTCAAAATCGGACAAAAAAAGTCAAAATTTTTTTTGACCTCAAAATGTCATAAAAAACGTCATAGTATAGTAAGGCGTCAAAATCGGACAAAAAAAGTCCAAAATTTTTTTGACCTCAAAATGTCATAAAAAACGTCATAGTATAGTAAGGGGTCAAAATCGGACAAAAAAAGTCAAAAAAATTTTTGACCTCAAAATGTCATAAAAAACGTCATAGTATAGTAAGGCGTCAAAATCGGACAAAAAAAGTCAAAACTTTTTTTGACCTCAAAATGTCATAAAAAACGTCATAGTATAGTATGGCGTTTTTTTCGGGCAAAAAAAGTCAAAAAATTTTTTGACCTCAAAATGTCATAAAAAACGTCATAGTATAGTAAGGCGTCAAAATCGGACAAAAAAAGTCAAAATTTTTTTTGACCTCAAAATGTCATAAAAAACGTCATAGTATAGTATGGCGTTTTTTTCGGACAAAAAAAGTCAAAAAAATTTTTGACCTCAAAATGTCATAAAAAACGTCATAGTATAGTATGGCGTCAAAATCGGACAAAAAAAGTCAAAAAAAATTTTGACCTCAAAATGTCATAAAAAACGTCATAGTATAGTAAGGCGTCAAAATCGGACAAAAAAAGTCCAAAATTTTTTTGACCTCAAAATGTCATAAAAAACGTCATAGTATAGTATGGCGTTTTTTTCGGGCAAAAAAAAGTCAAAATTTTTTTTGACCTCAAAATGTCATAAAAAACGTCATAGTATAGTAAGGCGTCAAAATCGGACAAAAAAAGTCAAAAAAAATTTTGACCTCAAAATGTCATAAAAAACGTCATAGTATAGTAAGGCGTCAAAATCGGACAAAAAAAGTCAAAAAAAATTTTGACCTCAAAATGTCATAAAAAACGTCATAGTATAGTATGGCGTTTTTTTCGGACAAAAAAAGTCAAAAAAATTTTTGACCTCAAAATGTCATAAAAAACGTCATAGTATAGTATGGCGTTTTTTTTCGGACAAAAAAAGTCAAAAAAATTTTTGACCTCAAAATGTATTAAAAAAAGTCATAGTATAGTATGGCGTTTTTTTCGGGCAAAAAAAGTCAAAATTTTTTTTGACCTCAAAATGTCATAAAAAACGTCATAGTATAGTAAGGCGTCAAAATCGGACAAAAAAAGTCCAAAATTTTTTTTGACCTCAAAATGTCATAAAAAACGTCATAGTATAGTATGGCGTTTTTTTCGGGCAAAAAAAGTCAAAAATTTTTTTGACCTCAAAATGTCATAAAAAACGTCATAGTATAGTATGGCGTCAAAATCGGACAAAAAAAGTCAAAAAAATTTTTGACCTCAAAATGTCATAAAAAACGTCATAGTATAGTAAGGCGTCAAAATCGGACAAAAAAAGTCAAAACTTTTTTTGACCTCAAAATGTCATAAAAAACGTCATAGTATAGTATGGCGTTTTTTTCGGGCAAAAAAAGTCAAAATTTTTTTTGACCTCAAAATGTCATAAAAAACGTCATAGTATAGTAAGGCGTCAAAATCGGACAAAAAAAGTCAAAAAAATTTTTGACCTCAAAATGTCATAAAAAACGTCATAGTATAGTAAGGCGTCAAAATCGGACAAAAAAAGTCCAAAATTTTTTTGACCTCAAAATGTCATAAAAAACGTCATAGTATAGTATGGCGTTTTTTTCGGGCAAAAAAAGTCAAAATTTTTTTTGACCTCAAAATGTCATAAAAAACGTCATAGTATAGTATGGCGTTTTTTTCGGACAAAAAAAGTCAAAAAAATTTTTGACCTCAAAATGTCATAAAAAACGTCATAGTATAGTATGGCGTTTTTTTCGGACAAAAAAAGTCAAAAAATTTTTTGACCTCAAAATGTCATAAAAAACGTCATAGTATAATAAGGCGTCAAAATCGGACAAAAAAAGTCCAAATTTTTTTTGACCTCAAAATGTCATAAAAAACGTCATAGTATAGTATGGCGTTTTTTTCGGACAAAAAAAGTCAAAAAAATTTTTGACCTCAAAATGTCATAAAAAACGTCATAGTATAGTAAGGCGTCAAAATCGGACAAAAAAAGTCAAAAAATTTTTTGACCTCAAAATGTCATAAAAAACGTCATAGTATAGTATGGCGTTTTTTTCGGACAAAAAAAGTCAAAAAAAATTTTGACCTCAAAATGTCATAAAAAACGTCTTAGTATAGTATGAAGTTTTTTTCGGGCAAAAAAAGTCAAAAAATTTTTTGACCTCAAAATGTCATAAAAAAACGTCATAGTATAGTAAGGCGTCAAAATCGGACAAAAAAAGTCCAAAATTTTTTTGACCTCAAAATGTCATAAAAAACGTCATAGTATAGTAAGGCGTCAAAATCGGACAAAAAAAGTCAAAATTTTTTTTGACCTCAAAATGTCATAAAAAACGTCATAGTATAGTAAGGCGTCAAAATCGGACAAAAAAAGTCCAAAATTTTTTTGACCTCAAAATGTCATAAAAAACGTCATAGTATAGTAAGGGGTCAAAATCGGACAAAAAAAGTCAAAAAAATTTTTGACCTCAAAATGTCATAAAAAACGTCATAGTATAGTAAGGCGTCAAAATCGGACAAAAAAAGTCAAAACTTTTTTTGACCTCAAAATGTCATAAAAAACGTCATAGTATAGTATGGCGTTTTTTTCGGGCAAAAAAAGTCAAAAAATTTTTTGACCTCAAAATGTCATAAAAAACGTCATAGTATAGTAAGGCGTCAAAATCGGACAAAAAAAGTCAAAATTTTTTTTGACCTCAAAATGTCATAAAAAACGTCATAGTATAGTATGGCGTTTTTTTCGGACAAAAAAAGTCAAAAAAATTTTTGACCTCAAAATGTCATAAAAAACGTCATAGTATAGTATGGCGTCAAAATCGGACAAAAAAAGTCAAAAAAAATTTTGACCTCAAAATGTCATAAAAAACGTCATAGTATAGTAAGGCGTCAAAATCGGACAAAAAAAGTCCAAAATTTTTTTGACCTCAAAATGTCATAAAAAACGTCATAGTATAGTATGGCGTTTTTTTCGGGCAAAAAAAAGTCAAAATTTTTTTTGACCTCAAAATGTCATAAAAAACGTCATAGTATAGTAAGGCGTCAAAATCGGACAAAAAAAGTCAAAAAAAATTTTGACCTCAAAATGTCATAAAAAACGTCATAGTATAGTAAGGCGTCAAAATCGGACAAAAAAAGTCAAAAAAAATTTTGACCTCAAAATGTCATAAAAAACGTCATAGTATAGTATGGCGTTTTTTTCGGACAAAAAAAGTCAAAAAAATTTTTGACCTCAAAATGTCATAAAAAACGTCATAGTATAGTATGGCGTTTTTTTTCGGACAAAAAAAGTCAAAAAAATTTTTGACCTCAAAATGTATTAAAAAAAGTCATAGTATAGTATGGCGTTTTTTTCGGGCAAAAAAAGTCAAAATTTTTTTTGACCTCAAAATGTCATAAAAAACGTCATAGTATAGTAAGGCGTCAAAATCGGACAAAAAAAGTCCAAAATTTTTTTTGACCTCAAAATGTCATAAAAAACGTCATAGTATAGTATGGCGTTTTTTTCGGGCAAAAAAAGTCAAAAATTTTTTTGACCTCAAAATGTCATAAAAAACGTCATAGTATAGTATGGCGTCAAAATCGGACAAAAAAAGTCAAAAAAATTTTTGACCTCAAAATGTCATAAAAAACGTCATAGTATAGTAAGGCGTCAAAATCGGACAAAAAAAGTCAAAACTTTTTTTGACCTCAAAATGTCATAAAAAACGTCATAGTATAGTATGGCGTTTTTTTCGGGCAAAAAAAGTCAAAATTTTTTTTGACCTCAAAATGTCATAAAAAACGTCATAGTATAGTAAGGCGTCAAAATCGGACAAAAAAAGTCAAAAAAATTTTTGACCTCAAAATGTCATAAAAAACGTCATAGTATAGTAAGGCGTCAAAATCGGACAAAAAAAGTCCAAAATTTTTTTGACCTCAAAATGTCATAAAAAACGTCATAGTATAGTATGGCGTTTTTTTCGGGCAAAAAAAGTCAAAATTTTTTTTGACCTCAAAATGTCATAAAAAACGTCATAGTATAGTATGGCGTTTTTTTCGGACAAAAAAAGTCAAAAAAATTTTTGACCTCAAAATGTCATAAAAAACGTCATAGTATAGTATGGCGTTTTTTTCGGACAAAAAAAGTCAAAAAAATTTTTGACCTCAAAATGTCATAAAAAACGTCATAGTATAGTATGGCGTTTTTTTCGGGCAAAAAAAGTCAAAAAATTTTTTGACCTCAAAATGTCATAAAAAACGTCATAGTATAGTATGGCGTTTTTTTCGGGCAAAAAAAGTCAAAATTTTTTTTGACCTCAAAATGTCATAAAAAACGTCATAGTATAGTAAGGCGTCAAAATCGGACAAAAAAAGTCAAAAAAATTTTTGACCTCAAAATGTCATAAAAAACGTCATAGTATAGTAAGGCGTCAAAATCGGACAAAAAAAGTCCAAAATTTTTTTGACCTCAAAATGTCATAAAAAACGTCATAGTATAGTATGGCGTTTTTTTCGGGCAAAAAAAGTCAAAATTTTTTTTGACCTCAAAATGTCATAAAAAACGTCATAGTATAGTATGGCGTTTTTTTCGGACAAAAAAAGTCAAAAAAATTTTTGACCTCAAAATGTCATAAAAAACGTCATAGTATAGTATGGCGTTTTTTTCGGGCAAAAAAAGTCAAAAAAATTTTTGACCTCAAAATGTCATAAAAAACGTCATAGTATAGTAAGGCGTCAAAATCGGACAAAAAAAGTCAAAACTTTTTTTGACCTCAAAATGTCATAAAAAACGTCATAGTATAGTATGGCGTTTTTTTCGGGCAAAAAAAGTCAAAAAAATTTTTGACCTCAAAATGTCATAAAAAACGTCATAGTATAGTAAGGCGTCAAAATCGGACATAAAAAGTCAAAAAAAATTTTGACCTCAAAATGTCATAAAAAACGTCATAGTATAGTATGGCGTTTTTTTCGGACAAAAAAAGTCAAAAAAATTTTTGACCTCAAAATGTCATAAAAAACGTCATAGTATAGTAAGGCGTCAAAATCGGACAAAAAAAGTCAAAAAATTTTTTTGACCTCAAAATGTCATAAAAAACGTCATAGTATAGTATGGCGTTTTTTTCGGACAAAAAAAGTCAAAAAATTTTTTGACCTCAAAATGTCATAAAAAACGTCATAGTATAGTAAGGCTTCAAAATCGGACCAAAAAAGTCCAAAACTTTTTTTGACCTCAAAATGTCATAAAAAACGTCATAGTATAGTATGGCGTTTTTTTCGGGCAAAAAAAGTCAAAAAAATTTTTGACCTCAAAATGTCATAAAAAACGTCATAGTATAGTAAGGCGTCAAAATCGGACATAAAAAGTCAAAAAAAATTTTGACCTCAAAATGTCATAAAAAACGTCATAGTATAGTATGGCGTTTTTTTCGGACAAAAAAAGTCAAAAAATTTTTGACCTCAAAATGTCATAAAAAACGTCATAGTATAGTAAGGCGTCAAAATCGGACAAAAAAAGTCAAAAATTTTTTTTGACCTCAAAATGTCATAAAAAACGTCATAGTATAGTATGGCGTTTTTTTCGGACAAAAAAAGTCAAAAAATTTTTTGACCTCAAAATGTCATAAAAAACGTCATAGTATAGTAAGGCTTCAAAATCGGACCAAAAAAGTCCAAAATTTTTTTGACCTCAAAATGTCATAAAAAACGTCATAGTATAGTATGGCGTTTTTTTCGGACAAAAAAAGTCAAAAAAATTTTTGACCTCAAAATGTCATAAAAAACGTCATAGTATAGTATGCCGTTTTTTTCGGGCAAAAAAAGTCAAAAAATTTTTTGACCTCAAAATGTCATAAAAAACGTCATAGTATAGTATGGCGTTTTTTTCGGGCAAAAAAAGTCAAAATTTTTTTTGACCTCAAAATGTCATAAAAAACGTCATAGTATAGTAAGGCGTCAAAATCGGACAAAAAAAGTCCAAAATTTTTTTGACCTCAAAATGTCATAAAAAACGTCATAGTATAGTATGGCGTTTTTTTCGGGCAAAAAAAGTCAAAATTTTTTTTGACCTCAAAATGTCATAAAAAACGTCATAGTATAGTAAGGCGTCAAAATCGGACAAAAAAAGTCAAAAAAAATTTTGACCTCAAAATGTCATAAAAAACGTCATAGTATAGTAAGGCGTCAAAATCGGACAAAAAAAGTCAAAAAAATTTTTGACCTCAAAATGTCATAAAAAACGTCATAGTATAGTAAGGCGTCAAAATCGGACAAAAAAAGTAAAAACTTTTTTTGACCTCAAAATGTCATAAAAAACGTCATAGTATAGTATGGCGTTTTTTTTCGGGCAAAAAAAGTCAAAAAATTTTTTGACCTCAAAATGTCATAAAAAACGTCATAGTATAGTAAGGCGTCAAAATCGGACAAAAAAAGTCAAAATTTTTTTTGACCTCAAAATGTCATAAAAAACGTCATAGTATAGTAAGGCTTCAAAATCGGACCAAAAAAGTCAAAAAAAATTTTGACCTCAAAATGTCATAAAAAACGTCATAGTATAGTAAGGCGTCAAAATCGGACAAAAAAAGTCAAAAAAAATTTTGACCTCAAAATGTCATAAAAAACGTCATAGTATAGTAAGACGTCAAAATCGGACAAAAAAGTCAAAAAAAAATTTGACCTCAAAATGTCATAAAAAACATCATAGTATAGTAAGGCTTCAAAATCGGACAAAAAAGTCCAAAATTTTTTTGACCTCAAAATGTCATAAAAAACGTCATAGTATAGTATGGCGTTTTTTTCGGACAAAAAAAGTCAAAAAAATTTTTGACCTCAAAATGTCATAAAAAACGTCATAGTATAGTATGGCGTTTTTTTTGGGCAAAAAAAGTCAAAAAATTTTTTGACCTCAAAGTGTCATAAAAAACGTCATAGTATAGTAAGTCGTCAAAATCGGACAAAAAAAGTCAAAATTTTTTTTGACCTCAAAATGTCATAAAAAACGTCATAGTATAGTATGGCGTTTTTTTCGGACAAAAAAAGTCAAAAAAAATTTTGACCTCAAAATGTCATAAAAAACGTCATAGTATAGTATGGCGTTTTTTTCGGGCAAAAAAAGTCATAATTTTTTTTGACCTCAAAATGTCATAAAAAACGTCATAGTATAGTATGACGTTTTTTTCGGACAAAAAAAGTCAAAAAAATTTTTGACCTCAAAATGTCATAAAAAACGCCATAGTATAGTATGGCGTTTTTTTCGGACAAAAAAAGTCAAAAAAATTTTTGACCTCAAAATGTCATAAAAAACGTCATAGTATAGTATGGCGTTTTTTTCGGGCAAAAAAAGTCAAAAAATTTTTTGACCTCAAAATGTCATAAAAAACGTCATAGTATAGTAAGGCGTCAAAATCGGACAAAAAAAGTAAAAACTTTTTTTGACCTCAAAATGTCATAAAAAACGTCATAGTATAGTATGGCGTTTTTTTCGGGCAAAAAAAGTCAAAAAAATTTTGACCTCAAAATGTCATAAAAAACGTCATAGTATAGTATGGCGTTTTTTTCGGGCAAAAAAAGTCATAATTTTTTTTGACCTCAAAATGTCATAAAAAACGTCATAGTATAGTATGACGTTTTTTTCGGACAAAAAAAGTCAAAAAAATTTTTGACCTCAAAATGTCATAAAAAACGCCATAGTATAGTATGGCGTTTTTTTCGGACAAAAAAAGTCAAAAAAATTTTTGACCTCAAAATGTCATAAAAAACGTCATAGTATAGTATGGCGTTTTTTTCGGGCAAAAAAAGTCAAAAAATTTTTTGACCTCAAAATGTCATAAAAAACGTCATAGTATAGTAAGGCGTCAAAATCGGACAAAAAAAGTAAAAACTTTTTTTGACCTCAAAATGTCATAAAAAACGTCATAGTATAGTATGGCGTTTTTTTCGGGCAAAAAAAGTCAAAAAAATTTTTGACCTCAAAATGTCATAAAAAACGTCATAGTATAGTAAGGCGTCAAAATCGGACAAAAAAAGTCAAAATTTTTTTTGACCTCAAAATGTCATAAAAAACGTCATAGTATAGTAAGGCTTCAAAATCGGACCAAAAAAGTCAAAAAAAATTTTGACCTCAAAATGTCATAAAAAACGTCATAGTATAGTAAGGCGTCAAAATCGGACAAAAAAAGTCCAAAATTTTTTTGACCTCAAAATGTCATAAAAAACGTCATAGTATAGTAAGGCGTCAAAATCGGACAAAAAAGTCAAAAAAAATTTTGACCTCAAAATGTCATAAAAAACGTCATAGTATAGTATGGCGTTTTATTCGGGCAAAAAAAGTCAAAAAATTTTTTGACCTCAAAATGTCATAAAAAACGTCATAGTATAGTAAGGCGTCAAAATCGGACAAAAAAAGTCAAAAAAAATTTTGACCTCAAAATGTCATAAAAAACGTCATAGTATAGTAAGGCGTCAAAATCGGACAAAAAAAGTCAAAAAATTTTTTGACCTCAAAATGTCATAAAAAACGTCATAGTATAGTATGGCGTTTTTTTCGGGCAAAAAAAGTCAAAAAAATTTTTGACCTCAAAATGTCATAAAAAAACGTCATAGTATAGTAAGGCGTCAAAATCGGACAAAAAAAGTCCAAAATTTTTTTGACCTCAAAATGTCATAAAAAACGTCATAGTATAGTAAGGCGTCAAAATCGGACAAAAAAAGTCAAAAAAATTTTTGACCTCAAAATGTCATAAAAAACGTCATAGTATAGTATGGCGTTTTTTTCGGGCAAAAAAAGTCAAAAAAATTTTTGACCTCAAAATGTCATAAAAAACGTCATAGTATAGTAAGGCGTCAAAATCGGACAAAAAAGTAAAAACTTTTTTTGACCTCAAAATGTCATAAAAAACGTCATAGTATAGTATGGCGTTTTTTTCGGGCAAAAAAAGTCAAAAAAATTTTTGACCTCAAAATGTCATAAAAAACGTCATAGTATAGTAAGGCGTCAAAATCGGACAAAAAAAGTCAAAATTTTTTTTGACCTCAAAATGTCATAAAAAACGTCATAGTATAGTAAGGCTTCAAAATCGGACCAAAAAAGTCAAAAAAATTTTTGACCTCAAAATGTCATAAAAAACGTCATAGTATAGTAAGGCGTCAAAATCGGACAAAAAAAGTCAAAAAAAAATTTGACCTCAAAATGTCATAAAAAACGTCATAGTATAGTAAGGCGTCAAAATCGGACAAAAAAAGTCCAAAATTTTTTTGACCTCAAAATGTCATAAAAAACGTCATAGTATAGTATGGCGTTTTTTTCGGGCAAAAAAAGTCAAAAAAATTTTTGACCTCAAAATGTCATAAAAAACGTCATAGTATAGTATGGCGTCAAAATCGGACAAAAAAAGTCAAAAAAAATTTTGACCTCAAAATGTCATAAAAAACGTCATAGTATAGTAAGGCGTCAAAATCGGACAAAAAAAGTCAAAAAAATTTTTGACCTCAAAATGTCATAAAAAACGTCATAGTATAGTAAGGCGTCAAAATCGGACAAAAAAAGTCAAAATTTTTTTTGACCTCAAAATGTCATAAAAAACGTCATAGTATAGTATAGTATGGCGTTTTTTTCGGGCAAAAAAAGTCAAAAAATTTTTTGACCTCAAAATGTCATAAAAAACGTCATAGTATAGTAAGGCGTCAAAATCGGACAAAAAAGTCAAAAAAAATTTTGACCTCAAAATGTCATAAAAAACGTCATAGTATAGTATGGCGTTTTTTTCGGGCAAAAAAAGTCAAAAAATTTTTTGACCTCAAAATGTCATAAAAAACGTCATAGTATAGTAAGGCGTCAAAATCGGACAAAAAAAGTCAAAAATTTTTTTGACCTCAAAATGTCAAAAAACGTCATAGTATAGTAAGGCGTCAAAATCGGACAAAAAAAGTCAAAAAAATTTTTGACCTCAAAATGTCATAAAAAACGTCATAGTATAGTATGGCGTTTTTTTCGGGCAAAAAAAGTCAAAAAATTTTTTGACCTCAAAATGTCATAAAAAACGTCATAGTATAGTAAGGCGTCAAAATCGGACAAAAAAAGTCAAAATTTTTTTTGACCTCAAAATGTCATAAAAAACATCATAGTATAGTAAGGCTTCAAAATCGGACCAAAAAAGTCAAAAAAAAATTTGACCTCAAAATGTCATAAAAAACGTCATAGTATAGTAAGGCGTCAAAATCGGACAAAAAAAGTCAAAAAAAATTTTGACCTCAAAATGTCATAAAAAACGTCATAGTCAAAATCGGACAAAAAAAGTCCAAAATTTTCTTGACCTCAAAATGTCATAAAAAACGTCATAGTGTAGTATGGCGTTTTTTTCGGGCAAAAAAAAGTCAAAATTTTTTTTGACCTCAAAATGTCATAAAAAACGTCATAGTATAGTAAGGCGTCAAAATCGGACAAAAAAAGTCAAAAAAAATTTTGACCTCAAAATGTCATAAAAAACGTCATAGTATAGTAAGGCGTCAAAATCGGACAAAAAAAGTCAAAAAAAATTTTGACCTCAAAATGTCATAAAAAACATCATAGTATAGTATGGCGTTTTTTTCGGACAAAAAAAGTCAAAAAAAATTTTGACCTCAAAATGTCATAAAAAACGTCATAGTATAGTATGCCGTTTTTTTTCGGACAAAAAAAGTCAAAATTTTTTTTGACCTCAAAATGTCATAAAAAACGTCATAGTATAGTAAGGCGTCAAAATCGGACAAAAAAAGTCAAAAAAAATTTTGACCTCAAAATGTCATAAAAAACGTCATAGTATAGTAAGGCGTCAAAATCGGACAAAAAAAGTCAAAAAAAATTTTGACCTCAAAATGTCATAAAAAACATCATAGTATAGTATGGCGTTTTTTTCGGACAAAAAAAGTCAAAAAAAATTTTGACCTCAAAATGTCATAAAAAACGTCATAGTATAGTATGCCGTTTTTTTTCGGACAAAAAAAGTCAAAATTTTTTTTGACCTCAAAATGTCATAAAAAACGTCATAGTATAGTAAGGCGTCAAAATCGGACAAAAAAAGTCAAAAAAAATTTTGACCTCAAAATGTCATAAAAAACGTCATAGTATAGTAAGGCGTCAAAATCGGACAAAAAAAGTCAAAATTTTTTTTGACCTCAAAATGTCATAAAAAACGTCATAGTATAGTAAGGCGTCAAAATCGGACAAAAAAAGTCCAAAATTTTTTTGACCTCAAAATGTCATAAAAAACGTCATAGTATAGTAAGGCGTCAAAATCGGACAAAAAAAGTCAAAAAAATTTTTGACCTCAAAATGTCATAAAAAACGTCATAGTATAGTAAGGCGTCAAAATCGGACAAAAAAAGTCAAAACTTTTTTTGACCTCAAAATGTCAGAAAAAACGTCATAGTATAGTATGGCGTTTTTTTCGGGCAAAAAAAGTCAAAAAATTTTTTGACCTCAAAATGTCATAAAAAACGTCATAGTATAGTAAGGCGTCAAAATCGGACAAAAAAAGTCAAAATTTTTTTTGACCTCAAAATGTCATAAAAAACGTCATAGTATAGTAAGGCTTCAAAATCGGACCAAAAAAGTCAAAAAAAATTTTGACCTCAAAATGTCATAAAAAACGTCATAGTATAGTAAGGCGTCAAAATCGGACAAAAAAGTCAAAAAAAATTTTGACCTCAAAATGTCATAAAAAACGTCATAGTATAGTATGGAGTTTTTTTCGGGCAAAAAAAGTCAAAAAATTTTTTGACCTCAAAATGTCATAAAAAACGTCATAGTATAGTAAGGCGTCAAAATCGGACAAAAAAAGTCAAAAAATTTTTTGACCTCAAAATGTCATAAAAAACGTCATAGTATAGTAAGGCGTCAAAATCGGACAAAAAAAGTCCAAAATTTTTTTGACCTCAAAATGTCATAAAAAACGTCATAGTATAGTATGGCGTTTTTTTCGGGCAAAAAAAGTCAAAATTTTTTTTGACCTCAAAATGTCATAAAAAACGTCATAGTATAGTATGGCGTTTTTTTCGGACAAAAAAAGTCAAAAAAATTTTTGACCTCAAAATGTCATAAAAAACGTCATAGTATAGTATGGCGTTTTTTTCGGGCAAAAAAAGTCAAAAAAAATTTTGACCTCAAAATGTCATAAAAAACGTCATAGTATAGTAAGGCGTCAAAATCGGACAAAAAAAGTCAAAACTTTTTTTGACCTCAAAATGTCATAAAAAACGTCATAGTATAGTATGGCGTTTTTTTCGGGCAAAAAAAGTCAAAAAAATTTTTGACCTCAAAATGTCATAAAAAACGTCATAGTATAGTATGGCGTTTTTTTCGGGCAAAAAAAGTCAAAAAAATTTTTGACCTCAAAATGTCATAAAAAACGTCATAGTATAGTATGGCGTTTTTTTCGGACAAAAAAAGTCAAAAAAATTTTTGACCTCAAAATGTCATAAAAAACGTCATAGTATAGTAAGGCGTCAAAATCGGACAAAAAAAGTCAAAAAATTTTTTGACCTCAAAATGTCATAAAAAACGTCATAGTATAGTATGGCGTTTTTTTCGGACAAAAAAAGTCAAAAAAATTTTTGACCTCAAAATGTCATAAAAAACGTCATAGTATAGTATGGCGTTTTTTTTCGGGCAAAAAAAGTCAAAAAATTTTTTGACCTCAAAATGTCATAAAAAAACGTCATAGTATAGTAAGGCGTCAAAATCGGACAAAAAAAGTCCAAAATTTTTTTGACCTCAAAATGTCATAAAAAACGTCATAGTATAGTAAGGCGTCAAAATCGGACAAAAAAAGTCAAAATTTTTTTTGACCTCAAAATGTCATAAAAAACGTCATAGTATAGTAAGGCGTCAAAATCGGACAAAAAAAGTCCAAAATTTTTTTGACCTCAAAATGTCATAAAAAACGTCATAGTATAGTAAGGCGTCAAAATCGGACAAAAAAAGTCAAAAAAATTTTTGACCTCAAAATGTCATAAAAAACGTCATAGTATAGTAAGGCGTCAAAATCGGACAAAAAAAGTCAAAACTTTTTTTGACCTCAAAATGTCATAAAAAACGTCATAGTATAGTATGGCGTTTTTTTCGGGCAAAAAAAGTCAAAAAATTTTTTGACCTCAAAATGTCATAAAAAACGTCATAGTATAGTAAGGCGTCAAAATCGGACAAAAAAAGTCAAAATTTTTTTTGACCTCAAAATGTCATAAAAAACGTCATAGTATAGTAAGGCTTCAAAATCGGACCAAAAAAGTCAAAAAAAATTTTGACCTCAAAATGTCATAAAAAACGTCATAGTACAGTAAGGCGTCAAAATCGGACAAAAAAAGTCAAAAAAAATTTTGACCTCAAAATGTCATAAAAAACATCATAGTATAGTAAGGCGTCAAAATCGGACCAAAAAAGTCCAAAATTTTTTTGACCTCAAAATGTCATAAAAAACGTCATAGTATAGTAAGGCGTCAAAATCGGACAAAAAAAGTCAAAAAAAATTTGACCTCAAAATGTCATAAAAAACGTCATAGTATAGTATGGCGTTTTTTTCGGACAAAAAAAGTCAAAAAAATTTTTGACCTCAAAATGTCATAAAAAACGTCATAGTATAGTATGGCGTTTTTTTCGGACAAAAAAAGTCAAAAAATTTTTTGACCTCAAAATGTCATAAAAAATGTCATAGTATAGTAAGGCGTCAAAATCGGACAAAAAAAGTCCAAATTTTTTTTGACCTCAAAATGTCATAAAAAACGTCATAGTATAGTATGGCGTTTTTTTCGGACAAAAAAAGTCAAAAAAATTTTTGACCTCAAAATGTCATAAAAAACGTCATAGTATAGTATGGCGTTTTTTTCGGACAAAAAAAGTCAAAAAAATTTTTGACCTCAAAATGTCATAAAAAACGTCATAGTATAGTAAGGCGTCAAAATCGGACAAAAAAAGTCAAAAAAATTTTTGACCTCAAAATGTCATAAAAAACGTCATAGTATAGTATGGCGTTTTTTTCGGACAAAAAAAGTCAAAAAAATTTTTGACCTCAAAATGTCATAAAAAACGTCATAGTATAGTATGGCGTTTTTTTCGGGCAAAAAAAGTCAAAAAATTTTTTGACCTCAAAATGTCATAAAAAAACGTCATAGTATAGTAAGGCGTCAAAATCGGACAAAAAAAGTCCAAAATTTTTTTGACCTCAAAATGTCATAAAAAACGTCATAGTATAGTAAGGCGTCAAAATCGGACAAAAAAAGTCAAAATTTTTTTTGACCTCAAAATGTCATAAAAAACGTCATAGTATAGTAAGGCGTCAAAATCGGACAAAAAAAGTCCAAAATTTTTTTGACCTCAAAATGTCATAAAAAACGTCATAGTATAGTAAGGCGTCAAAATCGGACAAAAAAAGTCAAAAAAATTTTTGACCTCAAAATGTCATAAAAAACGTCATAGTATAGTAAGGCGTCAAAATCGGACAAAAAAAGTCAAAACTTTTTTTGACCTCAAAATGTCAGAAAAAACGTCATAGTATAGTATGGCGTTTTTTTCGGGCAAAAAAAGTCAAAAAATTTTTTGACCTCAAAATGTCATAAAAAACGTCATAGTATAGTAAGGCGTCAAAATCGGACAAAAAAGGTCAAAATTTTTTTTGACCTCAAAATGTCATAAAAAACGTCATAGTATAGTAAGGCTTCAAAATCGGACCAAAAAAGTCAAAAAAAAATTTTGACCTCAAAATGTCATAAAAAACGTCATAGTATAGTAAGGCGTCAAAATCGGACAAAAAAAGTCAAAAAAAATTTTGACCTCAAAATGTCATAAAAAACGTCATAGTATAGTAAGGCGTCAAAATCGGACAAAAAAAGTCAAAAAATTTTTTGACCTCAAAATGTCATAAAAAACGTCATAGTATAGTAAGGCGTCAAAATCGGACAAAAAAAGTCCAAAATTTTTTTGACCTCAAAATGTCATAAAAAACGTCATAGTATAGTATGGCGTTTTTTTCGGGCAAAAAAAGTCAAAATTTTTTTTGACCTCAAAATGTCATAAAAAACGTCATAGTATAGTATGGCGTTTTTTTCGGACAAAAAAAGTCAAAAAAATTTTTGACCTCAAAATGTCATAAAAAACGTCATAGTATAGTATGGCGTTTTTTTCGGACAAAAAAAGTCAAAAAATTTTTTGACCTCAAAATGTCATAAAAAACGTCATAGTATAATAAGGCGTCAAAATCGGACAAAAAAAGTCCAAATTTTTTTTGACCTCAAAATGTCATAAAAAACGTCATAGTATAGTATGGCGTTTTTTTTCGGACAAAAAAAGTCAAAAAAATTTTTGACCTCAAAATGTCATAAAAAACGTCATAGTATAGTAAGGCGTCAAAATCGGACAAAAAAAGTCAAAAAATTTTTTGACCTCAAAATGTCATAAAAAACGTCATAGTATAGTATGGCGTTTTTTTCGGACAAAAAAAGTCAAAAAAAATTTTGACCTCAAAATGTCATAAAAAACGTCTTAGTATAGTATGGCGTTTTTTTCGGGCAAAAAAAGTCAAAAAATTTTTTGACCTCAAAATGTCATAAAAAAACGTCATAGTATAGTAAGGCGTCAAAATCGGACAAAAAAAGTCCAAAATTTTTTTGACCTCAAAATGTCATAAAAAACGTCATAGTATAGTAAGGCGTCAAAATCGGACAAAAAAAGTCAAAATTTTTTTTGACCTCAAAATGTCATAAAAAACGTCATAGTATAGTAAGGCGTCAAAATCGGACAAAAAAAGTCCAAAATTTTTTTGACCTCAAAATGTCATAAAAAACGTCATAGTATAGTAAGGGGTCAAAATCGGACAAAAAAAGTCAAAAAAATTTTTGACCTCAAAATGTCATAAAAAACGTCATAGTATAGTAAGGCGTCAAAATCGGACAAAAAAAGTCAAAACTTTTTTTGACCTCAAAATGTCATAAAAAACGTCATAGTATAGTATGGCGTTTTTTTCGGGCAAAAAAAGTCAAAAAATTTTTTGACCTCAAAATGTCATAAAAAACGTCATAGTATAGTAAGGCGTCAAAATCGGACAAAAAAAGTCAAAATTTTTTTTGACCTCAAAATGTCATAAAAAACGTCATAGTATAGTATGGCGTTTTTTTCGGACAAAAAAAGTCAAAAAAATTTTTGACCTCAAAATGTCATAAAAAACGTCATAGTATAGTATGGCGTCAAAATCGGACAAAAAAAGTCAAAAAAAATTTTGACCTCAAAATGTCATAAAAAAACGTCATAGTATAGTAAGGCGTCAAAATCGGACAAAAAAAGTCCAAAATTTTTTTGACCTCAAAATGTCATAAAAAACGTCATAGTATAGTATGGCGTTTTTTTCGGGCAAAAAAAAGTCAAAATTTTTTTTGACCTCAAAATGTCATAAAAAACGTCATAGTATAGTAAGGCGTCAAAATCGGACAAAAAAAGTCAAAAAAAATTTTGACCTCAAAATGTCATAAAAAACGTCATAGTATAGTATGGCGTTTTTTTTCGGACAAAAAAAGTCAAAAAAATTTTTGACCTCAAAATGTATTAAAAAAAGTCATAGTATAGTATGGCGTTTTTTTCGGGCAAAAAAAGTCAAAATTTTTTTTGACCTCAAAATGTCATAAAAAACGTCATAGTATAGTAAGGCGTCAAAATCGGACAAAAAAAGTCCAAAATTTTTTTTGACCTCAAAATGTCATAAAAAACGTCATAGTATAGTATGGCGTTTTTTTCGGGCAAAAAAAGTCAAAAATTTTTTTGACCTCAAAATGTCATAAAAAACGTCATAGTATAGTATGGCGTCAAAATCGGACAAAAAAAGTCAAAAAAATTTTTGACCTCAAAATGTCATAAAAAACGTCATAGTATAGTAAGGCGTCAAAATCGGACAAAAAAAGTCAAAACTTTTTTTGACCTCAAAATGTCATAAAAAACGTCATAGTATAGTATGGCGTTTTTTTTCGGGCAAAAAAAGTCAAAATTTTTTTTGACCTCAAAATGTCATAAAAAACGTCATAGTATAGTAAGGCGTCAAAATCGGACAAAAAAAGTCAAAATTTTTTTTGACCTCAAAATGTCATAAAAAACGTCATAGTATAGTAAGGCTTCAAAATCGGACCAAAAAAGTAAAAAAAAAATTTGACCTCAAAATGTCATAAAAAACGTCATAGTATAGTAAGGCGTCAAAATCGGACAAAAAAGTCAAAAAAAATTTTGACCTCAAAATGTCATAAAAAACGTCATAGTATAGTATGGCGTTTTTTTCGGGCAAAAAAAGTCAAAAAATTTTTTGACCTCAAAATGTCATAAAAAACGTCATAGTATAGTATGGCGTTTTTTTTCGGACAAAAAAAGTCAAAAAAATTTTTGACCTCAAAATGTCATAAAAAACGTCATAGTATAGTATGGCGTTTTTTTCGGGCAAAAAAAGTCAAAATTTTTTTTGACCTCAAAATGTCATAAAAAACGTCATAGTATAGTATGGCGTTTTTTTTTGGGCAAAAAAAGTCAAAATTTTTTTTGACCTCAAAATGTCATAAAAAACGTCATAGTATAGTAAGGCGTCAAAATCGGACAAAAAAAGTCAAAATTTTTTTTGACCTCAAAATGTCATAAAAAACGTCATAGTCTAGTAAGGCTTCAAAATCGGACCAAAAAAGTCAAAAAAAATTTTGACCTCAAAATGTCATAAAAAACGTCATAGTATAGTAAGGCGTCAAAATCGGACAAAAAAAGTCAAAAAATTTTTTGACCTCAAAATGTCATAAAAAACGTCATAGTATAGTAAGGCGTCAAAATCGGACAAAAAAAGTCCAAAATTTTTTTTGACCTCAAAATGTCATAAAAAACGTCATAGTATAGTATGGCGTTTTTTTCGGGCAAAAAAAGTCCAAAATTTTTTTGACCTCAAAATGTCATAAAAAACGTCATAGTATAGTATGGCGTCAAAATCGGACAAAAAAAGTCAAAAAAATTTTTGACCTCAAAATGTCATAAAAAACGTCATAGTATAGTAAGGCGTCAAAATCGGACAAAAAAAGTCAAAACTTTTTTTGACCTCAAAATGTCATAAAAAACGTCATAGTATAGTAAGGCGTCAAAATCGGACAAAAAAAGTCAAAATTTTTTTTGACCTCAAAATGTCATAAAAAACGTCATAGTATAGTAAGGCTTCAAAATCGGACCAAAAAAGTCAAAAAAAATTTTGACCTCAAAATGTCATAAAAAACGTCATAGTATAGTAAGGCGTCAAAATCAGACAAAAAAAGTCAAAAAAAATTTTGACCTCAAAATGTCATAAAAAACGTCATAGTATAGTAAGGCGTCAAAATCGGACAAAAAAAGTCAAAAAATTTTTTGACCTCAAAATGTCATAAAAAACGTCATAGTATAGTATGGCGTTTTTTTCGGACAAAAAAAGTCAAAAAAATTTTTGACCTCAAAATGTCATAAAAAACGTCATAGTATAGTATGGCGTTTTTTTCGGGCAAAAAAAGTCAAAAAATTTTTTGACCTCAAAATGTCATAAAAAAACGTCATAGTATAGTAAGGCGTCAAAATCGGACAAAAAAAGTCCAAAAATTTTTTGACCTCAAAATGTCATAAAAAACGTCATAGTATAGTAAGGCGTCAAAATCGGACAAAAAAAGTCAAAACTTTTTTTGACCTCAAAATGTCAGAAAAAACGTCATAGTATAGTATGGCTTTTTTTTCGGGCAAAAAAAGTCAAAAAATTTTTTGACCTCAAAATGTCATAAAAAACGTCATAGTATAGTAAGGCGTCAAAATCGGACAAAAAAAGTCAAAATTTTTTTTGACCTCAAAATGTCATAAAAAACGTCATAGTATAGTAAGGCTTCAAAATCGGACCAAAAAAGTCAAAAAAAATTTTGACCTCAAAATGTCATAAAAAACGTCATAGTATAGTAAGGCGTCAAAATCGGACAAAAAAAGTCAAAAAAAATTTTGACCTCAAAATGTCATAAAAAACGTCATAGTATAGTAAGGCGTCAAAATCGGACGAAAAAAGTCTAAATTTTTTTTGACCTCAAAATGTCATAAAAAACGTCATAGTATAGTAAGGCTTCAAAATCGGACCAAAAAAGTCAAAAAAAATTTTGACCTCAAAATGTCATAAAAAACGTCATAGTATAGTAAGGCGTCAAAATCGGACAAAAAAGTCAAAAAAAATTTTGACCTCAAAATGTCATAAAAAACGTCATAGTATAGTATGGCGTTTTTTTCGGGCAAAAAAAGTCAAAAAATTTTTTGACCTCAAAATGTCATAAAAAACGTCATAGTATAGTAAGGCGTCAAAATCGGACAAAAAAAGTCAAAAAATTTTTTGACCTCAAAATGTCATAAAAACGTCATAGTATAGTAAGGCGTCAAAATCGGACAAAAAAAGTCCAAAATTTTTTTGACCTCAAAATGTCATAAAAAACGTCATAGTATAGTATGGCGTTTTTTTCGGGCAAAAAAAGTCAAAATTTTTTTTGACCTCAAAATGTCATAAAAAACGTCATAGTATAGTATGGCGTTTTTTTCGGGCAAAAAAAGTCAAAAAAATTTTTGACCTCAAAATGTCATAAAAAACGTCATAGTATAGTAAGGCGTCAAAATCGGACAAAAAAAGTCAAAACTTTTTTTGACCTCAAAATGTCATAAAAAACGTCATAGTATAGTATGGCGTTTTTTTCGGGCAAAAAAAGTCAAAAAAATTTTTGACCTCAAAATGTCATAAAAAACGTCATAGTATAGTATGGCGTTTTTTTCGGGCAAAAAAAGTCAAAAAAATTTTGACCTCAAAATGTCATAAAAAACGTCATAGTATAGTAAGGCGTCAAAATCGGACAAAAAAGTCAAAAAAATTTTGACCTCAAAATGTCATAAAAAACGTCATAGTATAGTATGGCGTTTTTTTCGGGCAAAAAAAGTCAAAAAATTTTTTGACCTCAAAATGTCATAAAAAACGTCATAGTATAGTAAGGCGTCAAAATCGGACAAAAAAAGTCAAAAAATTTTTTGACCTCAAAATGTCATAAAAAACGTCATAGTATAGTAAGGCGTCAAAATCGGACAAAAAAAGTCAAAAAAAATTTTGACCTCAAAATGTCATAAAAAACGTCATAGTATAGTAAGGCGTCAAAATCGGACAAAAAAAGTCAAAATTTTTTTTGACCTCAAAATGTCATAAAAAACGTCATAGTATAGTATGGCGTTTTTTTCGGGCAAAAAAAGTCAAAATTTTTTTTGACCTCAAAATGTCATAAAAAACGTCATAGTATAGTATGGCGTTTTTTTCGGGCAAAAAAAGTCAAAAAAATTTTTGACCTCAAAATGTCATAAAAAACGTCATAGTATAGTAAGGCGTCAAAATCGGACAAAAAAAGTCAAAACTTTTTTTGACCTCAAAATGTCATAAAAAACGTCATAGTATAGTATGGCGTTTTTTTCGGGCAAAAAAAGTCAAAAAAATTTTTGACCTCAAAATGTCATAAAAAACGTCATAGTATAGTATGGCGTTTTTTTCGGGCAAAAAAAGTCAAAAAAATTTTGACCTCAAAATGTCATAAAAAACGTCATAGTATAGTAAGGCGTCAAAATCGGACAAAAAAGTCAAAAAAATTTTGACCTCAAAATGTCATAAAAAACGTCATAGTATAGTATGGCGTTTTTTTCGGGCAAAAAAAGTCAAAAAATTTTTTGACCTCAAAATGTCATAAAAAACGTCATAGTATAGTAAGGCGTCAAAATTGGACAAAAAAAGTCAAAAATTTTTTTGACCTCAAAATGTCATAAAAAACGTCATAGTATAGTAAGGCGTCAAAATCGGACAAAAAAAGTCAAAAAAAATTTTGACCTCAAAATGTCATAAAAAACGTCATAGTATAGTAAGGCGTCAAAATCGGACAAAAAAAGTCAAAATTTTTTTTGACCTCAAAATGTCATAAAAAACGTCATAGTATGGTATGGCGTTTTTTTCGGACAAAAAAAGTCAAAAAAATTTTTGACCTCAAAATGTCATAAAAAACGTCATAGTATAGTATGGCGTTTTTTTCGGGCAAAAAAAGTCAAAAAAATTTTTGACCTCAAAATGTCATAAAAAACGTCATAGTATAGTATGGCGTTTTTTTCGGACAAAAAAAGTCAAAAAAATTTTTGACCTCAAAATGTCATAAAAAACGTCATAGTATAGTAAGGCGTCAAAATCGGACATAAAAAGTCAAAAAAAATTTTGACCTCAAAATGTCATAAAAAACGTCATATTATAGTATGGCGTTTTTTTCGGACAAAAAAAGTCAAAAAAATTTTTGACCTCAAAATGTCATAAAAAACGTCATAGTATAGTATGGCGTTTTTTTCGGGCAAAAAAAGTCAAAAAATTTTTTGACCTCAAAATGTCATAAAAAACGTCATAGTATAGTAAGGCGTCAAAATCGGACAAAAAAAGTCAAAAAAAATTTTGACCTCAAAATGTCATAAAAAACGTCATAGTATAGTAAGGCGTCAAAATCGGACAAAAAAAGTCAAAATTTTTTTTGACCTCAAAATGTCATAAAAAACATCATAGTATAGTATGGCGTTTTTTTCGGACAAAAAAAGTCAAAAAAATTTTTGACCTCAAAATGTCATAAAAAACGTCATAGTATAGTAAGGCGTCAAAATCGGACAAAAAAAGTCAAAAAAAATTTTGACCTCAAAATGTCATAAAAAACGTCATAGTATAGTAAGGCGTCAAAATCGGACAAAAAAGTCAAAAAAAATTTTGACCTCAAAATGTCATAAAAAACGTCATAGTATAGTATGGCGTTTTTTTTTCGGGCAAAAAAAGTCAAAAATTTTTTTGACCTCAAAATGTCATAAAAAACGTCATAGTATAGTAAGGCGTCAAAATCGGACAAAAAAAGTCAAAAAAATTTTTGACCTCAAAATGTCATAAAAAACGTCATAGTATAGTAAGGCGTCAAAATCGGACAAAAAAAGTCAAAAAAAATTTTGACCTCAAAATGTCATAAAAAACGTCATAGTATAGTAAGGCGTCAAAATCGGACAAAAAAAGTCAAAAATTTTTTTGACCTCAAAATGTCATAAAAAACGTCATAGCGTTTTTTTCGGGCAAAAAAAGTCAAAATTTTTTTTGACCTCAAAATGTCATAAAAAACGTCATAGTATAGTATGGCGTTTTTTTCGGGCAAAAAAAGTCAAAATTTTTTTTGACCTCAAAATGTCATAAAAAACGTCATAGTATAGTATGGCGTTTTTTTCGGGCAAAAAAAGTCAAAAAATTTTTTGACCTCAAAATGTCATAAAAAACGTCATAGTATAGTAAGGCGTCAAAATCGGACAAAAAAAGTCAAAAAAAATTTTGACCTCAAAATGTCATAAAAAACATCATAGTATAGTATGGCGTCAAAATCGGACAAAAAAAGTCAAAAATTTTTTTGACCTCAAAATGTCATAAAAAACGTCATAGTATAGTATGGCGTTTTTTTCGGGCAAAAAAAGTCAAAAAAATTTTTTGACCTCAAAATGTCATAAAAAACGTCATAGTATAGTAAGGCGTCAAAATCAGACAAAAAAAGTCAAAAATTTTTTTGACCTCAAAATGTCATAAAAAACGTCATAGTATAGTATGGCGTTTTTTTCGGGCAAAAAAAGTCAAAATTTTTTTTGACCTCAAAATGTCATAAAAAACGTCATAGTATAGTATGGCGTCTTTTTCGGGCAAAAAAATCAAAAAATTTTTTGACCTCAAAATGTCATAAAAAACGTCATAGTATAGTAAGGCGTCAAAATCGGACAAAAAAAGTCAAAATTTTTTTTGACCTCAAAATGTCATAAAAAACGTCATAGTATAGTATGGCGTTTTTTCGGGCAAAAAAAGTCAAAAAAATTGTTTTGACCTCAAAATGTCATAAAAAACGTCATAGTATAGTATGGCGTCAAAATCGGACAAAAAAAGTCAAAATTTTTTTTGACCTCAAAATGTCATAAAAAACGGCATAGTATAGTATGGCGTCTTTTTCGGGCAAAAAAATCAAAAATTTTTTTGACCTCAAAATGTCATAAAAAACGTCATAGTATAGTAAGGCGTCAAAATCGGACAAAAAAAGTAAAAAAATTTTTTGACCTCAAAATGTCATAAAAAAACGTCATAGTATAGTATGCCGTTTTTTTCGGGCAAAAAAAGTCAAAATTTTTTTTGACCTCAAAATGTCATAAAAAACGTCATAGTATAGTATGGCGTCAAAATCGGACAAAAAAATGTCATAAAAAACGTCATAGTATAGTATGGCGTCAAAATCGGACAAAAAAAGTCAACATTTTTTTTGACCTCAAAATGTCATAAAAAACATAGTATAGTAAGGCGTCAAAATCGGACAAAAAAAGTCAACATTTTTTTGACCTCAAAATGTCATAAAAAACGTCATTGTATAGTAGGGCGTCAAAATCGGACAAAAAAAGTCAAAAAAATTTTTTACCTCAAAATGTCATAAATCGTCATAGTATAGTAAGGCGTCAAAATCGGATGAAAAAAGTCAAAATTTTTTTTGGCCTCAAAATGTCATCAAAAATGGTCATAGTATAGTAAGGCGTCAAAATGTTATTTAATTTAATCAACAAAAGAATCATAAAAGCTGCTTGATAGCCGAAAGAGCCGTCTCTTTTTAGTGAGCCGACCAAAAGAGCCGGTTCTCTAAAAAGAGCCAAAATTCCCATCACTAATTCGAGTTCGTCGTTTCGCGTGGCATTTTGGGAAATAGAGGTCGTATGACGGCAGGCAGGAAGTCACAAATCAGACTCGTTAATTAATGTGTTTCAGGTCTGTTAACATTCCTCAGTCAACATTTCCAATGTGTTTAAGTTTTAATGGCACGTAGCGTGAGCAGGATAACCGACTTCTTTGCCTCTTGGACGGACTCAAACCAGAGCAACAATGGCTGGCGGTGAGTTTTACCGGTGACTGCATGCTAGCACCACAGGCTATCGGGTAGAGAGAGACAAACAAAACTGAGATAAATTTAAAGAGCAGCTAGCCGCTGTTTACATGTCATTTATAGTGGCTTTAAATTAACATGGTTACTGTGAAATATTTAGCAGTGTGGAGTAGCCTTCTACTTAAACATGAAAGGTAATGGTCGTTAGCTAACCACTTAATGTTACTGCTGTGTCTCCTCAGAAAATGTGAGTGTGGTTTTCAAGCTGTACTGCCTGACAGTGATGACACTGGTGGCAGCTACATACACAGTGGCACTGCGGTACACAAGGACCGTTTCCACGGGAGACCTGTACTTCTCCACAACTGCAGTGTGCCTCACCGAGGTCATTAAATTAATACTGAGTCTGGGGATGTTGGCAAAGTAAGTGTTCACCATTATTCTACGAACATGGGTAAAGGTTTTTACAGTCTCTCAGAATGCTTTACTAGAAGTAGTAGGGAGGGATGAATATGGGCTACAGTTTTCCATATGCATTTTGACATTTGTACACTATTATCAGTTCGGTTTCAGCCACTCTCAGATATCTGGGAATATTGCATCAGCAAAAAATAAAAGTTAAAGCAGCCTTATTAGTGCAAAAAAAGTGCGTAAGTGCATAAGTAGAAAAAAGTCAGTGGACCTAAGCTGCATCCTTGGTTCATGCATTGCAAGCACGTCAGATACTGTTTTCATATATATATCAAGCCCTATTTACATGAATCATTGGAAGTATCAATACTTCATCTTCTTAAGTCTGTTTTTATGTCTCCTCTCTCAGAGAAACGGGATGCCCCACCAGACTGAAGAACGCCATAGTGGAACATGTGTTCCTCAGCCCAAAAGAGCTGCTGAAGCTGAGCGTGCCCTCTGTAGTGTATGCAGTTCAAAATAACATGGCCTTTCTTGCCTTGAGTAACCTTGATGCGGCAGTTTATCAGGTAAGACTTTGATTCTTGTTTTTTGTGTTTGTTTGTTTTGTTTTGTTTCTTTGATGTTCAAGGCAGGATGCATTCTTAACATGGCTGGGTGTGTTCAACTTTGAGTGGTGTCTGTTGTTGCAGCTCTAATAAATACCACTGAGTCTTTTAGGACTGTTTTTTCCACTGTGAAAATGAAATGCTGTGGAGAATAATATATAATTTTACAGCTTATTTCAAATAAATTTCCTTCCAAGCGCGAAAGAGATTTATTTGAAATAAGCTAATTTTCCCAAATTGTGACGTTGATATCTGCACAAATATTGGACACAAACACACAATGCTCTGTCCTCCTTGCTTTTATAAATAGGCAAAAAAAAAAATAAATCAACAGTTCTTAGACCTGACTTGTGTTTTCCTGTTTAGGTGACCTATCAGTTGAAGATCCCATGCACAGCCTTGTGTACGGTCCTCATGCTGAACCGCTCTCTCAGCAGGCTGCAGTGGTTCTCTGTCTTCATGCTCTGCGGAGGTGTCACACTCGTACAGTGGAAGCCTGCAGAGGCCACTAAGGTCCAGGTAGGGGTGGGAAGTTAACATTTAAATATAAAAACCATCCTTGTGTCTGTAAATCATCATCCACATTATGTAACTATCACTATCATAAATACAGGTAACTTTTTATTACCTGTATTTCCTTCTCCTAGAGGTGGTATTAACCATCTGTCTGTTTCATGTCTTTTTTTTTCCCCCAGATTGAGCAAAACCCAGTGGTTGGCTTCATCGCCATTGCTATTGCTGTCCTTTGCTCTGGATTTGCAGGTAACTGGATTCTGTAACTTTTAACCTGACCTTAGCTACCAGTAAGTAAAACAAACACTTGCAGTAACTAACAAAACACTATGCCAAAGCATTCACCAGCCAAGTAAACACATGGTTCAAGATTCAAGATTCAAGAGCCTTTATTGTCATTATGCGAACATAACAAAATTTTTCAGAGACTCGGCTTTAAGGCACACATATAAATAACACAAATACTTAAGAACACTTAAGAAAATATGGTGTGCACTTCAGTATGAAACTGATACCAACTGATGTCTTTTCCTACCACAAGTTGCTAAAAGTGAACAGTGATTTTTATTTGCATTGCTGTTATCATGGAGGTGTCAGAGCTGTGCTTGTGTTTTTATCAAATCACAATTGTGAATATGTACTTGCACCTAACAGTTCTGTATCTATGTTCTGATTAAGGTGTGTACTTTGAGAAGGTGTTGAAGAGCTCAGACACATCTCTATGGGTGAGGAACATACAGATGTACCTGTCCGGCATCTTGGTCACGCTGATTGGTGTTTACATGACCGATGGTGAAAAGGTCCTGGAAAAAGGCTTCTTTTTCGGTTATACACCCTGGGTGTGCTTTGTAGTATGTAAGTACAACTAAACCAGTGGACGCTATCTTTTTAATACCTTTTTTCCCCCCACAATATTTCAGTTGACATTGCTTTCTCTGTGCCTTTAGTCCTGGCCAGTGTGGGGGGTCTGTACACGTCAGTGGTGGTGAAATACACAGACAACATCATGAAAGGCTTCTCTGCTGCAGCTGCCATTGTTCTCTCAACAGTGGCTTCTGTCATTTTGTTTGGACTACAGATTAGTAAGTTTGTTTCTCATAACCCTATTGCTGATATACTATACTTTTTATTGTCTTTTATGTTATCTGGCTCATAAAGTGAGTTTGTGTGTTTGCACAATTTGAAAGAAACAGAAAAAACATCTTTTTATATCAAAAAAAGTTAAAATAAATAAATGTTTACATATAAAATTATTTTTTAAAACTTATACCATTCCATAAACATTTTGTTTTAAATATGGAAATGTCTCATTTTGCTTCCCTCTCCTCTCCTCTCCTCTCCTCTTATGCAGCGATCACATTTGCCTCTGGCGCCAGCCTCGTGTGTGTTTCCATCTACCTATATGGACTTCCAAAGCAAGACACATCCAAGCTGAGCCGGCAAGGCACAGACAACGAATACAAACAGAAACTCATCACTGTGTGAGTCGCTGACCTGCAGCAGAGAAAGCTCTCTTGCTGGTGGACCAGGTGTGCTCTGGGGTTTTCTGGGGACGTAAAACAGCTCCTGCACTGGAGGGATTAGGGAGCCAATCTGGTCTTCTTTTTTTTTTTTTAAAGGAACACTCAGTTTGGGTGGCTGTGTTTAGTTCATCACAAAGATGACAGCTTTTGTTCCACTTTAATGTAATCCAGTCCACTTTCACCCACATGGGACTGCTGACAATACTATGAATTTCCAGACATTTTGAAGAAATCTTAATGTTTTTAATGGGGGGTGTTTTATTTTTTGTTCAATTAGTAATTAGTGTGTTTTAAACAGTACAGTATGAGTGTTTTATGTCTATGTCACACAGTGCTGATTCTGAAAGTGCCCAAATCACAGGAAAGCATACTTGAAAGAAGGAAGATGACAGATGGCACGTGTGAGTATGTTTATGTTATCTCTTGAGCATCTTGTACCTTTTGTATCGTATCTGTGAAGCATTTTGCTTTGGATTTTAAAGCTATTATTAAAACTGAACGGACATGTGTTTAACGTGACAGAATTTCTGAATTTTGCTTCAGAATACACGCAATTCTACCAATGTGCTTTCGACTGATGGTTCCATAGACCTCACCCTCAAACTGCGACTGTGTTTTCGGGAAATGGATTAAATGGAAGGAAAGTAACTGAGCACGTTTGCATTTACGAGTGCTTTACTGAAGTAACGTTTTGAGGTGCTTGTGCTTTACTTACTGCCATTTCCAGCCTAATTTTATATATTTATAATTTTATAAATTACTTTGCAGATTGAATAATGCAAAATTTAACTTCAGATATATTATCATGGGTAGTATGTAAAATTTACTGCATATAAAATAATAAAAATTAGCCCCACTTTTTCTAGCTGCAACATTAATGTACATACTAATTCAACAATCATTATAATCCATTAATATACATTATTTTTATTATGAGTACTCTTACTTTATGTACTTTTAATATATGTTTATTCTAATATATGTACTTTTAACCTACGTAAAATGTTGAATACGCAACTTTACTTGAGTAGAGGATCTGAATACATTTAATGTTCATTCAATTATCACTTTCATCAAACTGCCCACTAGCATTTAGACTGTACACAACAGTACATCAAGCGTGACTATAACAAGAGTTGAGTTATGCTACTCAGGTCTGGTTTTACATGTTTGTGCGTGTCATGTCCATGCCAACACACAAACCAAATGACTCACTGAACTTGTTTTGATGGACATCTGATCACAATCTGTGTATGTGGAAAATAACTGAGACAACAGCAGGAAAAGCAAATGCTTCTGTGGGAGTTCAATGAAGGAAGATAATTTAATTTTTTTGAAAGGCTCCTTATTTACAGTACAAATTAACTATAGCCATATTTGTAACACTGATTAAGTGGTTCCAAACTTTGGTGAGTTTCACATTTTATCTACCGGTATGATGCCGAGGATCCTCATCCCGTTGGCCAGGACTGAGCAGGATCTGCTGAACAGCCGTAATCTTGCCTGTTGGGATTCAGCAAATAGGATAACATTTAAGTATTAAAAAATATATATACATTTAATAATTGCAATTAAGAGCACTTTCATTTGTTGCAAACATTTCATGAACAGGCAATTACCGATGTTATCTGAACTTAGGGAGTAAAGTTCATTATCTGTGTTTAGGCTGTTTGTCCTGACTGGTTTGCAGAGATGCATTAAAAGGCAAACTTTTCTCTAGTATACATTGTGCTAAGTGACTAATTCTTTTATATTAAAAACGTGGTTTCCTTCAGAAAGTAGCATGGTTCTGTATCTGTTTGATGAAACTTTAAGGTGACTTTTCTGCAGCTGCCTGGTTTGAACTGCGTAACAACAAGCACCTGCATCATTTGATCAGAAAAGTTGGATTCATAAACAATAAAATGCACCAAATCTTAGTGTAATTCCCACAGACTGTTTTTTAGCAATGCAGACTCATGTGTAGCATTACCAGTAGCTAACGTAAGAAAATTTTAGTTAATATTGCATTGTAACTGACATTACTGAGTCATTTGGCTTGCTTGATTAATCTTCTATACCTGTACAGCAGTTCAGATTCTCTGTCATTAATCCTGTACTTTACACATGTGATCACAGTCCAGAAAAAGGTTACACGATAAATGCTGTGTAGAACACTTCAACAGAACTAGCGTTCAATTCATACAATAACAAAAAATACTTTCCTCAACTCTTGAACCCTTTTGCAGAGGACAGAAAAATGATCATTACAGTTTACTGCATGTAGTTTATGTCACTCTTATCACAAAAAGATCTGTTTGTGCTGGAGAAGAGTACTTTCTTCTAGTTATGTGCCAAAAAATAATCAGTGTCTGCTGATGGGAGCAACCACTGTGTTTGAAGATAGTACTGTTTACATATTACTTGAATATGTTTAGGGTGGTATGGATTTACTGACTGTGTAATGTTGGTACGGTATAGGTATGTACATAAAAGTGTTTTTCTTTCTACCTGCGCAACATCCTGTGGGCTTCCTTTCACCGGCAACTCTCTGTGTGCTGAGGCGATCAGGTGGCTGGAAAAGAGTGAAGAGGAAAAACATGAATACACCTGAGTACACAGTTCAATGACCACCTCTGTAAACAGTCCCTGTAATGTACCATGCTAACACTGAGCAGCCAGATCCCTCAGGACTAACATCCTGTTCCTTACCATAGCTTCAGTAAAAAGTTGACTAGGTGTTTGGGTTGCAGATCCTGGGCGGACTGGTATAAAACCTCATCATATCTGCAAACAAAGCAGTCGGATGAGGAGCAAACAGTGATACAACATTGGCACATTGTGAGGCTTTAATTGTTTCTTACAAGGAAGTCAAGGATGATGGGTTTTGAAAAGTATTTTGCTTACCGAAGGAGGTGCTGCAGGATCGAGATGCTTGTCTGCTCAAGTAGAAGGGACGGATCGAACGCCGCTGCCTCTATGCCCTCATTCCTCCGTATTAAACTGCAGTAACGGTATCACAGTTAAGATGTAAATTAGCTTTTTTTTTTTTTTTTTAACAAAGTTTACTTATTTCTAATAGCTTCACTTATTTCTATTTTATACCACTTTACACTTTTACTTGAGGCAGAGACTGTACTTTGTACTTGACTGCATTCATCTGGCAGCTATAGTTCATAATTATTTTACAGATTCAAATGTTACTAGCAAAACGTGATCAGTTTATAAAATATGAGGCATAGGTTCACAATTTTTCAAGTATGCACACTGAAGCAAGTTTTGCTCGAGTGTAATAAAAAATTAAAGAATATTTTTAGCTTGTGGTTGAGAATCTTAGTGCTTTTTCCATCGCTGAGATTGAAGATGGCATCTAAAAATTTTTTATGTGCTATAGCATGTCTTAGCACATGAAATGGAATTTGATAAAGAAATTAAAGCTGATAAACATCATCTCCAATAACAAAATTAACTACAATGTCATGCTGAAACTATTAGTAGGTTAATCAATTTTTGATCATCTATTAATAATTTAATCCATTTGTTAAGCAGAAACACCATGCCTTCTAACATCTCTAACTGTAAATTTAATAGATATCACCTTGGTCTCAAAAAGTTTTAGTTTTATAAACTAAATAATAAATCACTATTTAAAATAATGCACTACAAAAACTCCCACAACCAAATGCCAAAATGGCCAAGTTACAACAGAACTACAAGAATTCCCGTCATCATGTTTCATTGTTTTTAGCAGCTAGAGCATACAGACCTGCAGAGTCGAGCATGTGTGTACTGGAGGAAGACGCCTGTGTCTCCCTGAGCCTGCAGCATCCTGTCCCAGTCGAACTTATAGTCCGACAGCAGAGGACCTTTGAAGTCCTGAAACAAAGTAAGAAAACAGTAATGATAAACAGGTCGTTCTCTCTGTCATCATGTTGGACAGACTGAGTAATGAAACATGTTGTTGAATATTAGACCTTAGAGGTAAAGTGTAAAACTGTTGCAATAATTTACCTGAACTATTAGTGCACTGATTCCCACTTTCTCTGCTGTGTCCTCTGGGTTGTCTATTTCCTTTGTTGCTGTGGAAGGAGGGGGCATATTATTGCCACGGTGGATTCCTTCGTTATTTCCATCATGCATATTTGGCATTTTAAAGAGACTGGGATGGGCAATGTTAGGGATAACAAACTGGTTTTGCACACAGTTCTTCTATTGCTACTAATCCAAGCATGGCAATTAAAAAAACTCTGATACTGTTGCTGCTGTTTTTTGTACAAGGACACATGAAAATGGATTTTTGCCTCTGAGTCACGTGGGCTCTTTGTTTCCAAATTACCAAACAACTGCCTTAATGTGTGTGACAGACTTTACTTTTTGATTGGCTCATGTTTTCCAACATCCTGGCCCGAGCTTCGTCCAGCACGTCCTCCAGAAACACCACCTCACCCGTCCGGGTCTTCATGCCCTGCACCAGACCGAAGGTCACATGTTGACACCTGCAAACAGTAGATATATTCCTTACTCAAGTCAAAGCAGCAAAACAACCACAAAAATAGTCCATTACAAGTAAAAGTCCTGTTTTCTAAAAGTAAAAGTACTCAGATTTTTTAATCTTCAAACTAACTACAGCTGTCAGGTAAAAGTATAATGTCTTCCTCTGAAAAGCAGCAGAGTAAAAATATAAAGTAGCATAGAACAGATAGCTATATTACAGTAAATATACTTACACTTCACCACTGCCTGCACCACAGAGAGTCTTCACGAGCAGAATGAAGAACACTGTTTCTAATTAAAGCAGCTGTCTGCAGTGGGTGTGGTGCTGATTATGTAAAGTATTATTAAATCCAAGTGAATTCACTCCACATTCTTGGTTACTTGACTTACAATTATATAGACAGCGCAGACTCTTGTCTGTTGGCCTGTTTTCCTTTTATTTCAAACAGATACATATTTGACTTTAATTTTCTTCCCAAAAGTTAATTTCCAACAGTGTGATGAAAGATGAAAGACAGTTTACAAAACTATATTTTTAAAGTAAGAGAGTCAGAGCTTCTTAAACAACAAACAACTTCCATTACACCTGTCTTTGTTGCATGTGCGTTGTTTTTTTTGTTTGTTTTTGTTTTGTGTGGTAATCGTGGTAATAATCTTGTTACCTGTCAGCCCAAGAATGTCCCATAGCAAGGAGGATGTGGAACAACTGCTGGAAGTGATTCGCCTGACTTTTATCTGTCTTAAAAAGAAAAACAAATAAAGATGATACAGTGAGCTGAAAAAAAAAAAAGTTAGTAGCAGTAGTAATAGTTCAAGAGGAAAATATGAATCAAGAGTGACACTAAATGCTAGTCATGAAGGTTGAGTATGTAACAGGGTCGGCACGCAGAGCGTGCTTGAAAAAAGAAAACGACAATGCTGAAGATAACTGACCATCTAATTCCCTACTCAACACTTACAACTGCGATGAAATGTGTCTTTTTCTTGTGTAAAAACTATTGTACAAATGTATTTGGAGTTTCTATGAAGTTACCCCATCTTATTAAAGGACAGCGATGAACAGTTGAAAAAGTAAATGCAGAGAGCTGGAGTGCATCAGTGTCCTTACCACATAAATCATCTCATCAAAGTGGTACTTCTGTTTTCGGTCAACGGCTGCAGCAAGATCTCTGAAATGGAGAAAATGCACAATAGGCTAATATTGTCGGGGTCACTTCCAAAAGGGCAGATGCACCTACTTGTGTGTATGTTTAACTGCTATCAAATTGTTTCTTTCCTCAAAATGTCAATGGCATTACATAAACATGGTTCAATAATTTTTTCCAGGGCCTGAACAAATTATACAAAATTCCACATTTTGTTGTGAATTTTAATTGATGGTTCCTACTAGTACCGACCTGGTGATGTACAACGTTGTGCCGTCGCTGCGGAGTATTGTACAGACGCTGCTCATGTCTCCATCGGGGGAAAGATCCACTACACCAGTTCCCTTCCTGTCAAAACAACAACTTTCTTGAAATCCAGTCCATGTAGCCTCAGGTTTGGGTGTTGGGTGGCAATTTATTTTCTAAAATCAAAAAATGTAAATAACCTTCACAGTCTGCTAAAACCTCCATATTCTTTATGCCTTGGTAGGAAAACTGTAAAGTGGGTGCATCTGACAGATCTGCTGGTCTCTTAACACATGTATACTTGGTGTCTGTCACACCAGTGACTGATCAAAACCCATCACGTACTGTCACATACTCAGAGGTTTTCAACAGGCCTTGGCTCTGCAGCTGCTGCACCACTTTCTGGGCTTGATCTTGGTGATAGGACTCCCCGGAGTAAATATCAAAGTGGACCCCTAACCGCTGGAAGGATCAGATTTCAGTCAGTGAAATGTTAAGACTTAAGGGATATTTTCATTTCTCACATCAAATTTGTATTTTAGAGATTTAAGTTTTGACCATGATGTCTGTTTACTCTGCTGTGCAGCTGGTCATACCTTGTAAATGTGCTGATACTCATTCACTGTGATCTCTCTGAACTGTTGCCATAACGACACAGCCTGGCTCTCATGCTGCTCCAGCTGTCTAAAGAAGTCTCTGGCAGCCTGCTTCATATCCTCATTGTGCTCTGCTTCCTTGTTCACTTGAACATACACCTGCAAGACACAAACATATGAATTATGCAGAAAACATAGCCATGGTGATGTTGCATGTCCTGGTAGGAGAGCCTGTTTACAGCATTTAGACCATGCAACACTAAATTTAACGACCCCATGTTTGTCTTTATACAAACACGCAGACTCACCTCAAACAAATGCTGTAAGGGATTCTGTTTTAATTTCTCCTGACATCCAAACTGGTCAAACCCAGCTCCAAGCAAACCTGAAATCCAAGAGGGAAAACTAGTAATTGGGACATTATGAGACTGGAGGACACCTGTTGAGTATTTTGCACATTATTTACTCACCAAACTGCAAACCCCAGTCTCCAAGGTAGTTCATTCGAATAACGTTGTTTCCGAGGGACTGCTTGAGGTTGGCAATGAAGTTACCTGGAGATGGATTTTATGTCTTTACTATCAATTCAGAATGAGTTTCCAGCATAGCAGTGCAACAGGATGTTTTACATTATTTTTAGTTTTATCTGATTTCTTAATTTTTGATTTATTTATTTATTTTTATTACAATCAAGAAATAAATAAATACCAGTTGAGAAACAAACTTGTCACTTCTCTCTGGGGGCCTAACTAGAGGATGTTAGGCTGTTTCAAAACATTTCTTTGGCATTCCTGAGCTAATACTGGCAGATGTGTTGACCTGCCTCATTTACTCATCAGGCTCTAATTCAAAGTGCAATTTTTATTTCTGTTTCTGAATAAATTAACTTTAGGCTAAACTCACCAATAATTGTAGACCGTAAGTGTCCAGCATGGAATTTTTTGGCGATGTTTGGAGAGCTGTAACACACAAACACATTATCTCTGTCTGGTCAAATATCTCTAAGGTGAAGACATATGAAGCTTTAAAGAAAAAAAATACACGACACACAAACATACCTGTATTCTACTAATGTTGTTCCTTTCTTGAGTGTATTAAAAAGTTCACTGTTTAGCCCAAATTTCTCATCCTCCTGCTTTCCAAATGGCTCCAGCATTTTCTAAAACAGATAAAGCAGAAAGATTATAATAACAACAGAGAAAGATTTTCTTTTTAAGCACTGCGAAAATGTACTCTCACAAACCTGTACAAGAAGCTTGCGATTAACTGTAAAGTTGATCATTCCACGATCAACAAACATGTCTTCCACCACACTGTCCTGCTTCAACTGAAAAATAAAACATGAATTATAAATTAAGAGCAGTGCTTTCTCTAATCGGTTACTTTTTATGAGCCAAGAATGTGAAAACACACTGCATAACCAAAAGGTATCACCAATGTGTTAACTTGTCCATTTTCCCTGTTTATCTAATTGTAAATAGATTTATTTTATTTTTAAATGTGGGTCAAATCTGTTTGGTCTAAAAACTGCTGGACAAAAGTCTGTTGTTGCCTTTATCTACAGTTCCTACATGGTCTATCTCACCTGAGAGGCTAGGTCTTCTGCCTGTAGCTGAATGTCCCCACTGGACGGCAACATCCCGCTGGTTCGTAACGTGCTGACTGACAGTTTGAAGTCAGCAGTCTTCCTAAGGAGTACAAAATCAGGGAGCTTTAACAAACTGGTGAGAGGACAAACACCAGTGGAGCATCTGGCTCAAACAGACTGGCAATAGGTTTAACGTGAGCAACACAAACATACTTAACTGTTTCTTAAAAACTGGAACTGCTGACAAAGCTGGTATGAAGGCATCCTCAGACTGCTGCAGCGTCCTGCCCAGCTGGACAATAAAACACACACAGATAAAAAAAAATTAGAGACAGTTTAACGACTCTCTTCTTTCGACTTGCTCCAGGGTCAAGGCTTGTTAGCATTAGCACCACAGTCTCGTTTCATTCTCAGGACTTTCCGCTTCATTACCTTCGCTGCAATTCTTCTTCTGAAGAAACAAGCCATGCTTCATAAAAGTGCAAAAGTGCAATATAATGATAAACTTTACGCAAAATTAGACAAATCCACACTGATTCGTTCACATTGACGCTGCTAACATGCTTCCTTGTTAGCCACACCACTTCCGTATAGCTTGTCCAATCACAGGCGTCTTTACCGACAACGTCATTTCCTAGTAAAAAGGTTGGTTTGGTTATGTTCACCGCCTCTCCCGACGGCAACAATTCTTTTTTGGACATTAAATCTGTCTACGAGATTAACTATAGCTAATAGTTTATGCATCAATGATCCATTTTCAGTTTTTATATTTCAAATAAGAACTTTTAGTGCTTTTTATATTTGTCCGGGAAGTTTGCACTGTCTGAAAGAGGTCTTGTAGAAAACTGCAGCCTGAACCTAGAGTTTATTCTTGTGACCAGGACTGTAAATATAATGTTTACAAGATCCCTTCAAAATATGGTGTCATGGCTCCTCAAATGTCATCTAAAATTAAAAAACCATGACAAACATTAGTGTAAACACTTTATTTGTTCACTTTTCTTGAATCAAAGCCCCTTGATACCTACAGCAAATAAAGTCATGAAATTTTGGTACAATGATCAAAAGTCAAGCAAAAAAAATTGAAAAAGTACAGTGTATACAAATGTAATAGCAGTAATTACCAGTACAGTTTAAAACAATGTTAAAAAAAAAAAAAAAAAAAAAAGAAGACGCCTGTCTCTGGAGTGCAGTCTGAAGGTGGCCTTGGTTTCCCCACTCCTCAAAGTCCAAATCCCTTTTTCAAAACGTACATATAGAGAAGCTGCACAACTAACATCTTCTCTGTGATATAACTAAATCCGACAGAGAAATAAAATCAAATCAAAAGGCCAAGTGTATGGTTGGCAGTCAGACTTTTATGAAGGCATCAGAATAAAGCCAAATAAATATTGACACGGCAGATAAGAGGCCACTGGTAGAGTCACAGAAAATCCTCGGACACGTTGGCAGCAGGAAGCCCTCCTAACTCTGATAGACACAGCAAACGTGGATGCCACTAACTGATGCCTGAGGCAGTAAGTCCACATAGAGGCGATATGGCACAGCTAGGAGAAAAGTCCAACTAGACCCACTTAGTCCCTGGAGTAGCTCGCAGCAAATGGTATTCCCCAATATCCAATGTTGAGACTCAGGAAACATCTGTGGAGGGAAACATGGAAAGAATATTTACGGCATTAACATCCGTAACACATTTCACGTCAGGAGGCTTTAGTCACTATGACTTGTACAGGAGTGTAGGCGTTGGTCCTCTGTTGATTAGGAGAAACCTATAGTCTTTAGTATATAATGCCCTTCTACAGAAGTATCTGTAGGACCCCGCCTTTTGCCCACTGTCAGCTGAGACTGGCTCCAGTCCACATGCAACTTTCTAAGGATAAGCCGTAAAGCTAATGGGTTGATGTCTCAGTCTCTACTAAGGTACACAAGAGGGTTAAGAATTCTGTGAATGTTGGATTACTAGGATTTATGCAGTGGAGGGGGATAATGCTGATTTTCTAACTGACTGAACCCTATGTGAGATGCTAACTCTAGTATATGCTTTTCATTAAAGTCGACCTGAAGCAGCAGCTTTTCTTTGGTTAGACAAGCTAGCATAAGCTGACTGCGGGGCACAGTGACAATGACTGGGGACAGTGAACACACTGTATTCTTATAACAAACTACAGATATATAGTGTTTTTGCAATTAATTAAAAATGTCATAAATTCTGTTAAGTTCCTGATCACTAAAAAGACAAACATGCAGAGGCAAGCTTTGTAGAGACCAGGCATCAAGTGTCTGACAACAATAAAGATACTCACAGCTTGCAGGCTGTTCTCCGAACCTTCGCATGAGTTGGTCATGTGTGAACTTGACAAATGCATCATATTGCTCTGTTGGAAGAGAAATTTATTGGCACTCAATGTGGATTACTCTTTATAAAATTAGTGTTTTCTAAACTATGTTTAATAAAAAAAAATCCTACCTGCAAGCTTTGTTGTCAATATCTCATCGTACTCTTCACGGATTTTGTCCTCTCGTTCTTTCAGTAGTCTTTCACAGATCATTCCAACCTGTCTGAGGGAAAATAAAGGCTGCTCTTTTCTGGTAGGAGACGAGGCACCTGAGGACGTACCTGTTAGGAGAGTCAATATCCCACTGTCAGTGACTTAAAACACTGCAAAGCACAGCAGCTTTGTCAGTTTCATTTGACAACAAATTACTTTTAATATCCCTCTACTTTAATACCAACCAGGTATGGAAGAATGTTTACAGATGTTTTGTACCATCTCAAAAGGCCTTTATGTGCTTACAAAATTCAGTTGAATATAAGGAAAGGCAGATGTTCTACTTGAACCTTAGCCTAATGTCGTCCTCTTCATTGTGCATTCTGTAAAGTCAAGTAAATTTTATTTATACAGTCTAATATCACAGATCTGCCTGCACCACTCTTATAATCATTACAGCTTACTACACCCACTGTGGAAAATTCCCCAGAATGCCTGGATGTATTAACACAGTTTTACTCTTTCACAAAGTTGGGTTACTAAAAAAACTCCACAATAAAAGAAAGTGGAAGGACAAAGGAGGTTTAATATGTCTACTGTTCCTCCTCTGTGGGGGCCTGAACAAAGCTCTGGGATTTTCCAAGGCTGAATGCTATTCAAAAGTAAGAAAAAGAATCCCAACTTGTTGATGTCAAAGTGGAGTTGCTAGTTACTAGATATGCAGAATCAAACCATTCTCCAAGACAAAATGGCTGGCAAGCAAGCAATGTCAGACTGAATAACAAACTTTTGAAAAATGGCCATTCAGTCTGAATATCCAACTTGTAACCATGTGCAACAGTCAACTTTTAACAGCCATGTTGTCATCGCAACCAATAACTAAACCCATCCATCCCAATATGCTTGTGATTTGGTGAGCTTATCTGTGAAATTACTGTTATATAACAGAGTTAGCACTACCCTTAAAATTATTAACTCAAATAGAAGGTTGATGGATATGTAAAAACATCTTCATTAAGATGGGGCACTTGTAGCTACCTGGAAGGGCAGATCCACTGTGAATATTCTGCAGGTCCAGAGGACAGCAGCCATCTGCCTGCTGGAAAGCGCTGTCCAGGTGTCGTCGTTTCTGCAGCCGCTTGTATTCTTGTTTGATGTTGTGTAGAATTTGCTCTGAAACAAAGAAAAGCATTTGGTCCATTATATGGCCAACATCTTCACATAAAGATGTGACACTTGTGTGAAGACAAAGCTACTACACAACTCACAGACTTGATAATTTTATGTGTGCTTATACAGCATAAGTTACGCCATTTAAACAAATGCTGTGTGTCCAATTCAGTGACCAACAAACACTACAAGCATCATGGCATCCACCCATCAATTACACAACAGCAACACAAAACAGAGAAAAAGGTTTCCTGTTATTATAGCACTGTACTTCCCCAAATCACTATACACTTATAAGTAAAGTCAAAATGTAATCGTAAAAGATACCACAGCGTTAGCCGAATTTACAACTTAGCAATAAATATTCACATAACATCGTTTCTAACACATATGTACAGAAAAATAGCAATAACGCCACCAGCTCTCATTAACTCAAGAAATTACGTATGGAGTTTTGTTCGAGCCACACGAAATACCGGTACACACTGGGGAGATGCTAACGCTAAGCTGCGACTTAAACGTAATCCAAAATAAAATTGGGAAGGGATTAAACATGCTTTGCTGGATATTAAACGGACACATTGGTTTAAGAGTGCAATACCTGTGGTGAGTTTAGACGACACTTCCCCGAAAGGTGAAGGCTCCATACGTAGATACTTCTGTGGTGAAGAGACCGGAGACATGACCGCAGCGCACCTCCTCCTTTTAGGAGAAGCCGGGCTCATAAGCGGATCAAAGTCAAGAGTCCTTTTCAGAGTAGCCCCGCAAGCCATTGCGCTTAAGTTTGTTTTAAGAATTTGAAACAGAAATCCTCAAATTCCCTCTTGCCTGGGAAAGTCACTGGGCCCCGGTCTGTGCTGCTATTGCTAGCTAACGTTAGCTAGGTAGGACCGCAGCAGCGATTCCGGGGTGTAGACAAATACGCACTTCTTTCGTCTCTCGTTGTCTTGTGCTGGCAAATCTCTCCGAGTTTAAGTCGGCCGCTATATCATGAACCAAAATAGATAAAATTATTTAAGTTGTATATTGTATAAAATCAGATGATTTCAGATTTTCCTCAACTACTTCACAGTGCCTGCCGCAACAGCTCAGACTACCCCGTTTTGTTTCGTCGGTTATGAGCATGCGCGAGAAAACGATCTCTTGCTGGTACTTGTAGTTTTTATTTCCTGTCGCGTCCGTCATTTTATACGCTTGAATACTACATTTCCCGAAAACCCAGAAGAAGTCATTTTTTCAAATTTGTTTTGTTTGGAAACAAAACCCCCCAAAACAACGGCGAAGTTTCACTTTTACTCAAAACTTAAAAATCGAACAGAGGCGTTTGTTACGTATTTATAAAAACACTCTGTTATATTTACAGTTAGCTTTTCTAAAACCAGTTACACTTTATACAAGCGTTAACACAGCTTATGAGGATTGAGTTATGAGGAAATACTGAATTACGATCTTAGGTCGGCCTTTCTAATTTGATTCATGTCCATATGCAATACAGTTAATTGGATACCTTTGGCTAAAATGCCACCACAAGAATGTCTTCTCCGCAGTAATGTTATTTATGACACAATCGGCTACTCACTGTAAACTCATATTCTTGAATTTAGGCATATTTTTGGTTCCGAAAATATAATGCTGCCTGAGAATGAACTCATTTGAAATAAAAGCTTAGACTGTGTGTAGATCTGTAAAATAAATACCCAACTTATCTGTGGATCATGTTCAGATTTTTAAAAGAAATTAATTGAGTTGGACAAAAAATAAATAGTTATGCAATTGAGGTACAATTAAGTATAAAATATGATGGTTAAGTACTGATCAAAACAAATGACTTAACAGACATGTACTTGGACTTTTTGAAGATCAGCTTGCAAAACTCTCAGTGTGGCTTCTTTTTCTTTGAAACGCCCCATCCACCCCCCTGCACACACACCCAAAAGTCTGAGAAATTTCCCTTAAACAGTACCACTTCCTCAACCACCGCTGTACACACAAGTCTTTTAAACTGTACAAAACGGGAGGAGGCTTGGTAGCTTTAATGGTGAACACTTGTTCTTGAGCCAAAAATGGAAAACATTTTATACCCATGATAATATAATGCTTCACTAAACTGTATGTTATTGTGTCGCTATTCTCCAGTTTCAAGCTGGAAGGCTGACCAAACCTATGGGACAATATGAATAAATTAAAGCAACATAATGGTGGTACACTTAGAGGTGTAAGAGGTATAGAAAATATCTTGGTATCAATTACCATAAACAAAATGTTGGAAAATGATGAAAAATTTCCTAAGAATCAAGTTCATGTCTTCAAGTTGGTTGTTTGGTTTTACCAACAGTCCAAAACCAAAAGATCAGAAGTTTACATCACATAAAACAAAGAAAAGCACCAAATGCTCAGGACTGAGAAATTGACCTGGGCAATGTTTGGTAATTTTTGCTTGAAAAATTAATTAACAAAAAAACAGTTACTGATTAATTTACTGTCAACTGACTAATTGATTAATCAACTAATTATATCAGCTCCAGTCTCAACCGATTATTTATTTAGGTGCTGTTTTCAGCCCTAATTGCAGCCTTTCACACAAGGAAGAGTAAACCCGCCTTGTGGCTCTCTGTTCATTTGAGTATTTGGTAGATAAATGAATGAAATCCTGTTGACATCTGTGTGAGCAGATGTTGCAGTTTTCCGATCCCTCTAGGCCAAGAGATGAAAAGAGCAGAGCAGATGTCGCTATCAGAGGATGCCGAGGCAGCAGTTTACTTTCAACTTTGTCACTTTCGGGGTTACAACAAGTAATACTAACAAAGCTAAACTCCATGTGTAGAGATGCCCTCTGTGATAAGAAAGGCTGTGATTATTGACAGTGTTAGATCTTCCACAAGGGGGCACCAAAACATAATTTTTGGCCTTTGGGCTCCCATCAGCTCAGGGTTTGGCTCCTTCTCGCTGTATCTGTTCTGCTTGAATCAATGACTGATGGATGAGGATAAGCAAAATGTGCCGTGCCCCCGTGTTTCCCATCATCGAATAATCATTCAAATAACTGCAGGCGAAATGACAACCAGCTGCAACTTTATTCAAAAGTTTGAAAACAGCAATACTAAAAACACTTGACTGATTGTGATTTTTAAGTCATAGATTCCTCATTATGCCACCACTGTACAGAAGCCACTTGACAGATGACATTTTGATCTTCAATACTCAATAATACAAGAGGCAGCAAAGCATACTGATAAACAGCTGTCCGGATAACTTTACACCAAGATAAATGTCTACAGAACAATTGTGCTGTGAGATTTCTAGATTAAAAGTACTACATCACCTATTAGAAAAATCACATCTTCGCAAATTCTTTTGTAAGGTCAGTTGTCGATTCTCCACACAATGCAAACATACAAACTTCCATTCAGGTTACCAGCTATTGAAAAGATCCTTGTGTCTTTGTTTAGATAAGTAAAATTAACAGCAGACATATTTTTTTATTTAGAATTACGCCAAAAGTACTTCACTAGGCCTGTGCATGGGTTGATTTTGTTTTCCTGAAATGATGCCCCGCTGCAACAGTAGCACTAAAACAACTCACTGCAATGAGCAAAAGGCTTGGGGTTTGGAAATATATCACCAAGTCACAAGATATCACACACATACAAGGTTGAATCCAGTAAAATCACACATTTGATGAAAGCAGCTATAGTCAGAAACCACTCCAGGTTGTCACAGTAGTGACCAGCACACTGTGTCCAAATTCAGTTTTAATGAATGTGTTCAAGCCTTGGCCAAAAGCTTGCTGTTGTTGTGTTGGCTGTAGAGCTGAACAAGTTGATCTGAACACTTTATTTTGCGAGAAAACACTGTACAGTTGTTAGTTATACATTTGAACAAAGACAAGTTACTCTAAAGTTCTAACAGCTAGCGAGTAAAGGAAATGGACGACAGGGACGATCGTCACTCTGCCACAGAAAATGCCATTTCAGATTTAACATACTCACAAGCTGTGAATTCATTTACCTCCATCTCATTGGAGTTTATTTTGTGATGGTGATAAATATGTTTGGTTTTTTGTTTTGTTTTTTGTTTTTTTTTTTTAACTTGAATCACCTCTCATTTCTCAAAATCTCTTCATACATTTGCCACTCACTGAGTGTTGACAGAATAAGTACAAAAGTGACATGTTAAATGACAATTTTGGAAACAATCAGAGTCATTTGAGCTTTTTTTTTCCATTATTTGCTTATAGAAATGTCTATACGCAACATGTACATTAAGCCTGTAGAAAGTCAAGGCGCAAGGACTTATATTTATGGTGCAAGAAACATGTTGAAGTCTAAATGACACAGTAAAACATCTCTAATTAAAAATGTCAGTAGCCCCTTATCCCATAAATGAAGATATATTGTTTTCAAAACCTGAATTCACGGTACAAAAATATAATATGCCTTCACTAATTGGATATCATGAAGTCTATGGTAAACAGCAGACTTAGGATAGTCTTTGATAATCCTTTCAAATCGTGAGTCCTTTCAATGACCTTGCAATACCATTTGGCACTTTGGCACACAATGTACTCACACGCAAACATAAAATAATGCAACCACTAAAGCGTCTATGTGAGGATGTAAGTCAATACTTTCAGGAGAGGATTTTTTTTTCTAACTTCTGCTTTGTTGTGTTGAATAGCATTGTTTGGGGAGGATGACATTTACAGTTTTCCCTGTGATGGCCAATTAGACAGCTTCTGCAGAAGTTTCAGTTGACACAGACATTGTTACTTTGGCTATTTTCACAGTGGTCTTCACGCAGCTCTCCGCAGCCCTGTTGGCAGAAATGTTGGCATTTCTGTTCTGGCAGTCTGACTCGAGGCTATTGTCCAGCTGCTGGGCACTGCCCCTGCAGGCGTGGCAGGAGCTGAGGAAGGCATGCCGCAGGTCCTTGCTCCTCAAGGCGTAAATGATTGGGTTGACAGTGGAGTTGAGCAGACAGAGCATGCTGCAGAATGCAAATACTGTTTTGATGTCATCATCCATCCGCCAGAAGAGGTCATAGACCATGATGGCGAGCAATGGGCCCCAGCAGATGACCAGCACCACAAGGATAAGCACCAGGGTCTTAGCCAGACGGATGTCCATGCGTGCCTGCTCAGGGCGTGTGGTCTGCACTTTAGTCCCATCTGCTGAGTAAACAACGAGGCTCTTCTGGGAGGCCCGGCTCAGCATGCGCACAGCATGGTGGTGTGCTTTCCACAGGATGTATATGTAGGCGTAGATGATGAAAAGAACCAGCACACTTGTTACACCGATCCAGAACATTAAGTAGTTCTCATCAATTAGAGGGAATATGTCTGAGCAAACAGAATTGAGACGTTTACAGTTCCAGCCCAGCAGAGGTAGCACTGCGATGATGATGGAGATGGTCCACATCATACAAAAGGCTATGACAGCCTTGGTCCGTGTCACAATGCGCCTGTAGGCAAGAGGTCGGTGTATGGAGATGTAGCGGTCAATAGCCGTGAGGAAAAGGCTCCCAACAGATGCTGTGAACGATGCCGTGACTCCACCCAGCTTGAAGAGAAAAACATTGGGGCTGTCCTTCCTGTGGAAAACATGGAAGTCCAGAAAGCTGTAGACAAAGATGACACTGCCCAGCAGGTCAGCCACAGCCAGACTGCCAATGAAGTGGTAGGACGGCCGGCATCGGAGGGTGCGGGACTGCAGGATGACGCAGAGCACCACCAGGTTCTCCAGCACCGTGAAGGTACCCAGAGTGAGAGACATCACAGCCACAGCCAGCTGCTGGCTGGGAGTGAGGATCATGAAACACTCCATGTCCATAAAGTTCTCCCCACATTGTATATTGTCAGTCTCATCTCTGAATGTGCTCCTGTTGCCAAACAAGTCTGTGGCATTGGTGGGGTAGAAGGGGATGCCCTTGAGGATGAGCTCCTCGTCTGCAGGTACTTTGTCTGGGAAGGAGTTGCTGCGGAAAGCAGATAAGGGCTTCTGCAGAGACAAGCTGCCCTTGAAGTCTACATCACTGATGGGGTCGTCATAGTTAGCATCATTGGAGCCCAGATACTGTAAACCAGATGTAATAGTCCGGAAGGTGGTGTCCGCCACACCATCCAGCACAGATTTCATGGCTGTGTCTGAAGGTAATACTGCAGTGTAAGACACCGGGACAACCTACAAATTGATGAAAGATATTTCAGACATTTCTTTGAATTTGAAAAACCAAAAAGAAAAAGAAAAAAAAAAGAATCTCATGCATATAATCACTGGACATTTTCTAGTATATTTGCATCAGTGTACAATTTCAGTCGATTCCTCTGATGTAAAAATGCCTTTATACAAATATTTCATTGCAATTTTTTTAGAAACGCACATTTCTTTTATAGTTTGTACAATTTCAGATTTTTTTCCCACCCATTTTACTGTTCCTGGATTGGACATCAACCATATCTGCTCTTTGAGAGCCGGTGTACTTATAAATACTGTATTATGCACCCACTGCTTATCAGCACACATGAAATGATTCATCACTGAGCTTTTACTTTTCAAAAAAAGGAAACCTACACAAAAAAACAAGAAGTATGAGGCTGAAAAATAATAATAATAATACCTCTTTTTTTCTATGAGGATTAGAACCAAAAGACAAATGGTAAACAGACAAAACAATGCAATTCCTCTACACCTGTATAGACTGGAACACCGTTGCAAAATGAGCCGACAAGCCCACACTTCCTCTGTGCAAAACAATACATGCATTCTCAAATTTGGATGGTCTCATTTATTGCAACAGTAAAGAGACAGGTTATAGTGGGAAAGCTGCTACTTCATCATTTAGATATATGAAGAATTTGTAAAGTTATTTTAATATTTGGCCAATGAGAAAGTCTGATCTTCTATGTAGGAGCGTAGATTTATCGCAAGAAGCACAAATCCATTCAGGAATCCGCACATTTAAAAAAAAGGAGACAGCACTGACACTTTCATGCGGGAATAAACAACACAAAGCGTTTAAAGTACCAGCGTAAGCGGGAGAGCAATATTAAAAGCCTCAAAGAAATGTTTTAAGGAGAAAAAGTGCTTCTTTACCTTACATAATTTTTCCAAGTGCGCAGAATCGCCCTTTATCACCGCGCGTTAATCCAAGTCAGAAGCGCATCATCCAACCAACACAGATCTTACATAAAAGAAGAGACAACCAGCGTGCATGTGTTAAAATGAAACCACCATCACTATCATAATTATTTGTTTCTTTTTCAGATTCTCTATATAACGTAAGTTTTTCAGATGTCTGGAGAAGTATCTTCGCTCTTGGAGCGCGCTCCTGCTCTGTGGATACAGGTTGCTTCCGCTGCTGCTGGCTCCAGCGTCTCTCCAGCCTTTTTCTCTGTGCCTTCACACTTATGAAGCTTCGTTCCTACAAGCCCCGTCACGTGTTTCCATATAGCTTTATCTGCCCAACCCATGATGCTGTCAAGTGCGGTGCATAGGAACAAGCCAGACGACAATGGTGGTGGTAGTGGAGGCTTATAAAAAGGATCTGATCTGAATTCCCAAAGCTCCTCTTAGCAGATGATGTGCTCGGACAAAGACGCGACATCAACACAGCACAAAAAAACTAGATTAATTAAACTAGTTTAGGACAAACGTCTTAAATTCCCAATCCATAAGGTAATTGTGAACACAATTTAAACATAACGAATGAACAAAAAGCTTCATTTTTCCGATAAAACCTCAACATGAGGGAAACTTTTTAATGGCAGCGAGTGGGCTTTCCTTTCATTTTAAGGCATTCAAAGGCAGATAGGGGATGCAGACTTAATTGATAGTCAGCGCATGTCTGTTTATTGTGTGAATAATTAACCAAAATTGAAAACCTCAAAGCACAGAAAGCAGACTTCATCATTTTGATGCTGGCTGAGCTGCAAATGTTGAACCGAGTCAGCCTCACTAAATAACTGTTTACTTAACTGTTAACTTTGTACCTATCAAGCTGTTCACTTTCCTGACATTTTCTGATCCCAGTATTTTGAGTATTTAAATGTGAGTCAGTGTTTATATTTGGAGAGAAATGCAAAAGAAAAGGAGATTTTAGGGGCCAGAAATTTCATCTACACACTTCAAAATAAAACTCAGACAGGACTGACTGGTGATGTGATGTTTTTTTTTTACCCTTTTCACATCCTCTCTGACCCCAGGATAGACCAGCTAGTTATCAGCACGTTCAATCAGATTACACACCACCAAATTAACAAGTCAGATCCTGCTATGAATCACAATAACAAAGACATGGCCTCTGCTTGGCCTTAATAAAAACAGATTCAATTCACTGATTATGAATGATCTAATTTCCATTTATTCATTTGGCCGTGTCCAGGCAAACATCTAAGTGATGTTTTATTTTTCTTCACACTCTCACACACAATGGCAGAATCAGTAGTGCAGGCCAAGGAAGCAGGAGGTCAGTGGCTGCATTGTTAGAGACAAAATCAGAGTAGATGCACTAATGCAACATTTTGTGACCACAGATTGCCTCGGCCAGCAGAACATGAAAATCTTGCTCCACATTGGGACTGAGATGCAGCTATGGCTCTATCATCAACACAGTAATTATTAATATCGCTCAGCTATAGCTGCCGTCTATGTCTGAAATGAACAAAATGTTCTACTTCACAAAATGAGAAGATATTTATGATCAGCAAATGACAGGAATGTCTAAAAAAAAAAAACACCAATCATGGGGAGTTTCAGGCTCATTGTTTCTGTGAATCTGTTTCTTGTTTTTGACAAAGCTGACTGACAGGTTGTCAGCGTAAGCAGCTGACTGACTTGTAGCTGCAGCTGATTCTCATTCATCTTAGGGCAAACTGAGAGAGAATGCATTATTTACAGTCACGATCTTCTGGACTAGATACAGGCAAAAGCTGGGCTGCACACACTGATTCACACCTGAGAGTGGCCCAAAATAAAAGCTCTCTTTCACGACTGCTGATAACTGATTAGCTCTGGCAGAGTAACCGGCAGGTAAATGCCTTGTTCTAGGAAACATCAAAGGAGTGAGAGGAGAAAAACAGTGTTTCGCTTCCTCTGCTCAGGGTTTGTCGGATTGCTCAGAAGCTGGAGGTAATGATCTTCCAGCCCCCAGTTTGCCTCTTAAACCCTGGAATAAAAACGTCACCCTCAGATGCACTTTCATTGTTATAGAGCTTCAGACTGTAATGTTTCAGTGCATTCTGGGAGTTCTGCTTTGATAATGTGGTGTAGTTCACTTTTTCATCGTTATTACCTTCAGTGTGCCGTGTCAACTTCTGGGTTTTGTTTCCTACATTTCACAGAATATCTGCAGACATGAAACCTCTGACACCTCTGTGATGGATTTTTGTGTGTTATCATTGACCAATGGTGCTTTGAGCTAAAATCTAATATCATAATATCGTATATCTTAACATATTCTGAGTGACAGTGCTAACATGTTGATGTTTAGCAGGGGTAGTGTTTGTCACATTCACCATCATAGCTTGGCACCTTAGCATGCTAACATTTGCTAATTAGCAGGCTGGGATGTCATTGGAGAAATTAATTTCTGTATCAGATTTTGTGCCAATTCATCAAGGATCAGCCTGGATCAAAGTGGTGGACCAACCAACCACCGAACTGAGCCACATTGTCATCCCTCAACAGGACCCTCAAATGAAAGGTACATCAGCAACAGCCATTGGCTGTAATTATAGCAGCATCAGTAATTCCTTTAAAGCTTGATTTATATTTGTTGACAACATGCTGGAATGTGTAGGGTTTTCTTACATCTGCACTTAACTCCTGCAGAATGCACGATTAAGTATTCACATCCGTTTGATTGACAGCCAGCAGCAGCTAAATATGTCTCTGTGAGACTGATGTCTCTGCAACCTGAATACCCACAATCCTCCCTGTCGCCAGAGTGTAAAGTAATTGATTGTCTTTTATCCCTGCTTAGACATGCAGCACCTCCAAATATAACATACATCTGCCATTAAACAGTTGCCAGCATGGTGTAGGAAGCATCAGTCTTACTCTAAACATAAAAAAAACACCTGATATAGCAAATACCAAATGTTCCAGCAAAAAATGTCTGACATAATTTGAATTTCATCTGCTTATTATTCTGATCCCAGTAACTTCGTAATATCCACCACATGGAGCAGTTAGACTTTAGGCTGCAGGGTGGTTTGCCAAACTGACTGGTGCACAGTGACAGTTTTCTCTGACTTGGTTGGCATGCTAACCTGTGAGTGAGCAATGAGTGATGGCTCAAGCAAAGCTCACGGCCATCTGCGTTTCAGTTGTGGTACATAACATTTTGTCCTCCGGTGACTCACTTTGAGTCCATGGATCAGAGAATGTCATTTAGCTACTCAGTGCTAACTGACAGACTTCCCAATTTAGGTCTTTATTGGTCTTTTTTAGCATATTAATATGTAATATCACCCCCATAATCAAACTTTTCACCATATATTCATTTTATATAATAAAACAAAGTCTGTTAAATAAAAATTTAAGTTTAATGTTTATTGCTTTTAGTAATTGCTTATTTTACCATGTACCAGCTAGAACAAGGTTTAAGGAAGGACCTCACACTCAAACTTAGAGATTTACGTACCAATAGCCAGTGGACTAGTGGTCCAGGAGTGCAAGTCAAACCCATGAAGTGCTGAAGTGAAGCTTCTTTGCTTCACATGGTTCACATTACAGCAGTGCTGGGTGAGAGGCGGATAGGAGCTCACTCAGGACTCATAATGCATTTTGCATCAGTCTAACATCCTGTCTCTTTCCTGCAGGTTGTTCCACATTCAAGGCTTTCTCAGGAAGGAGCTCTAGCCGACTGAATCCAAGCCAGAATTTCCCAGATACTTCACTAATGCATCATTAACAACCTCATCAATATAAGAGGCCAACTAAGGTTGCATAAACAATATCCATCTTGGATTCCTCCATTCATCTAAGCTTTGTTTCCCACCGGTATTCCCCTAATCTAAATCTTGAAACCTCCGCTCTCCTTGAGAAACATGAGAGTTCAGTTGCTCATGCTTTCACTAAATAGGCTAAACCAGTGATTAAGGTTATCATATGGCAAATGCATGAGTCAACTCCATCTGAAAATAGGCCACATGAACTGTAAGCAGATACTTTTGTTTTTCTGCCAGTAAGCAGTTCAACTAACTCAGAGCTCATTTTTCACATGTGGCACTTGCTCATAATTCTGTGTGAAATGCTGAGAAAACTATAAAGATAAATGAGCCGTTGTCTGGTGCCTCCATAAATAAACACAAACCAGCTATAAAGTCTGTGTGTTAATGTTACAGAGCTGCAGCTGCACCATCGGTTCATGACAAATTACAGTTTTACTCCAGTTCTACAATGAACCATGCTGGACTTTTGCTCAATTATATCAAACAATGAATAATCATCAGCAATTATGACACATAGATTTGATTAGTTTCAAAACAGTAGTAGTTAGGGGCCATCTGTTGATGAATCTAACCTGCGAGGCATTACCATGTTCTGTATCAAATTATTGGTAGATAATCATGTTTCCATTGTTGGGCCTTCCTGCTTGAAACCCTCTGTAATTTCAGAAAGACACCCCATATTGAAATATTATTAGCCAAATACAGTACACAGTATGTGTATATTCCTGCAAGTGTATGTGCATATATATATGTTCAACATGTCTAGTTTGTCAGTTTTTACTTTTAAAGTAAAAAGTTGAAGAGAGGTATCATGGTAATGAAATAGGAAATAAAATGCACTGCAGGCAGGAAAAAAAGGCAAATCAGCATTTGTTTATCGCCCTGTTCCTGCTAAACTTATACAAAATGTAATAAAGTCAGGACTTCTCACATGGGTGAACACTGCGGCTCTCTGCTGCGGCATGTGGAGTGACGATACTGCCTCTGCAAGCGTCCTCATACACATTTTATGAATGATAAGTCAAGACCACTAATATACGCTGCAGAAATCCTGAAAAAAAAAAGATTCATACCTACTTATCTGCTAAGCTGTTTTTTTAGAATTACATCAATTCTTAATTGCCACTTTTCACAGTCTTAAGGGAAATGTTCAGCTGGGCTTAGCTCAGACTGGAAACGGTGTAGAAATGTGTAAAGTGTAAAAATGTCACTTTGTAGTTCAACGGGGGACCGAGTTAAACTAAGCTGACCATCTCCTGGCTCTGACTCCATGTTTAACAGACAGACATGAATGTCTAGTTCTTTGAAAGTAGAAGGTTGTGGATGCAACTCATAAACTGTACATATTTAATATAATTAGAGCTTAATGCAAAGCCCAAAATAAAGTATAGTGTATACCATGAGCTGACCTGTACAGTATGACAACATTGTATGATGTGATCGAAAGCTCCAGCGACTAAATGGACCTTGAGGTGAGATTGTTTTGTCCAGTGCTGTTTCCAGGTTTAAGAATGAACTGTGAAACTCTGATTTATACGTCTTGTTTTAGCAGAACATTGGAGTCTGCACACTGAAAGCTCCCACTGAGAAAACAATTTATTTTCACCACAGATAACTGGTAATAATAGACATTGTTTTGCATTTGCAGAGTGAAGTGTGCAATTCTCACTGTTTAGATTTTTTTTTTCTGTTCTGTTCAGCATCTGATTCATTATTTTTGTATTGAGTGAGTGATTTCTGTGCCGTCTTTTTTTTTGTTGTTGTTCTTGTTTTAAATGTATTTGTTATATGAGACATTCCTGATTTCCTGTAAATGAAATGGAATTAGGAGCTGATGCAAAGGTTTAATTCAGTTCAATTAAATTCAGTTCAGTTCAATTTTATACAGCACACATTATCTCAAGGCACTTCACAGATGGGTTTCAGAGAGAAACCAATCAGTTCCCACCATGAGAAAGCACTTAGTGAGAAAAAAAACTCACTTTTAACGTGAAGAATCCTCCGACAGAACTGGACTCAAGGTGGGCGGACGTCTGACATGACCTGTTGGGTTGAGAGAAGAGAAATGGGGGAGAGAGAGAGAGAGGAGAAAGAGGGGAGATAGAAGATAGAGAAGAGAGAGAGAGAGAGACGAGAGAGACACCAGGAACAGCTGTGAATATTGTTGTACTCAAACGCTACAAGACTAATTTTTTATAATGATAATAAAAATAGTGATTCTTGGAGGTGTAATAGTGTTATTAATTATAACAGCGGCAATGACAGCTGCACCAATATTAGTAATAATAATGAGTAGTAGGGGCAGATCCGGATTCTGCAGCTCCAGAGTCAGAGACACTGGCAGAATGAGGATGAGGAAACAGAGGACAGAGAGGAAAAAGCACAAAGGGAGGGGGACACAAAGTTAATGACATGCAGTGGTGGGAAATAAATGTGATAATATTAGATATAAAAGTAAAGAAGAGCAAAGAAATGGTCAGTGCATCATGGGAGTTCCACCTGCAGCCTCGGCCTGTAGCAGCAGAACTAACAGGTGGTTCAGGAGAGTTTAATCATGTGTTATTTTGTCCACCTGACTTCGTTGGATCACGATCCTCAAAGTGCACCGGGCCATTTGCATTTCATGCTTGAAGCAGTTCAAATTAGTATCAGATCCACACCTCTGAGTCCACAGTCCTCACAGAGTGAAGAGGTCTGTCCCATCCAGGTGACAGGGGGCAGCAGCCATCTTACAGGCTAACTCTTCAGAGGGTTTAAGAAACACAGTGAGACTGGCTGCCAGTCACGCAGGCTGTTATGGTGAACAGGGCTGAGCAGGGCAGCTGGTGAGGATGTCTGCTGGGTGCCTTCTGTTTGGAAGTGCTCCGGGTAAAACTGACTGGGGGGGGACCTCTGGGCAGACCCAGGACGCACTGGAGGACTACGTATCCCATCTGGACTGGGAATGCCTGAGGCTCCAACTCATTAAATCTTACTACTTACAACAAAAGCTGCATGTGAATCAGAATTTTTAAAAAGTATTAAATTTAAGTACTCATATTTAGTCCATGGATACAGGACTAAATTAATTAGTAATCAGTGATCCAGTGCCAGGAGGCTTCAATTATGAATTCATCTTCAAAACACAGTGAGACATCTTGGGATGTTCGTTGTGTTACAATAATATTCATAATATTTGGCAACAATAGATGGATAGCAATTACTTTCATAGTTGAACTCAGTGTAATCTCTGAGTTGTGTATTTGCAGGTGATGATAAATTACCCCTGAGACTCATCTTGGGTCATGACGAACTTTTAATGGCAAACAAAAAGTCACCCGAGATGAAATAATGACCAAATATCTTCAGCTCTTTCCTCCCGAGGTAACTATCAGAAAGTGATAACAATATTCTTAGCAGTAATTTTTCATCCAGTAACTTTTGTTGAGATGGAATAATGTCAACACTGTGAGACTTCATGTCACAGGATTGGTCCAAAAATAAAGCAAGCATAAAATAATTGAATTTAATTAAGTTTAATTTGTGCCTAATGTTTGTTTGCAGAATGTTCAGAATCGCCACACAGGGGCAAACAAACTGTGGACTGCAAACTTCTTAGCCAAGCAATGTCTACACTCACAGCCCCTCATCACAGGTTGCATGTGAGTTGTGAGTCAGTTCAACCAAAGAGTGTTGCTTCTCTCTCAGACTGGCTCATTTTAACTTCTTACATTGATCTTTATTTGAACATAATTTTAAATTCTAGTGGAGATACCAGAGTTTCCACAGACGGCAAGAAAAGATTCTCGGGTATAAAACGCCATTAGTTTTAAACATCACATAGCTTCAATGAAAAACTGGCACAAGCTCACAGTGTGTACAGTGATGGACCAGATTAGCTGAACGTTTGAATGTTAAACTCTTAGTAAATAATAATTAAAGATATATATTTTTCTGAACATTAACTTTGATTTTTGCTCATTAGGTTATGAATATTTAACTTCGCAGAGAAAATCCAAGACATGAAATCAAGCTCACAGGGGCTTTAAAGGTACATAAGGGAAAATAAAAAGGAGAAAACTGGATGTTAAACTGGTTGTGCGGTCCTGAAGAGGCAAAAATCAAAGCAAAGACTTGATGCAAAGTCACTCAAAATAAAAATAATTTTATAGAGTAAGATGTTTCCTGAAACGTTTCCTAACCTGTTAATCCTGTCTTGATCTCTCACATAAAACAGGTTATATTAGAATAATGGCTAAAAAGTGAAATATGAGCATTAACATGCCAACTTCTTACACAAGGTCACATTACACAGGGAACCGCCAGAAGAACTACAACTCCAAGGTGAATTATAAATGGGAGAAATGTTAAAAACCCTCCTCTCCCTGAGGGAATTATCAGAAAAATCAAAATGGAAACAGGATGTTTATCGGACAACTGGGAATACAAAAGAAGAATTTAAAATTCACAGCAGATTCAGACAGCAGGCGTGTAAATTTACAACAAATCGCAAAAAAAGAAAGATTTTCTAACTCAAAAGAAAAAAAAATATAAATGCCAGACCAGAGTTCACAGTCTGACCTACTATGCACCTACCCGCCTGTCTGACTGTGAAGTGCAAACATCCCATCTCGCCACTGAACTGGCACGGCAGCCTTATATATACTGTTGGCATGACAACCAGTGAGTATTGAAATGACTAGGTACATGACACAGCCAAGGTTGAGCACAGACAAAGCAAGAGAACATGATCATTTTTTTCCACAGGGAGAGATTTCACAACAGGCAGCGTTGCACCAAAAAAAAACAAAAAGAAGGGACCAATAACAAGATGTTCTGTGCCAATTATCCCAGGGACATCCAGTCGGTGCAAGGATGTCTCCTCTGCCGCACAACAGAGCTGAAGTGGGTGTATATTTTGGCCCGGCACATCGTGATCCCACAAGTGTTACTGAGCCACTCACAACTGGTGCATTACAGCTCCTTGAGGAAAGGTGAGGAGACGAAGAACAAAAGGAAAAATGAGTAGAAAACGGTAAACATCTGCCGACTGAACACAAGGCTAAGCTTGGGCGTCATGGCAACCGAGTCCCTTTGAATGAGATGTTGGTGTTGCTGCATCATGTGGCTGCATAGCAGGCACCTGGACCGATACGGTCATGGAGAGCTGCTCCCAGCCAGAGTGTGAACACTGAGGGGCTGCACTCATTCACACTACTGTGCACCGTCCGTCCCCTGAGAGTTTTAACTATAAGACAACACGGCCTTTACTGAGACAGTCCCACAACAAAAGGTGCAACTTAAAGCGCCGCTTTGTTTTTAACGTGAACGTCATTTTGAGTTGGTGATTTATATATTAATTTAATTTTTAAATTAAACACAGCTTTCTCAGCATTTAGCTTGATGAACATGGCATTCAGCACAAGTTCTAAAGTTTCTCACCCCCCTCGCCCCAAGGTACTGATGAGGACAAGACTACGATGTGCAAGAGATGCAGTGTTTGCCACTTTCAAAGCCATCACGTCTTAATATCTAATGAGAAAAATCAGGTATGTGTGCCTCCTCTATGCAGATGGGACAGCTTCTCCAATATGAATATGCTGCTAATGTTTCTCGCTAATGTTATTTAGCGAACTAACTTATTTATTCCCCCTCCTCCTCCTCCCTCTGCCTCACTGGCACATACTCAAGCTTTCAGGTCTGACACACAGGTGGACACTGTGATTATCAAACCTCTGACTCTAAACACACACACACAAAAATCACAGGACATTTTTTGCTTTGGATCTGAACAAGGTAATTTTTTGCACTTTGGCAGCTCCAAAATGGTACTGAGAGGGTAATTTACAGAGTTCAGTACCCAAAAAGGCACGCAACCTGATGATGTTTACCAGGTGTCCGGGGACTGAGCTCTCAGTCGCTGCTGCTGGAAGACAGTTTGTGTGTCTCTGTTAAGTTTCAGTTCACCAGCTGCCCCATCGTTGTGCTCCAGAATCCCATTGGAGCAAATAAGAGTGAATGTTTGGGATGAGATGATCATCTCTGCTGCAGCCTCACTTTGCAGTGATGGCTGTGTTTTCATGTTAAAATTGTGCCACTTGTGCAGCTTTTACATGCAGTCTTCGATCGGCACCGCTCTCGTGTCTGTGCGGTAAATGTGCAGCTACTGCCAGCAGCTTAGCATAACAGAAGAAGAGACAGGGGGAACCAGATGAGTCTGGCTCTGTTCAACAAGTCCTCCAAAATAAATGACGGTCACGGCTCCTGATAACCGCAGAGACAGAGAGGACCCAAACGCAGACAAACAGAAAGGCCGATGCAGTGAATTTGCTTTAACAGAAGAAATAGAGCTTACAGGTAGACAAGCTGGCAAGTACAGACATGCAGCTAAAGTCTGGTTGCAGACACATAGGAAAACACTGGGAACCACAAACAGACAAATCAACAAGGAGCCAGTGACAATGGCAGGTTTAAATAGTGGCTGGGGTGATGAGTGAACTGGGAACAGGTGTTGGGACGGAAGCTCAGGTGAACAGATGGATATGGGGACAGGAAGAAAGCCCAGGGACATCTGGTGGGTAGATGTAAAATGGCAGGTCTGGAGAGATGAAGTGACAAATGTGGCCTGGGAGAAGTGAGCAGGGACTGGGGACAGGGGCCGAGGGGAGTTGAGGAGCAGAGTCCTTCCTATATCGACTTTAATGCCCTTTAAAAGCATCACCTGACTTAGCACTTGAACGTAAACGTGTCATTTTGCTGCACCTGCTGAAATGACCTCCGTTCTTCTTCGGAGGACAGCCTCCTGTGTTTGAGGATGAGCATGTGATCCAGCGCTATTAAAGCTCACTATTTAAATGTTATATACTTCTTGTTTGATGAAGTATGAAAGCAGCAGGTTGTGTCTTTGTGGGGGTTTAGTGCCAGAGTACTAAGCCTTTTTATGGATTGCGCAAAGCTGATGGAAACTCTCTGGCTTTAAGGTGAAAGTCTGAACTCCAGAGACACAAAGGCTCATTTTTACAACCGTCATTAGTATTCACTTTGCATTCACACTGTGTCCTGATATGATTAATGTAGGCAGATTACATTTACCGTCCACATTAAAATCACATTTTTCACTGCTGAAATGCAGATAAAGATTAGATAGAAATAAACTTTAATTACCCTTTTTGTAGGGTGGGGGGGCAGGGGGGCTGCTTGTCATGCTGCAGCAGCAACTATCACAACAACAAGACACAATAAAGAAGAATCTAAATGTGAGTACAGCAAATGGGTTTTTGAACTTAGACTATTAGAGGAAAACTGCAGCTCTGGAGCACTAAGCAGAAAAATGTGAATTCATGGAGGAACAATTGTGCGTCGCAGCATTTTAAGTAGCAGCCATGGAAGCTTTTGAAAATGAAAAAATTAAGAAGACTCAGATTAGAATATGATAAAAAAAACTATGACGCATTCAAGTCATACACATGGTGATGTTCTTAAATACTGTTTGCTTTTCATGAGACTATACGCTGATAATGCAGGGCTGTACCAAACATAGCAGTGCAGCATTTAGAAGAGACATATAGCAAATGAAAGGGATATGGAGAAAATGTGATGGGAAATAACAGCCTATATACAGGATATGGAAAAATGTGCATCATGCAGAGATTAAACCATCCATACATAATGAGAAGTGTCTGTGTGTGTGGATGTTCCCTCTGCATAAGCAGACACCTTTGCGAGCATACTTACGTCACAGATTCAGATTGTACAAAATGTACAGATCGGTGTCTGTCCATCATTTTAACACCCCAGTGAGGAAATATTGCACAATAAGTACAGAGAAAAATGACACTTTGCACGGCTCCTCTGCAAGATTCTGTATAAAAATAATAGTAATTAAAGCAGTGTTCAAACGGTCGTTTTAAAATGTGAGTCAAAATGGGTTTGAAAAAGTGATGAAACCAAGAAAAGCATAGATCAGGGTGAAATAAAATATGAATAAATATCTAGCAAATGAAATTAAATCTACAAATCATCGATATCCACTGTAACTAAGTACATTTACTCACGTAAGGCACATAAGTAACACTTTTATTCTAACTTTAGTATTTCCATTTTCTGCGGCATTATGTGTCTTTCCACTACGAATATTTGTCCTTTTTACTCTGCAAGTTACTAGTTATTTTGCAGACAACACAAAATATAACAAAAATAAATAAATCTGAGCTACTCTACAGTAAAGATAAAGCAAGAAAGGTGTTAAAATCAGCTCCACTTTCACCAGCTGCAGCATTAAAATAATACACACATTAATCCATATTTCAAAGTCCAAAAAAAAAGCTCTGAGCACTTCTTCCACCACTGTGGGGAACACTTAAATCCTTCAGTCTACTGGAAAAAGTTTAAATAACCAAACCTGGAGGTAGAAAGGGCAACATGAGCACAGAGAGAAACAGAATAAAAACTATTTCATATGTTTTTAAAGAGTTAATTTGCACATGTAACAAAACACAAAAACGAGTTGTAAGAAGGTGATTCTAAAAAAAGAAAGCAATAAAATAACTGTGAAACACTAAAGTGTCATTACGAAGGAGAGGTGGTGCAGAGGGGCAACAGGAAACATTCTGCAGACTCAGAGGGTGGGAGGTGTTGTCTAAGATGGAGTTTAGGCTGAGTGATGCTGGCTGATGGTGGAGGCTGGTGTGGGAAGAAGCTTGAGGATGTGACTGACGGACAAGCTGGAGGAGGGGAGAAAGGTCTGTCATCTCCCCCTTTGTGCTATTTACATCTTTTACAGAATGTGTGCATACACACACACACACCATGTTGTCATAGCACAGTCACTTTTCAAAACAGCAGAGGAGGAGGTTTGACACAATTTGCAGAGCTGTGGCTGCGCTGACAAGGAGTGAAAAAGTTGAAGGGTGCTCATTTGTCAGGACTCAAGAAACTCAAGAAGAGGGAAACGTGGGGCCATTGTTGCTGCATATGTTTTAAGTTAAGAAATTTCAGTCACCATTGTTTCTTCTTCTTAGTTTTGTCTACAAAGAAAGACGCCATCTTTGTTGTTATGTGAGGGTTTGAGGCAAAGGGAATGGGCCCCAACATTAGGAGTCCAGTCCTCCTGTAGCAGGCTGGACAAAATTATTTCATCTTCAGACTTTTACTTTCCTTTTTCTTGTGCTGATGCCAGAGACTTCAGGTGACAGGAGCGAGAAGGAAAGCAATCAGGGGCGAAGCAGCTGTTGACAACAGAAAGACATTTGTGAACATAACTTGATAGCAGAGTTTTAGAATAGTTTAATACTGGTATGCTACATGGCTAGCTGGCTAATATAATAACATGCTGAAGAATCAAGAAGCATTGCCTTCAGTTCTACCTTTTGTCGTATACATATGGATTGTGCCTGTAGGTTTTTAAAGTTGTATTATGCTGCTTTTATGTTGCAACAGAACATAATGCTGCAACTCCAGAAAAGCCTTTTTCTATTTTTCTTGTATTGGGAAATATATTATTAATAGTTCTCCTTTCTCAGTGTTGAGTAAGATGGCTTTCCTGTTTTATCTTCAGCTCAGGTTATAATAAAGGCCTAAAAACTGTGACAGAAATAATGTTGTAAAACACTGTAAAAACCCCTATAGTGACAGTAGTAACACTTTGTAACACAGCCCACGATTTACACTGTAATTTTGTTGTATGAGTCAGGTACCATGAAATTACTTAATGGTTCCTGCTGGTACACTGATGTAGGTAGAGTGGAGACACAACTGTGGGGGTTAACAGCTGGGCCTTTTAGAGGAAAGGAGAAATAAATTACAGAATTTTACTGCAAAACAAAACTCAACTTACACTGATCAATGGATAGTAATTATATAAAGGTACAATCTATTTCAAGGTTACATGGGGATTTGGCCTATTTGTCCTTATGTTCTCTGACTTTCTACAGTATAGATGTTTTTCAAATAGAAAACAAATGCGCTGTTTGAACATTTCACAGATGAGTTCAGTATCAACATTTTTTGTGTTTTGCAAAATACATAAATTAACAACATAATCTCATTACAATAATAGAAAACACAATCCAGATGCAGTTTCCTTTCACAAAATCTATCAGCTGTTGCAGTCTAGCTGCATATGAATAAAGCATGCTGAGATTTAAGAGTGTGCCGACTTTCTTAAATGTGTTACACACTTCATTGCTGAGTACTGTCATAAACACAACAGATGCATGTGTTTGTTCCTAGATTTGCTGTGCTACGCCACTGCTGAGGACAACAAAGATTTTATGCAGTTGCTTTTTGAAAACCTTAAAGCTCCAGTGATCAATCTGAGCTTTAAAACACATTCCTTAGTCAGACAGGTGGCACCATACTTCAAATACAGATTTTGAGCTTTAAGTTAGACTGAACGGCAGCCCTGAGGTGTTTGTTGTCTAAAGCACTGTCTAAATGAGGAGATAAAGTAAGGCACTGTCAATACTGTATTATTCTCAGAGACTGGATTCTGTGTTTTGTTCGCAGGCTTAGCTGTTAAAACCACTTACAGTTGTTTGGAAAAGTGTGGGCACCCCTGGGCAAAGTCCATATTTTGTTGATTTTTGAAGTGAAAACAAGTGAATACAACCTCTGCAGTAAACAAGGTAGTAAAAATTAAACATGAAATGCTTCAGATATCAATGCACTGTGGTGTTTTTATTCCCTAAGCTCAAAAATCAGACAGGAATAATCAGCAATTGTGGCACATGCAAAAGTTTGGGAACACCAGTAAAGTCTGAGAACCGAGCTGCAGGAGGAACAGGGAGTGCTGATGAACCGTTCCACTGTGCTGTGCTGATGACGACCAAATCTTTTCTAGACAGGCACGAACTTGAATTTCTCACGTAGATTTATTTTACAGGTTCACAAACGTTGACTTACAACTCCAACTTCAATACTGGAATTATTTGTGAACATTGCTTTACAAGCTGAAAAGCTTGCGCAAGTCAGTGTCTGAAATTAAAACAACATCTGTTTGAGTCAGAGCCATTTTTGGAAACAAGTGCAGTGAACACAGAAAGTTCAAATTGAGCTCTCGTGTCACAATCACCAAAGTTGTGTTTGGAAAGGGGAAAAAAAAAAAGGAGCGACAGTTGATGAAAGAGCATCTCGCCAACTGTTCAGCGTGGGGGAGGAAATATTCACCTTTAGAGCTGTGTAGCAGCAAGTGGCACAGGAAGCACCGCTCAAGAAAGTGAGTCTGAAAAGAAGCTGAGCGTGTTTTAGGAAAGGCCCTCACAGTCCCCTGACCTGAACATCACTGAAATCTGTGGGTAGATTTTAAACGAGCTGCGTGTGCAGGACAGACTAAAATATCTCAGAGCTTAAAGTGATCTGCAGGGAGAGAGGAAGAAAATTAGACAAAAAGTGTTTGCAAGCTGTGGTCTGTTTGCCTTGTACCTTTACTAACACCTGTACATCTAAACAAGGAAAATACAAATAAAATGAATGATTATAAACCAAGTTCAGCAGCAAAAAACACACCGCATTCAATTTCCTGTACAACCTACAGTATTTAGATATTTATAACCCCACTTTTCTGCTGTTTTTTTTAATCTCATACTATTCCCTCTTGAACTTTCTCCCTTTCCTTTCACCTTCTTCTTCTCTCTAAGTCCAGAACCCCAGGGAAGGAAAAGATGCAACACTGACATGCTTAATCAACAAAATGTTTCACCCACCCTGGGCCTCAACTCCCTGGGTTCCTCAACTTGACTTTCATCTGTTCTGGATCTGCAATCAACCGCCACTTCATCCCCTCATGTGTGACCTGTTTTTCATCTCTGTCCAGTCCTCTTTGATCCCTCCATCCCTCCACTTGATTCCAATAAGCTAAACAATGCATTTATCAGTGAATTTAAGATAATTAGTTGTTTTTTTTTTTTCTAATAGTGCCACTATACTTGTGGCCTGATTCTCCCAGGCAGACATCCATACCCTTAAAGGTTAGGTCTGGTGATATTCTACATTTTTCTCAATAAATCCCATGAAAAGACAACAAAGAACTGAACAAAGAACTGACCCATATTCTGCCTGGTATGTCCATGTTGGACATAGATCCTTAGGTTGCCTCCTATAATTTGTGTTGATATCTTACAAAATTGTTTTCTCACCACAGTTTCAACAACAACATGGTGCCATAAAGAACGTATGTATGCTGTAATGAACGTCCATGTCATTTTTATTGTTTTTATTAGCTTCCATGTCGATCTCTTAAACAGCAATAGAGAATTTGTTATAAATTTCTTTCCAAAGCTTATCAAGATGCATCAAGAGCACAGAGAATGATACAGGTGGCCATGAGCGAAATTTCAGATTGCTTGATGATTACATCTGAGCCCTTGGTTCAATTCTGTCTGCTACTCATAGCCAATGGGAAGGTGGGCATGAGGTCTCTCTATAGATGTTTGCTGAAGCAATAAGCCCCATGAGGCCATGGTTAACTGTGATTTTAGAACAGCTACGGGCTAACAGCTAAGTGTTGTCAGGCACGATGTGGAGCAGTGTCTAAAACCCCCTTAGCTATTCTGAAATTGCTGTAAACCACGGCCTCACATGGTTTATTGCTTTTATAAAATGGTTACTACATGTACCCGGAAAGGTTTCACGACGTGAACACAAGCCTCAGTCTGCCGAGGCTTTCAAGACGCATCTAAAGACGTCAATGTAGAGCAAGCAATGTAGGGACATTTTGCTGAATGGTTGCCAAGCAACACACAGATGCACCTACGATATTACACATTTGTCTATCCTGGAAGAAAGATCCCTCCCCCTGTTGTGCTTCCTGAAGTTTGCTTCTTTCTCATGTTAAAAGTTTTTTGGGGGCCTTTTTCTCATTCAAATTAATGTCTGAGTCTGTTTTATAGATATTAAATCTGTAGGATTTAGTTGTTGTTGTTTCAGGAAGACAGTAATGCCAAGATGTTCTGATACACAGAGATATTCATTAACGCCGTCCTCTATTAAACCACAGTGGATCGTGAACAACACAGAGCCTGTCTGTTCTGAGTTAGAGGGCACTCTTTGATGTAGCAGGGGCCAATATTGACGGGGAATCCAGCCTCTTAAATCCTTACAAAATAACGCTGTGTCTCAGATCAGCGGCACTTTGTGTTGCCTCCGCTCACAAAGACAAAGAGCCCGTGCAGCAGTTGCACAAAGGCTTTTCTCTCCTCTCCTCGCTAAAGCTCTCATTTCAAAGCTTTTCCCCTAGCTCCATTATATCAATTACAAACACCCCCTCACACAAAAATCCTGACTTGATTTTCTGCTCTTGGATTTCAAAAATGCATAATTACAAATAGCAGCTGGGGTGCAATTTCCAGCATCTATTTTCTTTCCAGCCTCGCGGCCAAACAGGCTGATTTAAAGCTGCAACACGTCTTTTTGATGCACAGAATTTTGAAATGCAATTTGTAATATACTCGGTCATGTGAGGTTTCTTGTTTCCTCTGAATGAACGAGTGTTTACAATAGTTAGCAGCGTGAAAAGGACTTATTATTTGCATTTTCTCTGTGTGGAGAAATTAGAGGATAAAGACACTGTTGTATGTTTTCATTCACATGTCAATCACTCTGCCTCAGGCCTTTTGAAAAGTGTCAGAGTCGATAAGAGGGGTGCTGAAAAACCATACCAGCTACTGTAGCGAACACTGTTGGCTAAATGAAGCTTGCTGTTTCCCCACTCTAAGTGTCTCATCCTCGGGTATCAAATACGTTGCCAATGACACCAAGTCATATCATTAGTGTAGCTGGAAGCCGAGGGGAGGAGGAGCTCACAAAAATCAAATGGATCCCTGTGGTGACAGCTGTAGAGGCTGAGCAGAGCTGCACCAACCTGCAACACTTCTGCAGATACATTAAGAGGGTTTTCTACCACAGCAGCTGGGAGGAAGTGCAATAGGTTCAGCCAAAATTGCTTCTCGCTTCGAGTTACATGGGCCTGTAATTGACTTCAGAAATAAAGTCATATTTTCAAATTAGAGGCGAACAAGTTTGCAAACAAGAGCAGAGGTTCAACAGAACTGAAGTGAAAATACGTCACCGGGCAAAGTCTGTCAGATCTGTTATTGGATTTCTTGGTTTAAAGGATAAGTCTGCCGATATTCTATATTTTTCATGTACATGTAAACAACAAAACCCAGAAAAAACAATAAACTCAACAATGAATTGATCCTATTAACAAGAATTGTCTGTGTAGCAGTGAGGTGTTTTCGGCTTTGTAGCTAAATTGTGGGGAAACTGAATATGCCATGAAATCTCACTTTGTAAAATAGAGTGAATATAACACATCTAGTGTATGGGACTGAAACTGAGTAATAAAAAGGTAGAAATCTCCTGTAAAACCACCGATATTGATGAACAACCCCATGAAACCCTGTAATATGTTTGTTGTGATGTCTAGGGCAGCAAAGAAAAAAAAAACATTCAGCTCTTCAATCTTACAGATAGATGGAGTTTGAAGATATGAGACAAAGCTAAAAAAAAAAAAAAAAAGCGCCACAAAAGCTGCTTTGACAGTCTGGTCTGCTCAGGGTGTTGATGCTGTACACAAGCCAATAAAAACCTTCATAAAACATCTGTTTCCTCTCACCTTGACCAGTCCCTGAGAACAAGCTAAACATACAAGAGGATGAGTGATGCTTGTTTTGGGGTTAAGGTTCATAGTCAGATGCCAGCACTCTGAAAAGTTACCTGATAACATACTGTGGGTATCATGATTTAAAACTTAAGACAAATCCCCTTAAGCCCTCAAACCAGATGTGAATCATCTCTGTAAATTTTGCAGCACGTTCATTTGCTCTGGCTGTGGGCACATGTGAATGGTAACAGTGCAGTGATTGTTTGGTAGAAGCAGGGCAGGTTTAAAAGCAATGCACTCATGCAATTTATATGAAAAGAGGGGTTTGTGTAAAGAAATTCGATTAATGCACTTCAAAGCTCGATTACATTGTGTGCAAAGTAATTAACAGCAACAGTTTTTTGTAAAAAATGAAAAAAAGTCAGCTTTCCTGCTCTCTACGGCTAATGGCTTTCATTCAATTAAAGGTGAACCTGGAGCCATTCCAGCAGAGATTTCATATTTGGTCTTTGCACATAGGAAGTGATGAACGGATGTCTTTGGAACTACTTTCTAAAGAAGAAATAATCCTTTTGAGAACTTTTGTATGAGGGCGTGGAGGTCCTGCAGGCTGTGTAGCCTGTGCATACAATCTGCTTGCATTAAATGGGGAAATTAGAAACAAAAGCCTGTCTGTAATATAAACTTGTCCCAAACAAAGAATCGTTTTTCTCTGTCACTACCTGAGAATTTACGGCCTGTCAGCCCGTTCACGGGGAGTGAAACGTGGCATGTACTTTCATAGTAAAATCTGCTTTGTGTCCTTTGCATTTGGCTGAACTCCTCCAAGAATCATCAAAGTAAAAGAGTGTCACAGTGAAAAGGGATGCAAAATTTAAATGTAATGGATGGAGAAATTCTTTGTTAAGTTTAGAGCTGGATTTGAATGTTGCAAACTTCGTACAACAGTAAATAGAGAGACTGTACATATGAAATAATCAATCAATTTAATCACAGCATAATTCACCTTTTATTGATCATTTGGTGATGTGACTCACTATAAACTGCGCCCACTGTCTTTCACAGCTGAAGCTCTGATGCTGAATAACCACAGGAAGGAACTCAGGAGCAAGACGATAACACGATTTATTATTACCCTTGTATTCCGCTGTTTTTTTTATTGTGCATCAGTGTTATGAGTCAAGCAGATTTGCATCAGCCAGTTGGTGAATGGGTTGTGGTTTCAGACAGGGCTGTAGACAGCATCGTTTGTTCATAAAACGGAACATAAAGAGAGCCTCACAGACAGAGATCGAAGCGGTAAAATAAGTGTTGAGAGCATGAGAGACGTATCAATAATGTAAAGATAATTCATCAGCATTGTGTCTCAGGTTGCCAGTGAGAGCTACTTCAGAGGAAACACTGCAGCCCAGAAAGATTCTCCAAAGACAACAAAGTCTCCCCCGTGTCAGCTCTGTCTTTATGACTGCCGTCTTTTTCGAGGAGGCTTCGTCGAGTCCATTTCCTTTACGACTCCTCATTGGACACACACCAACGTTCCCCCACACCTCACTGTCGCTGTTTCCCTGAACATAATGAGGCGTGGCAAGATGAGACTGTACCTTCTGGCATTTTTGCGATGAAACTTCGTCAAAGAAAAAGTAAAGTACATGGATATGCCCACTGAGTAAAGACTCCATCATTTTCATACAGCAGCAGCAGCAGCAGCAGCAGTAGCAGCAGCACCACATGGTCCTGCAGCTATACCACATGAAAAATTACTTTTGCTGTGACAAAAGCTGCCACCCCCCCCCTTTCTCGCTTCCGCCAAATTCAATTTACTTGTCTCCAAAACACTCTGCTTCCTCTTTGAATATGATAATCTGTAGATCTGCAAGACCCGGTTGAGGCGAGATTCTGGAGATCACATTTTTGTGTAATTATACTGAGAGTTTGGGACAATTAGATCTTGAAATTGTATTAAAAGCTTAGTGGATGATAAATTTACAAATATATTTGGGCAACAACAAACCTGCACAGAAAAGCAGATTTTTATCCAAAGGAAAATATGAACACATCATCTACAAAAGAGGACAACACACACTCTTTGTGTGATGAATTACAGCATCTGTATAATAATGGGCTGGTCAACATGGAGCCTCCTAACCGCATTAAGTGGATATTAAAGCTGCCACTGGCAACTTGATCTGTCAGTGACCCAAAATGACAGTAGTTGGTGACTGACTGGCTGAAACAAAAAGTACAGATGTCTCCGCACATGCAGACTTTTAAGTCTGCATTTCCCGTGAATCAGAGGTCTGTCCAAGACTGCAGTTCATCTAAGTCCAAAAGGGGCCTCAGGCGGACTTTCTCTGGACTTCCAGAGCATCTGGTGTAGACTTTAAAAAAATGAGCCTTAATTCATTGCAATGTGGATGTGAAGATATAAAAGAAAGGAAATAATCTTAATCATAAAGCAGAGGAACTAACCTGTTGGCCATCTCCATCTGGTGAAGAGTTTTACTCCATATACAAATCACTATCTATCTCTGTTCTACTATGTGAAGCAGGAGACCCTGCACATATATTTAACATAAATCCTTGATGTCAATACAGTTAAGAGCCTTTCAACAGTCTACTCTGAGACAGGTCAAGACCTTTTATTCATATTCATGGGAACGAGTGAAGAATGAAGTGCCTTCTCACTGTGCGCTTCAAACCACTCATGGAATAGATCCTTTGCAGATTTAATGTAATTACAGTCCACATGTCTAAAGAAAAACCATTTGGATTCGGCCTTTGAAATTTAAGAAGTTCAATACTCAGAAACAACATAAAATGCTGCCAGTTAACTGTATGCAAACATTTAGCAACACAAATGATGCACAAGATCAGCTGTCAGCCGTCTCTGGAAAGAATAGAAGAAGAAAAGATGGAAAAAATGACAATACCAAGAAAGATTTTGTGGATGTGTGAGAATATCCTTTGATCTGACCTGATTTTTGTCATGAAAAAAAAAAACAAACAAACCACAAAACAGGTTTTTCCTGCATGGAAACATTCAGATCTTCAAATCAAGTTAATTTCAAAATCGAGTCTCAAATGGCCTCACGACGGATACACTGGGAAAAAGGTAAATAAAGCACTCAATTTAGAGAAAAATGAAAGCAGCCACTTCAGTTCGAGGAGTAAAGGGAGTGAAATAACAAATGCTTAGATACTCACAACAAACCCAAACGAACACTCAGGAGAAATGTTTCCTGCAGGGCATCAACGCCGACGTGGTTGCCATTGTTGTTTGCAACATCAAGGTCACCTTAGCAATGACACACGGTGCAGGAGCATCAGCGCCATGTTGGTAACCACAGGCATCTGAAACAAGAAAGAAGAAAGAGTTGGGGGCCACTCCAACCTGAAATCTCTCACTGATCATAAATAAATGAAGAGCAGGAGGGTAGCTAAGCTAAGGATTGCTGCTTTGAAAAAAAATATTTTTGGTGCTTGTGTTGCAGATGGAACATGCTCTTGATGCACTAAGTGTAAGTATTTCCAACTTGGTGCGGTTAAGTACTCTCACAACAGCAACAGATTCATCTCATGTCCCTGGAACAAAAGTAAAGCTCTCTGAAGGGCACACCAAAACGGGAACGTCGCCTCTTTTGTGGATAAATGACAAATAGTAATGTGAAAGGAGAACTCCATCAATTTAGAGCTGCATTTCCATGAAGTTTACCGACTAAATACGAAAGGTCAAAACTGGTAGAGGCAGAGATATCAATACTTTAGTCCCCGGTATCTGACACATTTCACAGAAGCTGGATCCCACGCTCAACTTAAAAGGTTCCGTAATGCATGAAACAAACAAGTCTCAAAGTATAAATGTTTACACCTGTTCCCAATTGGCCTCCTCCTGACTACATCACGTTGCCTCCCTGATCTCTCCCTAACTACTCTGTGGCTTCTGTGGGTCTTTGTTGTCTCGATGTAATGAATTGTACAATCTCTCTTTGAAGGCAACGAGTAGCTGTGTGAAAAATAAAACCAGAGAGAAGTTTTTCATCGCACTCACTTGCAAACCTCTGAACACCTGGTAAACTGCTTCATAAAGCTGTCAGACTGTTGGATTGTCTGTTTTGAGAGTCCCCGCCCACCCGCCACCCGATTCCGCAGTTAGAAAGCAGGCTTCAAATGTTGCTCGGTGATCTGAGAAGTTCTTTGTTTAAGCAGACTCAGTCCTTGATTCAACTTCGTAATAACTTTCAAATGTCAGATATCTTTCAGACTTCATGACCTTTATTGCCTCCGAACTCAAGCCAAGATAACCCTGATGACACATTAGAGAACACGTGGGACGTTATGTATAAAATCTTCATCATATCATGTGTAATTTCATATTGCTGTATACTGATAATCAATTGAGAAACATTTATGGATAAAACAATCAACCAATCCTTGGCTAACCAAGTTAAATTAATACCAAAGAAAACAAGGGGATCAATCGTATTGTCGCAAAACTACTGATTCCTTTAGCTCAATTCAAGGTATCTGGAGCCACAGATTTCTGATCCGGTTCGCTGATGATTGAAATTGCGCCACCGCCAACGTTAGGGAGTATGGTGTTTTTATAACTAACAGAAGGAATAACCGAAGCTAAAAAATGGAACTCAAGTCATGATAAACCGCTCTGTGGCTCTGTCCTGTGTGTTTTCACTGGCGCACATTGTGTTGAAAAACCTCGCACAAGCTTTGGTTCAGGTCAGAGTAGACCAAAGATCACGCTGCGGCATTATGAGACCATTCAAAGACATTCTGTAACTATACATTAGTGTTTTAAGCATCAACCTTAAAGCTTTTAGGCCAAGGTGCAGGTGCTGTTAATGACGCTAAAAGATTTTGAAAATGTCAGCCACAAAATAAAAAGAAAATTACACCCACTGGCTGAATGTACCCCTCCACGTCTGTTGCTCCAGTGCTGACATTCTCACATCACCAAAGGTAATGGAGTAAAGAAAAAGAATGAATCACATCTCATTCTTTAATTTTCTGGGTTTTTACTCCTTGGTAGCCAGCGGGCAGAAAAAATCATTGACTTTATACAAACTTGGTGGAACTGCAGAAAACTTACTGGTAAAGTGATTTGATGTTGATTACAGCAACTGCTGGCGTGCTGAAGGAGCAGGGCTGTGTGTTTCATTCGCTGGGCACATCCTCAGGAAAAAGAAAAAAAAAAAAAAAAAAAAAAAAAAAAAAAAAAAGGAGGGAAATTCAATAAAAAAATGGCCTGACCTTTTCAGTGTAAATGCAGGCAATCGTTGCTGCTTATTTCCCTGTCGCTCTGCATCCAGTCACTGGGGCTTTAATAGAGCAGGCGCTGCTAAGTAAATGATGCGAAAGAGGCAACGAACGCCCTTCAAAATAAAAGTGTAAAGGAAAATTCCACTGATTTTACGCCTCAAAGTCAATCTAGGAGTCACAGCTTGCACTAAACAACAACACTTGGCTGCGGAGGAGTTTTATTAAGTCTGACATCAACCTGATACACAGATTATTCCTAGCTATGTTAATATCTCTGGGTGTGTAAAGCCACTGGGGGAAACAAATCTGGCCAGGACCAATTTATGCCTGGAGAGAAACGTTTGAGTGCTTCATCCATTGTTTTTATAACCGATGGACGAACCTACGAAAACAAAACCCAAACTGTGGTAACCTGTAGCTTTCCTATAAATGTATTTTTAAGTCTCACGCCCTCCTCAGATTCACCTTTGCATCGTGTTCATTGAAAAACGGATCACACTGTGCATTAACATGAGAATGGCAGCCTCGCTGTGCTGCTGTTACAAATGATGCCAGGAGAATGGCTGTCTGCCGTCACTAACAACCACCTTCTGATTGCTACTTCTCATGGAGACGGAGGACCAGCGCTGCAGCTTCATCACCATTTGCCCCAAATGGGAGTCATTTGTTGCCACATGGCATCACGCCTGAGAAGAGCTTATGAGGAGGAGAATCTGCGATAATAGATTTGTGGCGCCATGCCTCCTCGACTCCAGCAGCTGAAAAATTTATGCAATTAAATTTCTAATTTCAGCGGGGTAATCAGGTCAGGACTGTCTGACTTCATTATCAAGAGCAAAGCTTGTTATTAAAATTGAGCTGTGTGAATGATTAATTCACTGCGTTCGCTCGCTGTTGTACAACCTTAGCATCGGTGACCATGAATCTTCGAACTGATCTGAAAGAAGTGATTTGAATCAACAAAGGGACTCTCTGATTTCAGCCTCTGCTGTTTCCACAATCTTGAATTTAGAGGGATGTCGATAAATGACCTGCAAACTATTCAAAATCTTTGGAAAAACTTGGTGCTAACTTTGTTTTCAAAGTTCCTCAAAAAAAGGAAAAATAATAGAATTTGTATTGTTGAATTTGAAGCTTTGTGCAAGAATGACACGTATTTAGTTTAACAAAGAAATAAAAAATCAAATCATGGAGCAAATTACACTTAAAAGTGCATGAAAGAGTGAGAAAATTTGTGTTTTGGCCTTTTTTTTTTGTTTTTTTTTAAGACACTAAAAAACGTCACACGTATGACTTAAATGGGTACAGACAGTATGTCAGTAGATAGGCTGGTTTGAACTGCACTGAAAGCCCATCCATGCACCTCTGATCACAGAGACAGAGAGAACCCCATAAATGCATTATTCAAAATGCAGATGATACTGAGATGATAATGGCCTGCACATTGTCTCCCCTGATTTAATATCCTCACTGAGATCACCGTCCTCCAGCCTCCAACACCTGAACCAAGAAAGAGTGAGCCTCATAATCTTCGCTGCACCACCTGTGCTCAACAAGCAAACGCACCGAGTGTGTTTACACTTCCAGATCCATACCGTCGCAGCGGTCCCCTTCATGCCTCCAGCACTCGGGGGCACAAACACAGCCAGAGAAAGCGCATTATTGATGTTCCTGGATCTGCCCTTTCATGTGTTTGTGTGTGCTTTCTCGAGCCTCCATCCTGGCAGTGTTTTCACGAGGAGAATGATGCAGAAACCCCTGCAAAGAGAGGATGTTATGCCAAAGGGGGGGTTGGAATAAAACAGGTTTCAGTTCATATTAAATCAGGCAGCCAGTAGCTCAGTTTCAGAGGATGAAGGATGAATTTAAGTGAATGGAATTTAAGAAGGGGAAAAATAGGTATAAATGTGTCTGCTGTTGCGGATACTGCACCTGCTGCATGAGAGTGGAGATGTCTCTGCGGCAGCAACCTCATGACAAAAAGGTGAGCGAGGCTTTGATGAGAATCAGTCAGCTTTCATGTGCAGCCAGAGGGGAAGAGAGCCCTGGGAGCCCATCTCATCTATCTCTGCTATAAGAAGAACAGTCGCCTCAGGCACCAACAGACAGCAACTTAAAAAATACACACACACACACACACACAGGCTTGATTTGTTACACCCTTGTGCGTTATACTCCACTGACTTACATTTATTCCCTAACTCCTGATCTAAATTCTCCACGCTGCATGACGAACCATTGCCGTCACCCTTATCTTAAAATAAGCAAAAATTCTGACTCCCCGAGCCTTAAAATAAACCTTTCTTACTGCATGGGAACGCAGAAACACAGATTTCAAACAAACTCGCACAGCACAATTGTTCTGAAATGCAAATTTTTTAGTCAAGACAGAAAAAGAAATATTCAATGAACGTTGAATCATTGCAGTAGCATCATCCACTCTTGGCTTAGAGAGAGACCGTTCCTCATAAAAAAAACAAACAAAAAAACAATAAATAAAACCATTGGAGGCGTTATATTCACTCTGATTACACAGTCTGAACCAAACCAAGAATTTCAATGCAGCAGACAACTCTTGTTACAAGTCTGCTGCATGTGAAAGCTGCCGAGTAAATCATTTCTACAAACACTACAGTGGGTGATCAACAGTGCACATGGGCAACACTCCTAGCAACAGGCAACAACGTGGGCAACAGGGTAAGAAGAAGAAAAAAAAATCAAATGTTCCCTGGCAACAAGGTTTTCCAATGGGATTAAAATAAAGGAACGATGATGATCGTGTTTAAAAATCTGATGTGAAATTATCTTCATTTTCCTGCCTTTCACAGGGAGGTCAGTGGCTAACAATAACAGAGCGTGTTTAAGGGCGTTTGGAAATTGCTGCAAGAGGATGTGCTTGTTGTGATGCAGGTTCATGTGTTATTCCTGCGTGAGAGAGATCTTCAGCAAGAGGCAAAGTCGACACATTTCCTTATATTTCAAGATGATGGACCGAGTGTTTCTCCTATCTGAAACACGCAGACATAGATGGGACCAATGCAGCTGTATGGGTTGCTTGTTGCTGTACAAACAATGTAAGCGTCCCCACCCACAGAGCACCAGGGATCACTGAATGCTTTGATGAGTCTGAAAATTATCCGTTATGACAATCACCAAATCTCAACGCAACTTAAGCGAAATGTCGGGCAGCGCTTTCCAACATCATCAAACCACCAAATGCAGAAAAGAACAGGGTAGATGCCGGGAGAATTTATGTCAAGGAGCAATGATTTAAGATTCTTTAAGACTTTATGTTGGGTTTTTTTTTCCTTTAATTTGTCACCCATTTGTAGCTTGACTTCACTGTTTTTATTCCTTTGTAATTAGTTTGGTGAGACTGTGTAATCATGTTGTCACCCCTCCACCCACTCATTTGGCCTTTAAATCTAAAGTCCACACAGATGGGCTTCCTATGGTCAAAATCTTACGAAACAAAGGACAGAGATCCAGGCTCGATGTGTTTGATCTAATTCTTCAATTCTTCGATCAATTTGGACGCCTCTGGCTAAGCATTAGCAGCAACACTATTAACTTAACCGAACCCAGAAGCAAATACCCATGCAGCTTTGTGTAAATCTAAATGAGATCTGTGATTTTTGAAGTGTTGCTTCCTGTTTTAAACACATTAAGAAAGGAGAGTGAACTTGGATTATGTTTACTCTTCCTTGAATACAAACAGGAGCTAACTGACAAAACATAAACATGGTCTGCATTGTCAGGTGTTATTTGTAGCCATAACAATGTCCCTGTTGATAAATACCAATGAGCTCAGACTTTAAAAAAAGATAAATAGGAAAACAAAAAAATAAACTAAGAATCATGTGTTTCATTTTAATAAGAACACCAGCAGTTAAAGCTACAAAGAAGTCTACAAGGTAAATTACTGACGCTGAGGCAGTCAATGAAAGGTTTCTGGAGTCTTTACATATGCAGGCTGAAAAAGAAAATGTGCTGAAGGTAAGAAAGCCTTGAAATGTCTGTTTTCTGTCAGGGGGGTGATGTGGCTGGTGATGTGGATGTACACAGTGACTGTAGAGCAGTCCAGGAGGCCCAGCTGGTGGGCTACGGGATGGCCCGGTTGGGTCTCTTTGGAGGGGGAGGGGGCATTAGCTCAGCGTCTGGGTCTGGCGGGTGTTTCCGGTTCTGAGCACAGCGGTCCACATACTCCAACAGGATTTCCTTAGTAACGGGCTCCTGGATGCTTTTGCACACAGCTGGGCAGAGGGAGAATAAACACACAGGAGGAAGGAAGTTACTACAGAGATGATGACAGACTCTTCCACCAGCAGAATTTATGTCTCAGTCAGTTTAGCACTGTACTGTATTTTCAAGAATTATAACTTCTCCTGTAAAGACATGGTTTATGCATTCTAGAATGTGAAGCTCGACTAACATAACAACCGTAACTACGGGGGGCGGGGCTTAGCGAACCGTCAGGAATGGTTCCGGAACTGTTCTTCCATATTCTTTATCATCATTTAAACTTTTTCCTCGAAATGGCGTCCACAAGTTTGCACCCTCAACTTCAATGTGAAAGAACCAGGTATTTTCCAGCAGATACACGCTGACGATACAACTCGACTTTCCTCCTGATCCAAACTGTAGGTGGGCTCCAACTTTCAATCGCCTCACACTATCTATCAGGAAAATCAATGGGACTTTTACTTGTGAGGATCAGAGGAGCCCAAAATGCCTTTTCCCACTTCAACAACTCTACTGGCACATTCAAGACCACGGTATGACACCAGCAACACGTAGATGACTATGCACTATTTCCTAAAACACAGTGTTTGTTTTCAGCCTGAGGAGAAATACACTATCTGTCTAGATTTTCGATAAAAGGTACTTTAGCCATCCGGGCTCCAAAGCAGCAGAACAGGCTGTCTGAGGCTCTAAAGCTTAATAATTCAGGACTATCTTTTCTATCTTCTTCTATCAATTCAGTTCATTCTTTAAATGTATTTTCTCTCGCTTGTGCTTCTTGTTTTTATTGCTTCAATTTGTACTTTATTGTGCCAGCTTGTACTGCACAGTAAAGTCAGCATTTAGGTAACTGCCACACAAACAAGGTTTATTACTGTGGTAAACTATTATTTTTGCATTCTTTCTCCATCTTCTCTCTTTGTTTTTCACCATTTGTTTCAAGAAGCTTTTACAGCTGTGCAATTTAGAGAGTCGACCGATTTTTCTTTTATTGAACTGTGAAACTAAAATTACTTCTGCTCTTTAAAATGAAACAGCAGTTCAGCCACTACATGAGTTGATGACCAGCCTTCAAAACATTTTTAAAATCAAAAACTTTTACAGTAACTTAAAAAAAAAAAAACCCCAAACCATTTCATCAAAATATAGTAAGTAAATCATATTATACTCTCATTCAAACATAGCCCATTGCATTAGATAAAATCAGCCATTAATCGAAGGCTGACGGGTTGTTATTCACTCAAACAGAGACACAGTTAGAGGAGACGGTGAGATATTAATAAATAACTGTTGGACGTCTCACCCATGGCTGTATCGTAGGAGTTGGGGAAGCTCTTGTCCACCCTCTGCCTCATGAACACCCAGCTGTTGTTGGCAAAGTTGCACTCGATGATCTTGTTGTCGTACTGCTTCAGCTCTTTAGTGGCCTGTGCAGACAAAGATGAAAGGACACAGATGGTCTGTACTTTCACAACACAGAGTGAAAGAAATACCAGTGTCATTTTAGAAATACTGTGAGGTATTTTCTCGCAGCCAGAAGCTGTGATGGTCCGGTCTACACAAGATTTGTCTCGTCTTATTGGAGTCACAGACTTCAATCGTTATAACAACTCTCAGAGACTTTGCTGCATGAACGACTGACACATGAGACTACATTTAAAAAAAAAAAAAAAAAACACGAATATGCTGCACAGTATCATCTTCACTTTTGCTATTTCTACTTACCAATGGACACTTTTAAAAGCAGTTAAGAGTCAAAATGAAGCTTGAGGCAGCTCGGAAGTCAACGTCAAAATGCAGTTAATGGAATTTTCTAAGAGGAAAAACAGCTACGGTGACTGCGATGTGTATTCAAACATAAACGCAGACAGATACTCACAAGGTGCGAGCGTCAGTATCTCTATGATGTAGCCCTGAAACAAAACAGTGCAACAGCAGTTCCTGCTCGTCTAACTGAGCTAACAGAGGATCACTGTCTTATTGCATCACGTTCTGCTTTGAAAACAAAATCAGCTCTCCCTGAGCACACTGTAACACTGTTGAATTATATGAAAATGGCACACGATACTGAAGATCAAGTATGAGTCAAAGAAGACATTTGAGCATCTGTTGTTTATTTGTCGAGGGACTGTGTCTCACTGAGAGGATTCTCAGGACTTGGAAAATGCAAATCCTAGAGCTGCTGGGAAGCAAAAAGTGCAGCTGAGATGGTGTAATGGTGGGGCTTTTAAAGAAATCAAGTGCACAACAACATGAGTCACTGTGACGCGCTCGTCTGTGATTCTTCACCCTGACCTCACAGAAAGACGCTGCTCGGAAAGACTGCGTGGAGACTCCGTAGACAAAGAGGCTGACCTCTAGGGTTCAGTGTGAACACGTGACCTGCAGCCAAGGTCAGAGCGTGACCACTGCTGCCAGGAAAGCGTTGGTGTTTGGCAAGTCACAAAGATATGAACTAAGAGCTTGTCTGATCCTGGAGTGTGGGGCATCTGGGCTCACAGCGGGGGGTCGAGATCACACAGGAAGCAAGAAAGTGTGTGAGGAAGGAAGACGGAAAGGAAGGGAAAGAATACATGCCAAAGAGAGAAACTCTAGGTACTGAATTCAATATGATGACTTTAATTCCTAACTCATTAGAATGTAAAATGACTCCAAAACATCTTTGTTTGAAGACACACAGTATATTAATAAGACCGACTGTACACTAGACATCTCTTTATTTGGAGAAGAACGGCGGACGATCTAAAGCTGCGACAGAATCTCTAAGCTCTCCTAAGGCTCGACACAGCACGCTGCCAGAAAACTGTGAAAGGCAGTACAGGCAGGCGGGACTCGCTGCTGCAAGCTGGGATCTCTTCCTGCTGGTGAAGGGTGACATGTTGGCTGCCATTTTTCATCACCACTTGGTGCTTAATCCGTCCAAATCTGTCTCATTATGGCAGCACACGTGTGCCACCAGTTATCAGGGACTTTGGCAGTCAAACTCTTCATCAGCCAGTGTTAAACTATTGCAGAAGAGACAAGCTCGGCCTTTCTATTCCAATATAAAGATTATAATTATCATTAAATTCAATTATTTTAAGGAATACTACGAATAAGTAGGAAAAGGGTGCAAGCGCTCATTGAGCATCCTTATTTCTTGTATTTCTCATGATTTTAAAATTATTTCATCCCAAAAACATATTCTTGCGAGAGCTGCAGAAAATAACTCATAAAATTATGTTTATTTGATTTTTTTTGACATTATGGTTTCATATTCATCACCACATCCTATTTTTCATCATAACACCTCGGTTTTATTAAGTCTGAGTGGGTACACTGGGTTTCGAAAGGTGTTTCTCATTAGAAAAAGCAGCAGTTTTTGGTGAGGAAATATCGGAATCTAAATTCCTGGTTCCGGATCTAAATCTAACATAAAGACAGGGAGAACGTGACCAATGCTGGAGAATATAGTTTCCAAACAAGCACAGCATTCTGTCTGCTATTTCATGCAGTAAAGCAAAAACTGAGAGAAAAAACTAACAATACTTTATGACATCTGACCTTTTACCAGCCTGAGCACCACAAAGACAGCCAACCTGCTTCTTTGTCAAATATTGGAATCCGTATGGGCCGTTGTACCAGGACACTGTGCCACAGTTTATTACAGGACTTTCACAGAGATAGCGACACGGATGAGTAAACATTCGAAGTTTGTAATTTCCTTGAATAGCTTGCTTTGTCTTCCCGGCCCTGCCTTTGTTTCATTCCAGACTTAATCAGAACCGGCCCTGAGGTCTGAGACACGGCAGCACTCGGGCCCATTTTAATAACGAGAAACAAGATGAAATAATATAGGATATAAGATGCAAAAGTAAGAACATGAACAAACACTCCCTCAGAGGGAACAACACGGCTGATGGAAAAAAAAATCAAAAGTAATGTTCAATCTTTAGTATATGCTTTCAAACAGAATACATTAGATGTTTTCTATCCATTAATATCAGCTCCTACTAAAATATACACAAGTCAACAGAATGACTCAGCAAACAGTGTGAATTGTGAAGTTAAAATAGCTGCTTCACATGCTGTATTATCCACAACGTAATTACTACCAATTACAGCTAGATGTGGCCTTAAATAGCTGTGTCACAGAACAAACACGCGAGTCCAACGACTCAGCGACTCCTCGCGAACCCAGTAAATGACGTCAGCGTCAGATCTCTGGTGAATATGCATTATACCGATCATTACCCCACACGTTCAGATTGACTGTCACATCAGAGCTGAGGAGAAAAACGAGGTAGTAATGTGTAACTGAGGCAAATGACGGGAAAGCAGGCGTTCAGCAAGAAGTTCAGCAAGACACAAGAAACAAAATAAATGCACAGACTTCCAGTACACAACCCACAGATTTGTGTTTTTACTTTTTCTTTTTAATTGATTAGTTTGTTTGAGTTTGTTGTGCAGTTACTAACAGTATTCACACGGATATTAGTCAAAAGCTGTGGGCAAAAAAAATGAACGGAAAATGAAAACTTTTTGAAAACTTTTTAACATATTTTAATTAACCTTCAATGTGAAAGTGTTACTGTTGATTAAACAGAAAAACATTTGATCTCAGGCTCACTCCATATGCATCACTTAATGATGCGCATGGAGTGGTACAAATTGGTGAAATCATTGAAGGTAAAAACAGTCAAAGGCACTTCAGCACTCAGCAGGTGAAACTCACGCTGCCAAACTCTCACCGCTTCATCAAAGCTGCCGGTCTTTGACAGAGAACTGCTCTTATCTCCGTCTCTGGTGACTACATCTGTAAGGCTCCATTCAGATTATTTATGATTAATGAGATGTACTCACAGGCCACATGCAGCTCCGCACAGGAAGCTGACTGCATGAAACTGTGAAACCAAACCTAAATGGGGAATCAATAGCTATTACTTCCACCAGGCTTTAGCAAATTCTACCTTTTCTACAAGTCAGACCTGGAATAATGCAGGGACCCATTATGACTGAAAGCTCCTCTTATTCTCAGACACTATGGATTGTATCAGGAGCGGAAATTAGTGGCAGCTCTCGGGGGTGGGAATCTCCAGCAATTAGAGGACCTGCAAATGATGGTTCTATCAAGTGTCGATTAAAACAATTCTATACTCAATTAAGGGGGGGGGGGGGGGGGGGGGGTGAGCTCTTACCCACTGATTTGCATTGGTAAACTAATGTACTACCAATACTTTTGCACTTAACAATAAATAAATGCATCTGAATGTGAAGTAATCCTTCACATTAATAGGCTTTTACCTGACCTGAAATGTATGTTGACACAATGGCTTTCACCATTAGCTAAAAAGTATAAACAAAATGTTTGTAACAGGGCAACAAGCACAAATGATCAGGTCGTAAACAAGCTGATCTTTGAGCCAGATGAGCTGCCACTTTACACCAGACACTCTGGTCTAGTAATTTCATTCTTCAAAATAAGTTTGACTAACCTGGGAGTTGATTTACAACCCGCCTGATGCTTTGGCCTTCATACTTAGGGATGTTGCTGTGCTCCCAGATCTCACCAGTTATTTTCGTGATTACAGTGCTGTACAGTGGTAGAATGTGCTTTAGTTGCAACACACAGTCATTAAAACTGATAAACGCTCAACAGAAGGCCACAACACTTAGGAGACTGACCACATTATTACATTTCTTCCTTTCTAAGGAGATACAATGCAGATGAAATTAGTACATTTTGCAAACATACACGTGATAACAACTGTATCTTTAATAGATGTTAATAAACAGAAATGTTTTTCATAATTAATCCATTTTCAGTAAATGTTCATTAAGTCTGGAAGAGAAAACACAAGCTAGACAAAAGGTTCTCAAAAGGCCTGCTCTTTCACAATAGCTCCTCTTTTGAAAGGCTGAGTTGATAAATTATCACAAAAGCTCCCTTGCAAAATTAATTTTAGCAATTCCCTGTAGGCAGCAAAAGTGTAAGGAATTACAACAATAAGGAGCCTCATGGTTTTCACGAAGATTAGGACATTTTTCTAATTACAAAAAAAGTTGGTTTGATTTCTTTTTTCCAGTAGCTGCGTGATTTCAAAAGAGCTGGAAACTGGATGTGCCTCAAATTATATCTATCTGACATCTTGACATTTTTCTCATGCCCATGAGAAAGGCAATGCATATCAAAACTACTCAGTTTTAGAGCACTGCAGGCCACAAACAAACACTCACAGACTGTGCAGAGGTGGCTCTACATGTCAGATTTATCAGGAACATTATTCAGGCAGCCAAAGTCGCCATGTCCTGTGCTGGCACGCAATTACCATTTTTTAGCATATTCGCACTTGGGACTGACTGTAAAACACGCTTCACAACAAAAATAGCAGCATGAAAGCCGACAGAAGATGACCTCAGGGCTGCAGCTTTTTGCTCTGTCTCCCCGAGAGGAGCTTAGAGATCGAGCAGCAAACAGAGACTCTACCTTGTTCAGTAACAGAGCCCAGGGCTGATACATGGGAATCTGGCACAACAGTGACAATTCCAGAGGGAAGAGAAACACTCATTTACTGTGTGTCGAAACCAAGACTGTGACTGTTAGAAAGCCTACACATACTACGTGTCATTTAGTCAAAATTTCCATATAGATAGAAATCGAAGAACAAATGCAAAGTTACTAACCTGTTACTCCTAAACTCCTTCACTGCTCCAGACCAGTGAATTTCCATAATAATACCTTTATATAGATGAGATGGTAGTTATTATGAAGTGCACTTGACTCTGTGTGCATTACTGCAGGTCAAAGGTCTGATGATGTACTGTGTGAGTGATCCCATACAGCATGACTCTGTGTATTCACACAGACAATGTGCAATCAGGAAACCCTTGAACTCAATCTCATTGCCACAGTAAGAGATCTTACTGATGGTACAGTAAACATACTTAGGTGAGACTGAGCTGCCATGATTAGTTAAATAATCAATTTGTTGAGCGACAGAAATTTCAACCAACTCTATTTCAACATTAAACTGTTTGAATCATTTTTCTGATGGTTAATGGTTCTTCCTTGTTAAGACCAACAGTCAAAAACTCACAGATGTTCAATTTATCATGATATAAAACAAAGTAAAACACATTAGAGAAGGTGAGATGAAAAAGGTATTTTGCTAAATATTTGGTGGATACCTTTAAATCTCAGCGGTGTTCACTTTGTTATATGCTTTCCACAAGACTAAAATCTTGTGTCATGTTTAAGGGAAGCTTGAAAAGCAAAAGGGGCTTTGGCTCGTTGGCACAAGGATGAATTCAACAAAACAACACATTTATTTTCTCACCTTCATCTTTGCAAAGGGCCTGTCATAGTTGCCGACGTAGAGCAAGCCGACAGTCTGTGGAAGCAGCCTACAAAGACAAAAAGATCACGGTTAACACCCTCAGCACAGGATCTCAACACCAGAGTATCTGAATGGTAACAACGGTGCAAAGAAATCACTACGCCTCTTCCATTTTCCAGCTAGTAACAGAACGGCAGAGATGTGAGATTACACCTATCTGAGCCCTTCTGTCTCTCTGTGCAGCTTCGTGTTTCTAAACTTACAGAGAGAACCACAGTATGGGCACGTTCAGAGTCCAATGCAATAATAATTCTGTGGAACACATACAGAGACTGAACACGAGGTCATGGCATTATACTGTTCTGTGACTGTGAGCCCCCCGCGCAGTTCACTGAGACTATACTGGGGTACATATATATATATATATATACTTGTGTGTGCATCTCTCGGTACCATGAACATGTGTCCGTGCACATGTGTGCCTCATCCAAGAGATCACGCCCAACAGATGTCTTAATCACACACTGCTCCCTACCTCCCTCCACCAAAAACACCCCCACTGTGCCCGTTGTTATTTCCAGACACTTTGTCTGCCGTTATGTGTGCCACAGACTGAGTGTACGAGCACTGGTTTCATATTAGTTCACCATTTTTAGAACAGAAATAAGGGGGGCTATTGAGCTAAATTGAAGGGTGAACCACGTAGTCTGATGCACCTCATTCAGAGATTTCAGTTCGAGCTGAAACCGGAGACCGTCCTTCCAACCACCCCAACTCCCTCCTGTGTAATGATAGCTAGCACAAGCAGGAAGGAAGCAGCAGTAGACATTAAGAGAGCCAAATAGCCATGCAGTGATGGACACTCTACAGACCTTACAACGCCAAGGGAGACAGAGATGGATCCGTCACTGGAGCTATTAATACTTTTGACTTACGCATTGTGTGATAAATGCTTCTTTCCTAAACCTGCAGGGCTCAAAACAAGAAAATTTTACTCATGATGAAACGGTTTTCTAAAAAAAAAGAAACATATCAGTGAGATTTTACCAAAGGCAACAGAACAGATGAGGAAACAGATGAAAGTAAATATCAGAGAGTCCAAAAAGGACTCTTTTGGTTCACAAGCTGCTGATGTTCCACTGAATGTTAAAGGTTCATGTGTTTAACTGAGATAGTCCCACTGTCTTAAATTACACCTCAATTTTCATCTGAGGTAGGGCCAAATGAATTATGTTAAAATGAGAAACCTCAACAGCACAGAACAGTGATAAAAACAGACTCAGGCTCAAACAGGCGTTTTTTTGTTAAAACAATCAAGAAGCTGTTAAATGTCACCGTATTTCAGAACCGCATGCAATCAGACCTGAAACAGCTGGAATGATATGTCAAATAAATTATGAATCCATGCAAGCAAAAAAAAAATCCAAAAAACAATCACGCACAAATACACCTCTGTATAGGTAAATTTTTTTTTTTTTTTTTACAGATTAAGCAGTTGAGTAATATACTCGATTTCACTGATCGCCTGGAGAAGAGATCTACTGTACTGGCCTGAATATGAGACAACCACAATGCCCAGCTGTTTTGGCACATACTGAGCCATTTATAAAAATAAAGTGCACAATATATTCATCTTCAATAGGAAGAAATAGGCTTCAGGCTGAGTGCCATAGACTGGGAAAGGAGGTCGGGAAGCATGTTGGTACCTCTGAGAGTTTCTGGCTCAGTGGCTCGGGGTGCGTCTGTGGGGAACTGTAAGGAGCCCTTTCATTAATCCTGTTTCTGTTCGGAAAATCAATATGTGGAACTCTTTACCCACAGAACTCAACATGGATCATAAATGGGATCATGGAAACAGCTTTTAAACAGGTATCAGTCTGGTTTTCACGAACGATCTGGAGCTTGTTATTGAGTTTTATACTGTGTTGGATGGGCTTTCTCTCTGAGTGTTCTCTATTTATATAAATGCAGATCAAGTAATGGGCACTGCAAACAAGCTGGGGCTATAACTACTGTGGTGTGTGGTTTTGGTCTATAAAAAAATCCTGTTAACTTTAAATAATTATTGAGACACTGACAAATGCATTGTTGATTTTATTTTAGAGAGAAAATAGAAATATCAAATGTTGCCAAGATCATCCTTTAGACAAGAGAAGCCATTATTGTATGTGGAAAACAGCGTGAAATCAGATATTAAAATTCATAAAATGTGTATGCAGGCAACATAGTCCCCATGATATTATGCCAATTGGATACACCCAGGTTACTGGGGACGCCAACTGCAGAAATCTTTGTGTCCATACAGAGAAATCCACTCATGGGAGTTTGGAGTCCAAAGACAGGCTCCATGTTTGTTGTGCAGAATCCCTCATGTTTGTGCTGAGGGCTGAAATGCTGCGAGAGCTCTCCTGACATCTCAGATCCACTTGCTGTGAACAACACTACAAGTGCTATGAATGTCTCTCTCATCCAAATCCTTCTCTGCAGCTTACAAAAATGCCGTGCCAACTGTTTTACATCTTACAATTGAAACTGCAGGAAAAAAAAAACTTAATATTGAATTTTCAGATGATTATTGGCAAAATGTGGAAAACACACCAAACACCCATCCTGGGAAACTCTAATTTGTTCTCTATAACACCAAATGTAAACAGTAAGAAGTTACATAAATGCCAGAAATGTTGAGGTGAGTGTGGAATTGATGTTGATCTCTCACGTACCAGGAAAGGCATGTAAAGTACTACAACAAACCTGTTTGTTGTAAGAGCTGTTTGGTACACTATTTCTTTGACAAAAATGTGAACGGAAATGACAGATATCTGGTTGAAATACTGTTAGTAGCAAACAAAAAACCTATTACAAGAAACTGGTAAAACCACGGCCAAAGGATCACTGGTGAAATCCTCTTAATGGAAAAAATGGACGCATACCTTAAGACTACAAGAAGCGCAACTGGAAGAAAAATGGGGAAAATTGACAAGAGTGAAAAGGCGACATCAGAACAGAAACTAATCCATCAACAGGGCGGTATGGATGATGGAAAAACTGTGAACGAATTTCCCAAAACCTCAAAAGCATTTATCATGTGTTGTTCTTAACGTCACTTCGATACTTTTACATCAGCGCTCAAGAGGACGAGTACCTGATGGCGAAGTGACTGACTGTGGATCCGTTACACAAAATACGGATTGGGATGCTGTAATGACACTTGAGTCCACAAGTGTGGAGAGCCAATCCAATCCAGTCAGACAGCACCGTTCCCCCGTTCTGGGTCTTCAAAGTCACTACACACCTAATGAGTGATGATGTAACCATTAGTCATTGCCTCTTCAGACAGAATGCTGGCTCAAATTATCCATAATTCAAGCAATCTATACAATACCTAAGACTGTTCAACTCCACACTTGGGAGGGGCGATATCATGCTTTCTGGAATCGCTTCAGCTTTCCATTTTGTCCTTTTCCTCCTCTGCACTCTTCCTGCCTCACAATAATCGCCGTCTGCCTCTCTGCTCGCTCTCAGAGAAGGTAATAAGACTTGCAAGGCTGCATGCCTCAGTGGTACACAAAGACGTGCTCAAGGATTGATTGTGTGGGCAGACAAATAAACAGTTGTTACCTCCTTACATGTCTGTCCATCTCTCTCTCTCTCTCGTTTTCTCCCTCTCAGACTGCAACTAAGGTGAGATTTGAAAACCTACACCAAGAGCGAGGTCTGAAGAGTGCTTCTCCTCCTCAAAGTCATCTTTTGGGGAAATTTCAGAATGTTCTCAAACGGCAACAATAATCGTCTGTTCTCCCACACACACAGAGGGAGGAGTCAAGAAGCTGACTAGCTGGCCGGCTGGCCGGCCTTGGAGTAAGATGAGTGACTGTGCCCTGCTGTGATCCTCTCAGTCTGCTGTTGGTGGATTGTGGCAGGCTCATGGCTACAAAGCTGGGACAGTCACTGAGGTCACCTGGCTCTCAGACGAAAAGGCAGCATGACCAGAGAGCTGACAGTTATGGGTCTGTTTGCACTCTCTCAGACAATACTCACAGACTGAGCTGCAGCAAAGCACACAGAGCAAAGAGATGTGCATTGTGCTGACAGAAAAGAAAAAAAAAAAGACAAGACTGTGAGGCTACAGCCATGCTAGCAGCTCTGTCAGACTGAACTTAGGTGCAATAGTGCTTTGAGCTGAATCCCAATGTCAGCTAAAACGCTCAATTAGAACTCAACCCTGGCACATGATAAATGGACTACATTTATATAGCACTTTTCTAGCTTAAGCAAAGCGCTTTATAATTTGCTTCATATTCACCCAGTTTACACAATAGTTGCTGAGACCATGCAAGATGTTGACCTCCAGACAGTTCAGCGTCTTGCCCAAGAACATTTCAGCATGTGGACAGGAGGAGTTATTAGTGGACGATCTGCTCCACCTCTTCACCCACAGCTGCCCCTGACAACATACTGTTGCTTAATTTCCTATGATAGCATGCTAACTTTTGCTAACTAGTACTAATCATAAAGTGCACCTAACAAACTTAAATGATGGCATTAGATGAAAGTTATGGGAACACCAGAGTTACCACAATTCATTCTGAGGTGGACATGAAAGGTCTGTACCAAATTTCATGGAAATGTGTTAAAGGTTGTCGAGACATTTCACTAAAATATATAAATATATACCACCTAGTGGTACAATTAAGGGGCTCACTACAATAAGGAGGCTTCATCCTTTGGGAAACATGAATATCTGTGCAAAATGTGATGGTGAAATATTTCAGTCGTCAAATGACCAACAGACTGAAACTGCCCACGACACTGGACACAAATAGCTGTTGGAATAAATGAACAGTTTCACAACTAGTTTACAAATACATACACATCCAAGGCCTCTAATTACCTGCAGGAAATCAATTGTCTTTTCTGGGGTAGAATTGTTTTTTTTCTGCAGAGCTGTGATGTTTACCAGGGTGAAGGCTAGGATGAGCACTGGTACATCTGAATAATTTATACAACAGAGGATAATAAACATAAAACTGGAGAAAAAGGAAAGGGCAGTAGTGTTTGTCTTTGCACATAGAGGTGCATTCAGTAAGAAAACATTTTCTGGGATTGCAGACAAAATGTATGTAGACAGTGAAAGAAATGAACTTTTGCAAACTAAGCCCCAAGGCAAAATGAAAACACAAGAAAAAAAAATGGCATTAAAAAGGAAGGATTAATGTCAAAGAAATTCAGTGCATGTCTATGAAAAGCATGCTTTTGACACCAGCACACATAGAGACTGTACGTGTGTGTGTGTGTGTGTTTGGATATCTCCAAGTAATCCTGTGCGCCACAAAATGATAGGTGCTATTAGATTCATCAAGGAGAGCGTTTCCCTGGCAACAGTGACTTACCCTTCTCCTCCCACTTTGGTGATCTTGAGGCGAAAGTCCACAGAGTTGAGACTGGGGGGCTTCCACTTGAGAATGTCATCACACCTCCCTGGCTTGTATCTCTGCAGAGACACCCAATCCAACCCCGAAAGAAAATTACAACATAGAAGATGGTGCGGTGAATAAATATGAAAACTGCTTTCATGGCCTGCATGATGACACTGTGTTTTCATGAGTCGTTATTCATTTTTGTCAGCCCGTAACACTGCAGAATTAATGGCTGAGTAATTTGTGAGCTGAGAAGATTTTTTTTTTTTAAGCAACAGTTTATGAGCTGAAAACGGTCGCACAAATTAGGGTCCATTGTGATACACTGATGGTATCTATCCATCTGGAGCAGGAAGATGTGGAAATGAACTGATTTTAGGTCAAAAATTAGTCTCTGGATATAAACAACGTCACGAAATGCAAACAAGTTCCTGACGAAAACAGAGAGAGCTAATTAAAGAATTTGTTCAAGGACTCCGCATTTGAAACGAAATGATTATAAGTGGAAAATTGCATGGTAGGAGCACAAGAATAGATATGTAAATATAATTAGAGGCTGACAAATTATGATTCAACGTGACTGCATTTTTCACACAACACCGTGCAGCAACATATGACACACACAAAACATAATGCTTTCCTCCACCACTATGATTATTTATGCGTCCCTGACATTTAGGAGGACATGAAACAAGTGCACTGGAACATGAGAAATGTAAAGGCATGGCGGGTGGAGGCGGGAACAGATGACCAGATTCTGTCACAGTCAGGTTGCCCGGTAACAGAAGTCTACTCCAAGGAAATGTGTGGAAAACAGACAGGATTCCTCAGGAGGACCTGCGCTGTCACAACACATGACCAAATGAGGAGTTCCTGGCTCCACCTACGTATGGCCTTATGGCAGTTTAAAAAAAAAAACAAAAAACACAACTTTAAATCATCATGGGAAGAAAAAAATAACACAGTGCCACGACTTGACTCCTCCACAAACACAAGGCTGCTGAGCTTGCTGAACAGCATGAAAATCTTAGAGCCTGACACAAAGTTTTCCTAATGATTTTCAATCAATTCAGGGTCAAGACCTGTCTCCCTAGAAATTGTACTCATATTGTCTGATTATGCAGCCCACATTTTACGTCCAAAGGTCACTGCCATTGCAGGAAGCAGGGAAAGTTTTTTTTAATATTGGGTGTCCGCCAAACCCGAGTCCAATCTGAAACTTATAATTACTTAAATGATGATTAAATATGAAACTGGTGTGAAGCAACCAGCTACGGAGAACAAAAAGAGTCTGTTCACTATATGTACAGTGCTGTTACTACACAATCTTTGGCAGGGTACTGACACTGGCTTGCAGAGAGCGCATAAACCCAAAAACAGTTTTATTTCAGCCTGATATCAAGTTACGCATGGAATTAACACTAATTAGTGACAGCTGAGAGGACCTCTAGCCGGACAGCTTCTCAGGCGGCACTACCTGAATTATTTTGTACCTTTGCCTTTGCTAATAAGAAAAAGAGAAGCCTATAGAGGATCAAATCATGTGTTTTTTTTCACATTCACACACTAATTTTCACTCACATTTAGTGACATTCTGCACCTCAGAAGCCCACCTGTCATTGCAGAGAGCAGCGCTGCAACACTGGCAGGCTGAGGTGAAGAAAACTCAGCAGAGTGCAGTAAAGAAAGGATTGGATTTTGATTAGGTTCATTTTAGACGGCATTACACGGCACCAAGCCCTTAAAATAGATCCGGCTTGGCATCGATATTGATCCTCAAGATCAGCTCAGGACTCTCTTCTAGTCTATACCTGCTCCAAACGAACACAGTCAAAGGCGGGGCAAAAAGCCTGCCATTAAAGCCTCCCCCTGGCTTCTGTGTGTCTTGACACAATGAATCATGCACATGGGGATAACAGTGCATATGTCCGCACAGTCTCACCTTGTGTTGCACTTGGTTATTATTATATATTTTATATATTATTGGCTACTATTCACATGAAAAGTGACCAAAAAAAGAGAGAGTTTGAGAAAAGCTCAAACTCTCATATCTCTGTAGACCAGTGGGGTAAGACATTGACCATGTCCTGCTCAAACACATCCCTGCACGTCGGACACAGTATTTTAACGTGATTTTTAGAACAAAGGCAAGACCAATCACACTGTAAAAACACTGACAAGTTGTCAGGCCTTAGAAACCTACATTCTCAGCACTCAGCACAAATTAAAAACTGAAATTGTGCTCACAAATCAAGCTAGTCAACTTCAACAAAAATAAATGACTCCTTTTAACTTAGAATTTAACCTGTGATTCATTACAAAGTGATGTTAACTTTTGTTCTTTTGCTACTTTTAATTTTTCCTTTCCACTGTAAAATGTCATTATAATAAGTAAATTATTAAACTTTCCATTTATTAACTCAGTGTCATTAGATAAATGTCAGTTTCAAGTGTAAATTGTTCAATTATCACTTTCACAACTCGTAATCGTGAGTTCACTTGACGTCCAATGGATCATTTACTTCACTCATCAAAATTAAGCTATTTAGAAACATTGTTAGCTTACTTACTTATGCTTGTATTAAGGTTAAACATCTCCAAAAATCCTTCTTTTTCTCTTCATACACAGAAATGACACAATGCCTCTTCACACATTTCTTGCACCCTTATTGTGCAACATAAAAAGTCTTATGAGAGTCAGCAGTGCAGCAAAAGCAGCCATGAGGGAAGAAAAAAAAAAACCCTTTTAGTTACACAATAAAGGATTAAAAAAATAATAATCCGAGCTTATTTGTGAACCAATAATTACTAGTGGGCACAGCACAGAGATTTGAGGTACTTTGAGTGAATTAACTCAAAGTTAAAGAAGTAAAATTTTTAAGTTGTGATGATGTAAAAATAATATACAAGTCAAACTTAAAGCAAGTGAGCAGAAGTAAACATTCTAAGTTGGACAAACTCAAAGCATAAACTTAAATTAAATCACCTCACTCCATATTTTGCTGAAGTTTGTTTAGAGTTTTCTCTCTCTCTTTTTTTTTTTTTTTTTTTTTTACAGTGCATATGCTCTGCCACCGTGCCAATAACTTAGTGTAATGTACTGTGTGGGCATCATTATGGGATTCCTGTGCTAATGGAAAAGACGACACATTCATAAGTTTATAAACCGGTTGAGTCAAGGACAGGTTGACTTTGCCGTTTTAAGTGTAAAGTGAAGTGAACATGAGAGTGGGGTGTCCTTCTGCTTTGTCCACAGTGGAGCTCTTCACGTGGGAGGCGGCCTTCATTTTCCTTTCAAACCAGCACACTCCACAAAGGCTATTCACCGCAGTGAGCTGGAGAGCAGGAAAAGGGGGCATGTCTCTTTTGAAGAACCTCGACTGAGTACATCTTTTCTTCTGAAAACGTGGGTGTGGAAAGGAACATTTTTCAGTGCATTTAGTTATGCTACACTGCACAGGCATCAAAATAACCACTTGTGAAATGACTTATTCCACTTACGTAGCTCTAATGTGAAATGAAATATTTAAAAATGAAATATATACATGGGTTTAATGATGAAGTCCCCCTCAGTTGTTGATGAATTGCTTCATAAATGATCTGAATAGAAGAGAAAGACATATGGTACTAACTTGTAAAATGTATAAGGCAGAAAGTTTGCATGCTTTTTGTTTGTCTTCACTGTGCTTAAACAACAGTATACCTCAAACAGTTTATGAAAATAGTCAGCCCTTGAAAATCCACTGCCCTGAGGATCTGTTGAGGCTTGTTTATAACTCTGCTTGCTAAAATGTGTATGCTACATTTTTAACCAAAGTGAAATTTGCTTTAAATGAATCCGAGCCAGCAGAACCATAGCAACAACTCCATGAAAACCCTATCAGACTGCAGATTAAATAAATAGGCGACCTTCAAATTCATTCCAAAATGAAAAAGTGCTGCCAGTTGTACTCGCACTTTCATTATTGTTTCATTATTGTTAGTCTTGTCAATAAGTGACTGCACATACAAAACAAGAGCTTTATTATCGAAGGGCAAAACAGACCTTCAAACCCGACCTTGCATTCAGGAACACATCTCTCATCTATCAAATTCATTTTCACGTAATGATGTTCCAATGCATATAAATTGACTGCTGTTTCAGGTTAGAAATTCAGAGGCTGTGAGTGTCAGACTGAGGGGAGGAAAAACTGAGGGAGATGCACACCGTGGAAGCAAAAGTGCGGCTGTATGGCTTCTTAAATTAAGGCTTCTTAAAATTAAAGTGAAGAGTAAATTTAATAAAAACAAATGACTGTAATTATTGTATAGCAAATCAATTACTTGAACTGTCTTTAGAAACATGCAGTAGCATCTGTCTGGAGATGGATAACCACACAGCCAGTGTTGCCAGCTCTGATGACATATTTTGTTGATTTTCTGGAGCGAAAAGAAGTAAATACAACAAATTTTCTATGTCTGCTTGAAGCAGACATAGAAAACGAGCCTTTCTTCAGACATTAATACACTGTTGCCTTTAATTTCACAAACTTAAAAAAGCAGACAAACAGTAGCTGATACCACAGCTTGCAAACACTTTCTGTATCCAGGGAGAGCAAGAGCCTTTCGATTAAGATCTACCCTCAGATTTTCAGTCAGTCGATTCAGTTTCACTTTCTTGAGTTACTACAGGGCAGTTGCATCCATACTTTTCTGATATTTAGTGGAATCCATTTTCCCCTGTATCGGTGCAATGTGTCCTGTGCCACTGGCTGCCACACAACCCCTATGCAGAATACTTCCCCCCCCTTCATTATTACCAAGGATATATTTTACAGAATGCTTTAAAGATTTAATGATGGCTGATCTCCATTCTGTCTCAGTCATTTATTTAACTCTAATTGGTTGCGCCCCACATATAAAATGTGACTTCTTTTCACAGTTTACTGGATTCTTTATCTCTGGTCTCCTTATCTCTTGATTAAGAATTATGGACACAACAGTCTTTTATAAATTGTGCCAGCTTTCAAAAATCCCAGCAGGAGCTGTCTGCAGGCGGCGCTACAGCTGTGCGAGCGCTCCTCGGCTGACTCTGCAGTTTTCCATTCTTATTTAAAGTAAACCTTTTTGGTGACCAGTCCACAAAGCTGCCACCTAAAACTTTTTAACTTCATACAGCAACTGCATTTTCAAAGACGCTCAAACTGGCAGAAAATCCACACAGAAAATACACCCATAGTGTTTACCCAAGCATGAATGGCATTTTACAGCTCCTCAAGAAACCTGCAGCCCATGAATAATGACATATGTTGTAATTCATGAAAACAACAATGCATTCCTCTTTACAGGGCTTGACAGGTTATCTGACAAGGATGCTTTAGGGACACTATTTTGATGAAGCTACAATTGACATCAGTTAAAGAGTACATTTGTTGTGATTGGTAGGAGACCAAACTGCATCCCTTCCCTGATGTCAACACAAATAAATAAATAACCTAGGGGCAGGGGGACTGCATCTGAGAGTCTAGGGAAAGAACAGCAAACAGACAATGTGACAAGTTATTGAGCGGCTGTACATCAGAGGTTTGTTACCCTTTTAAAGTCCAAAAATAGCCAGGTTGTATTTGATCTATTACAATTCATATTTCCACTGGTAGAAATGAGTCCCTGTCATTTTCACTGTGCCTCAAAGAATGGGAAGAAAAGAAAATGTAGAAAATACAGAACCAGAATACTAAAATGTGGAACCACAGCTCTCTGTACACTAGGGTATATACTCCATGCAAAGAATTAAAAGGTCACTTGGTCATTTTTTTTCACACATAGTCTTAAAGGATTATTTTTGATTGAACAATCATTTTTTGTGGTTAGAAATCAGTATTTGCTTACACACACTGACCTCAACTGTGCATGTTTTCAAATAAAAGCAAATCGGATACACATAGTACACATCACGTATTAGTTTAACAAGACTCAGTCTACAGCCGTGTTAGAAACTCTCTGAGGCTGAAGATCAAATGGAGCCTTACGTGGATGGCTGTATTTATAATGGATGTGTTCCATATGACATTTCATATTTGCTCCTGATTTTCTAGCATTTGCAATACATATAGTACTGTACCTGAAAGGTGTCATGAAAAAAAATGACTGCAGATTTTCTTAGATCAGATTACCGTTATATGGATATAAATATTATACTTCCCTCTCACTACCGTCTTGAAATGTTTTGACTATTGTGGGAAATGGGTAAGAAATAAAGTGTGCTACACACATTTAACCATTTTAAGAGCTTTGAATCAGGCAATGATACAAGATAAACAAATAAAGGCAATATCTGCAGCACAATTATTCATTAATACTTGAGTGTCTGCTTAATATCATAAGCCTGATTGTATATAATTATGCACATTTTGTTGTAAGTACAGATGACGTGAATATGACAAATTATATCAGAAGCTATCCATAATAAACAAAAGCTTAATAGACGTAGAAAATGTAATTCTATTGAGGAAAAAGAAGCTTGCTTGAGGGTGTGCTTCAAGATAAGTCCTTTGATTACAGTGTTTTTTTCAAAGTCTCATTTCAATAACAGCTTTTCTGCTGCGAGGCAGACTTATTGTTTAAGTGTGCTGCGGATTACAGACAAAAGACTGGACAAGTCCAATAAATCTGTTCCCCGGAGAAAAGCTCCCTCTGTTACAGCTCAGACACACTGGCCCTGTTTTTTTGAGAGTCACATAGACAGTGTGTGTGTGTGTGTGTGTGTGTGTTTTCTTAAGGGTCTTGGTGTAAAGGTGCAAAATGGTGGGCAGTGGCATAAAAGATTTGTCTCAGAATAAACAGGTTTGAGGAGTACGGGGACAGGGGAAAGTGAAAGAGTAAATTTTGAGGTAAATGGTGTGCACACATGCACACACCGATACCCTGAAGAACATGATTCATGGACCACATCAAATGCACAATAACCAATGATGTGAACTGAACTCACATAACGTCACTCACATAAGCTTCAACTTCACTCAAAAACTGATACGAATCAAACCTTCTGTACCGACTTGGCTTTTTGAGTGGAGCTGAAATTATTTAAAATTTAAAAAAAATGTGACTCCTTCACATTGTAAACAGAACAGAAATTCTTCTTTGTACTCTCTGTACAGAGATCACCATCTGGAGAGCTCTCCCATAAGCAATTCTGCCATCTGTGGCAATCTTTCTGTTATAAATTCCAAATCTTTCCAACGTTCCCTAAACAAAGAAAACATATTCCAAGGACGCCACGTGTTGGGCGAGATAACACGCCCAGTAACTCTGGGCTCTTGCAGTGGCAATCTTTGTGCTAATATTAATGGACATTCACAGCATCAAGACCCTGCTGAGATTAACCTCAAGATCACCCTAATCCCATTCACACAAGAAGAGATTAACATTGCACTGGTTGGTGAATAGGTCGACAAAAATCAATGACTCTGGAAAACAATCTCAAAGTGAGGCAGTGTTACCAGCCTCCACACATCATAACATTTGGCTGTAGTGTTGGTGATAAAAGAATTTAAATTCATCTTCCTGCTGCACGTGCTGAAGATGACATCTAATCAAATATTAAGTCTGATGTTGAAACTGACGAAAAATCTTCTTCGAAAGTCTTCTGAGGAAGTAGGGTAGAAGTGAGGAAGGCGGCAATTTGAGTAAAATGCTAATGTCAGTATGTTAACAATGATGATGCTAATGTGCTGAAGTTCACCAGGTATAATAATGGTTAGTTCAGCATGTTAACGTGGTAACATTTGTTAATTACCACTAAACAAGTACAGCTACAGCTGATGGGAATGCCAGTAAACTCAAGTACTGGATAAATTCAGTTTTTGACTAGATGATTGTTCTATATGGAAAGTGAACGGACCGCCAAGGTTATTACAATTTACTAATTTTAAGTGAACAGCTGGCTCTCGTCAGGGTGTTGGTCGCCCAAGGCTCATCATTGTCTGAGGACAATGAAAGCTATCCTTATGGGGCTGCCTAGCTGCAGACTGGTAAGAGCGCTACGCTTACCTCATTATGAATGGCACTGTCAGCACAGGATTTTAAAGGTAAGCCTTTAACATTAAAATTAATGTGTATACATTTTAATGTATGTATATTGCTGCGAGGTATATGCAGTACAGGGAGTAATTTAACACATTATATGGAGAATAACAGAAAACTATGTTAAATATTGATGAATTAATGGATCTTGGCAAATTAAAACAATTAAACATTAACTTTTACTAAAGAGGGAAATAAAAAAAAAGGAGGCACATTTTATATGTGAGTTAAACTCTACAAAGCTCCAAAGCAGAAAGCACTTCTAAATGCAGAACATCAAATCTTCACTCTAGGAGGTGGCATTAAGAGCTCCCCCACAACTCAACATGTTAGCTCCCACTGCTCAGCATCCTTCACAAATAATGGCTTATTTACATAGGCTGGCATACAAATGGGATTTCAAACAAGAGCCACAGTGTCAGTCAATAATCCAATGACACAGGCTAAAGGTCAAAAAAGTGAATGCATTTTAAAAAGTGAATTAATTCAGTAAACCACACAGTGACAAATGTATTTCTTTATGTTCAAGGTGACCAGAACAAGACCAAAATGTGTAGACACACTGACTATGCACAGCTTATTATTGATGACTGGCTTTGGGTCCATGCAGCAGATAAAACAGATGAGGGGCAGTGCAAATTCCTCTTCAAGCATTTAAAAAAAAAAAAAAAAAAAAAGACAAAGTTCAGCTGAAAATGTACCAGACAGCAATATGCCCTGTCCCCATTCCTCCTTGTAAATATTTCATAACCTTTTGGAAAACTTCTCTAGCATTTTAGAGTTGTTTACTATTGTGCTGTACAAATTTTATTTTGTGTAGGCCATCACATAACACTATCTCCTTCCATATTAGGTTAGGTTTCCTTTTACTGAGTGTGTGGTTGCAGTAGCATGTGAACAAAATCTAGACACTGCAACACGGCAAGGACTTTTATCTTTAAAATATGCAAACACATATAGCTGAACACAGCTGATACCGTTTGACTCTTGTCACCATTTTTAGAGAGTCTCATAAACTCGTGAAGTAACAGACATTAGCTCAGACTATTTTCAATTAGCTTTACGATGCACGTGTTATGTTGTTTGTCCTGAGTCTGTTGCCCTACCATTGCCAGGCCTGTGGTTGTTAAGGATTTAAATTCATCTTAGCTGCTGTATTTAAGTGCACGCGGGTCCCGTTGTGATGATACCCAGGCCACTGTCACACTGTTGTTCTCGTTAGCAGAGTGTGGTTATATGAATGCAAATAAATCTAATAAAGTCTAAGTAATTACTGTTGGTTTATTACACAAATTCAGTTTTTTGTTTCTGTTGAGACTCTTTCAGTCTGTGGCAGATTCATAAAATCAAAGCCTCATAAACAAGCTGTTTGTTTAATGTAGGCTCTGTAACAGAAAAGTAAGACCAGACAGTGTTACATAACGTTTTCTTTAGTAATTTCACATCAGATGGCTGACTATTTGCATCATCATTTAGTCACATTAGACTTGCCAGCTTCTCCAACCCGGCCCATTTGTCTGAGCGGCTGTGCAGACAGGAACCAGCTGCTGACCTTCAAGAGTTTGGAGAGGTTTCCTTCTGTCAGATTTATGAAACTGCTAAAAAAATATATCTTAATCAACAGTGATTTGATAACAAATCAGACTGAGAGCAAACAGCTTAAATGGGATACATGGAAAATCTCTGTATTTGCTGTTAATTTCTGAAACAAATTATATTATACACAGTCTTGCAATGCTGTAAAAGGATTTCCACTCAGAAGTGGAGAATGTTATAAAAGGGATGGAAAAAGGCACCTAACAAAATGTGTTTCTGTGAACGACGACCCGCCCGTGCAATCAGGTTTCTTATTGACAGGACATTTGCACATTGCCCCAGCTGATTCTATTCCTGCTTGTCGAAGAGCAATCATTTCAAAACTGTAAAAAGCATCTGCCACAACAAATCAACCCTCGCTGACAGTGGAGTCCTAATCCATGACCGGGATGCGAATGTTGTTGCAATTTCCTCAGACGGTTCGATAAATGCCACATACATCCTAACATCCAGAGGGCCTCCGTGCTTTCAACACCCTTCTCCTGCCCAGTTTTTCTTGATCCATCAAATTCACTGAGGCTACAGAGGACAATATGACCCTAAATCAATGACTGTCTGCATCAAAAGCAGTGAGCTTAGTGCTGTAAATCCAAAAACAACTTCTGGTTTTGATTGCATACAATTTGTAAAATCAATAAAGTCTCCTAAAATATTCTCAGAAGTATCTCTTGCATAAAATGTGCAGCTAAAAAAGAAACCAATAATTGCACCCTGTTTTTAGATAAATAATTTCTTCTTCCCCAAGCGTACAGTAAAGAATCATTTTCCTGTGGTTTTATAAATTAGAAACTGTGGAAGTAAGAAAATTAATTAGCATTGCTTCCTCTGTGGGAGAGAAATGCAGTAAAACAAGTCCTTTGTCAAATCCAACTGACAACCAAATATAAATAATATGAAAAACAGAAAGGGAAAACCCTGCAAGAATGATACATTTATATTTATGTATTGATCATGACAGTGACGCATCAATTAACCAGCGTCAGAGGGGCTGGGGATGCAGAACGTCTCTGCTTGTGTTGCAGTGGAGATAAGTGCAGCTGTGTAAACGTGCTGCCGCCAAATTTCATTTCCACCTCTCCTGAGCACTGTTGATACCTGATGGCTATAGTCACCAGGTATACACTGTATGATAATTACTCCACAAATCACAGAGAAGAGCTGAAAATGTTCAACAAGAGGGAGAAACACCACAACTTTGTTATTTGGTTGAATCTGTGGCCAACTTTTCTTTCACTTAGTTTTCTTTTGTTTTAAAATAACAATTATCTCCTGTGTTAATGTGACACCTGGTAACTTTCCATCCAATCCATTAACTATGGAGAACAGATACTTACAAAACTCAAAAAAAAAAAAAATTTAATATCAAAGCTGTATTTTAATGCAAAATTTCCTCAAGGCCAGTGTTGTTGGGTCATGATGATTTTTCTCCAATGACATATTACACTGGTATTTCAGCACTTATGCTACTTATATTTCCCTTTAAAATCCCTTCTTTTGAGTTTTGTATTCGCTAATATATTTTATTGATTACCACTAATATGTAGGGCAGAAAATCTCTGTATTGACATATGTGAATTAAAATTCATCTTGCACTTAAAGCCACACCCGAACCCAAAAAAGTCAAAGCCAGCGTCCAAACAGCTGACATGAGCAGCTGATTGGGCTGCAGCCAGAGCTGCAATATGCCTGAACTACACCACACCCGAGCTGTGAGGCAGCAATTCAGTCTCCTGTTGTTTATCTACCTTTGACTGAAGAGATGTTCAACATTTTCAGGGTCAAAACAAAAGGGAAAACGGTGCTCAGCCAAAAAATATTAACACCAATTATCCATGTGAGCAAGGGCTGTCCAGTTCTTTGTCATGCAAATTTGCTGGATTCAATTCAGCCGAAAAACATTTTGCTGCACTCACTGCTATTATGAAATACTCCCTCCCTGCTCAGAGGTGTGCAAATAGCTAAAATCACACACTCTAGTGTCCAAAAGAATTAAACATTTTAAATAAGATCCCATGGCAAAGAACCGACATTTATTTAGACTGCTTATAATTTTGAATCTAAAACTGTAATTGGATGCTGAGTGGATTTTGTTAATGGTATTCTTCTATTGTGTGGGAGTACTGTTATTTTAATTCTACTTTTCCTTCTACCGCACTGCTTTGTGATCTCTGGTTGTGAAAAGTGCTGCTTTAGAACTGATTGATGATTTAAGTAAGACATAACCTCCTAATGGCCTTAACTGTTAATATGTACTACATTAATATATTAGAGAGATGAGTGAACATACTTACCTGAGATTTTAAAGACGCAAACGAAGTCAAGTAAAATGAGGCTTCACAGAGTAGACTACAGAGATTAGATACCGACTGCAATGCGGATGCTTCACATAAGCAGTTGAAACTATAATGTGAAAGCTTAGTTCAATATGCAAAACTCTTATTCAGGGACAGTGTGATATTATTCTCAAGCAACATTCGAGTTAGCAGCTTTATCTCATATCTCAAATACCTTTAATATTACTTTGGCTCACACCTACAGCATATACCTACCTGTCCTATTACTACTTTAGGGTTATGTGCCTTGAGTCCATCACAGAAGAAAAAAACAGCCATAGTATCACTGCCACAGATAAAAATGATTTAAAATCAGGATTCCAACCAAGGCCGTTTCCGTCGTAACACAAACTGCCATGTGTCTGGTTTACTGTGCAGCCTCTTACAGTGAGGTCTGTGTTTATGCGAATTCATGTAGGAGGGTGGTTTCCTTTACAATAACAGAGGGCAGGACTGATAGAGAGAGTGACAAATGGCGGGTGGTAGTGACAAGCTGTCTAATTCTTATGTAGGAGCTCGGGGGAATATAAGGCTGTGCCTGACAATCAACCTGTGGCAACTGGGCTACGGGTTTGAAAAACGACATACTGTCATTCATAGATGGAGGCTTACCCCGCACGGCTGGAAGATAAGCCCGTCGACTTCGTGGCTGACCTGGGACGTGAAGCTGCCCTCCAGTAGCTGAAATATAAAAAAACAAAGGGAGGAGAGAGTTTTAGCCAAGCAAGACTGATAAATGACAAGATGGGCAGCTGAAAGCTTCAGCTGGAAACACATGAAATGACATTGAGTTATTAAGTCAGTGACAGCTATAGAGTCTGCCAACAATACCTAACCCTCTAAAAGTCTAAAAGTATTGAGTTTCAACATAACCGCAAGGCTTACACTGTCCAAATCCTGAAGAGCTAGAAGCACAAGTCTGATACCTTGTTTTTATCCATCTAGCCCTGAAACCAAGCACTAATCTCTTTGATTGATAATGCATGACTGAGAGATCAATATCTGTAACTTGACAGACCAGGCTGATGACAAGAATAGCAACAAATCATTAAGTTCCTGACGACTGGAAAGAGTGGATTTCATCTCTTCCATTAACATCAACCGTCAAGCACCACAGCTGCTGCAGAGAAAAGAAACCTACGGCACCATATTAGATGAGGGATGCCCAGGGGATGTGGCAGAGCTACTGTACAATAAAAGCACATTTTCTACATTGTGAGGCACGTCAACGGCCACGGCAACTACAGCAAGGATATTAGAGGCACTAAAATAAGACTGAAGATAATAAGTGGATATGGAAACATATGAAGAGATCCCATGATTTAAGAGCAGCCTCCTGAAGGGTACTGATTCAGTAGCAGGCTTGTATGTGATTAAAAGTTTTGCCAGATCCCAGCAACTGCAGAAAAAATACATTTTTACCTAAAACAATTTTTTTTTTCAGTTTATCTTTTAAGAGAAAATTATGTTAAACAGCACCTGCGTAACTTAGAACACCTTAGAACTAGATGAACTAGACGTCCATGTGAAGTTTTTAATTCCCAAAAATGTTAATTCTATAAGATAAACTTTAATGTTTAAACTCACCCTGCATGGAGTTCATGAAGTAAGCAACCACCCTCAGTACAACACCAGCTAAACTATTTGTTGGATAAACTACACCTTAACGCCCTTTTATACACTTTCCCATCATCAATAATTATTCTTTGTCTTACTTCAATTTGGGGCATAATCAAAACCTCTATCTTTGAGTATTGGTGTAACAAGGCAACTGGGTAGGGCCATGGGTTAGGTTTTTTGGTTGTTGTTGTTTTTAATTTAGTTTATTGTTTTGCGTTTTCTTTGTCATGTGTCATTCTTCACTATGTTCACTGTGTTCTTGTGGCTTCATGCTTGTGTGAACATTAACAGACCTTCAATTAAGTAAATATGAAAGAAAATAAGGCTGAATATTAGAAACTGGTACGCTGGAGTTTAAGTCCAAACACAGTGTCAAAGCAGAGAAACTAAATTGTACAATGTCAAGTATTCTGTGCAGCCAAGTACGAATATGAAAAATCTGAAGCTTCTGTGTGTATAACAGAGAAGAGACAATGCAGTGGTACCAACCATGGTTAGCTGAGTGCTCCATCTTCAGTGATATTTGAAAACCAAGGAACTGGAATGTAAGACTTTCAAATCAATGTTTTAAAAGCGAACAGGAGATGTGTGATGAAACTGCAGCTGCACGGTAATTCAACCACATCACTTTCACCAAAATAAAACTGTGCATAAAGTTTAATGTGATGAGGTGTTCTTTGTGATAGATTACGAAACTGAAGTTTATTTGCATGCTGCACTGGCATGAAGAGAAAACTGCTGCTGCTGCTTGGAAGGTAGGAAATCAATCTAAAAACGTATCGTATGCCTTGGAAAATGTTCGGCTTTAATGGAACACCAAACCCAGTATATGATTGCACATAACCACACAGAGCAGAATCTGATGTAAGCCCTGATGCAAGGGCAGACAGTTACAGAGATTACAGAAGCACTGTGGATCATCAGTTGAAAAATAAGGACAGAGGCTCAAAGGAAAAAAAAGAAAAAAGAAAGGTAAAAAATATTTAGAGATTTACTCCCATCTTTAGGTACAATAACCTATATTTTTTCTGTGTGATGAAAAAAGGTGAAGAAACACAGTATAATCACATCTTCCTCTCAAATCTACAAACATTTTAGTCTTTCAGCTCACTGTTTTAGTTTTATGGCCTGTAACTTTGTGTCAATGTAGTTTTCACAGTTTGTTGGTCCCCAAAGTGGCAGAAAATAACACAAGCAATGCCGACTGATGAGAATTGTGAGAAACAGGAATAGGTCAAAATTGTAAGAATATAAATCCAAAAGAAGGATATTTTAGTCGTACTCTGGAGGGATATGCAGAAAATGAGGGTGAGTCACAGTCAGAGGAGGCTTTTTTTTTTTTTTTTTTAAACAAATCCTTCATGTGAAAACTTGACGACCCATCCTTGCTATTCTGTATGTTCATGCAAGGAGTCAATATATATAAGCAAGCAGGAAATGGTCAATAAAATAGAAAGCAAATGCATTAGTGCACTACAGTGGATATCAAGTGTCATATAGAACCCATCAAGATGAACTAAAGCAGAAAGCAATGCGTTTTAGCCATGAAGGAAGGTACTGAAAACTTTGTACTTAGAGTGGTCTTTTATAACATATTATATCTTGTCTCCTCTTTGAATGATAAGAAACAATAAAATGAAATGATTAAATTTTAATTAATAATTCCTGCATCTCTGCACTCACTGTCCGGCTCTGACAAGTTAATCAGCGAGCAATGGACATCGTAAGTGTCTGTTGACTAGGAGATAGCAAAGTGCTCAGCAGATATGAAGACTGTCAACAAACAGCAGAGCTAAGGCACATTCACTGCGCAGGAGATGACAGATCGCCATCATCCGCTGCGGCGCTGCTTGGAGACAAACCAAATTATAGCCTCAATCATAAATACGAGAAAGAATGCAATATAACATTACTACATTTGTACTTAATGCAAGGTTGGCAAACCATGTCAGAGACAGCAGCACTATAAGCTTGTAAGAGACAGAGTCTCTTTTGTGAAAGATGCCTCTAGCCCAAGTATTTTGTCTGGCATTAGACCAAATTGGTCTGCTGCAGCTGCTCTGTGGATAACCATCTATGATGACACATTTAGTCTTTAGCAAAAATTCTCTTTGAAGTGAGAAGACACTGCAGTATAATACATCAGATAATATGTGCCGCAAAGCAGGACATTTATTCGTATTAAGAAATGAACGAGGATACAAAGAAACTGATTTAAACGCACAAATGTCTAAATTACTGGGTGAAATCGCCAGAGAGTGACAGTCCTGATGCCATGTCTGGAATAGCCTCTGTTCAACTAGCTTCTGTTACTCAGTACAATCAGTACAGTTCAGTATTTCTTTCATGTGTATTTCTGAAAAGAAAAAGAAAATGTGTACTCGGGCCTTACTTCCCACTTCCTGAAACATTCTCATTAAAAGAAGCTAAAACCTTCACTATCGACCATTTTAACAAAATAAAAGGTGCTTTGTGGAGTTCAACAAAAGTTATGTTTACATTCAGTGTTTCTCGCCAAAATGTGTGCATTCTTGAGGTCTAACAAACCTGACGGAGGTAAAGCCAATCCTTAAAAACATTTTGAATTGATCGTCATTTAGATACACGTTCAATCGCTTCCAGTCTTACTCCCTCTGTTTGTTGATGTACTACACTTCTTTGTGCTTTACTACCACCACCTGTCAGTTAATGGAGTGGCATGAAACTGGTAGCAGGAATGTGTGTGCCATCAATCATGATACCAATAAAACGGGGACCCATTCAAAAAAAAAACAAAAAAACAAAAACAATGCTCCACAGTGCTACTAGTGGTCAAAAGCTCCAAGTGCAGCAGCACAGAACAGAAAAAAGAACTCTGTCAAATTGTTTAAAAAAAAGGTTGTACTGATGTAGACACACAGAGAACCACACAACATACTGTTGCTATGCAGAGATATGTACAAACAGGATAGGGATTGAAATAAGTTGTAATTTTTTGAACAGATCCTGGAAGGTCTGGTTTCACTTTGGCTCTCTACAGCAAACGGAGGTTATGGTGGGTTTGGTGAAACCCCTGCAGACCAGAGATCTCAAGTTGCAGAGCACAGGCTTTGATACAGTAAAATACCCTGTGTCTGCTATATTTATTCCACTGGATGATTTCACATTGTCACAAAACACTTTCATGCAAAACATCCCTATTTTTCAGATGATGTGTTCCAGGGACGTAAGCGAAGTCATCAGCCCTTACAGGAGTGCGGCATGCATTTATCTAAAGCAACAGAAAAGTGTTTGCTCTCTGCTGTATCTGCAAAGAAAGCAGAGCGACATCAGCGCTCTCCAGAATGATGAATGAGTCACAGCAGATCACACAAAGCTTGACAATCATGCTGACATGGAGAAGGCAGATTGCCAGACTAAAAAGAACCGGTGCCTTTATGAGGGAGCGGCATGTAGGCGGTAAGATCTGGGAGTTCCATTTCAGTTCTCTTGCCATCTTAGCACACCCACCCACCACCTTCGTCGAGCACAGTGAACCTTGGAGGGAGAGATGAGCAGAAAGAAGACTTCCACTCACACATCCTCCTACAGTAAGGAAGTTCCTTGGAGCGATAACGCAGAGAGGGGGCAGCGACCCTGCTTTCATGTTAAACCTCTTTAGGAAGAAAACACAAAGATGTGCCCGGTACAGTAGGGCTGTGTAGGCGGAGGAGAACAGCAAAGCCCCATTAAGAGATCAAGCTTTCATCGGAGACTCCAGGGCTGAGACGGGACAACGGAAGTGCTCGGGGAGACAAATCAGCCACTAACATGCTAAGCGGTGTCTTTCCCCTCGAGAGAGAGGATGTCAGGGTGATGGAAGTCAGACCATTTTCCTCTCCAGTGTTTCATGTTTGGGCTCATTTCACACAAGGACACAATGATGAATGATATCTGGCTCGATACCAGCCTGATAGCACTGAAATGACATGAAGTATGTCATTCACCTTCACTCTCATGTATTGCAGTTTGTCTTCTACAGGGAAAAGGCTGATTTTTATTAGTCTGCCAGACAGGGAAAAAAAAAAAAAATCACTCGCTGTCAATTGAAGTTGACTCGCAAGCTGACCTCAACAAATTACAGATCGGAAACAGTAAAATCAAGATATGAAAGTCAAGCGTCATAAAAGAAACATTTCTCAAAACTGCACACACAATTTTTGATTTGATCAAAAGCTTAAAACAAAGCTTGAGGTGAGAATGTTCAGTCATCCATGCTATTGTAGCTCAGGCTTGGAAAAGAAACCTGATACTGTTATGCTCCTTAAACCGCTGTTGTGTAAAATATTTCTTCACCTTATAGTCTGGTGTTATACAGAATGTACGCAAGAAGCACAACGCAACATGCTCTCATTAACAAAGCAATGCTGCGGCTCATTTTCTGTGCAATATCACAAGCTTTTCCTCCAGCACACCTGGACTGATACAATACACTTTCCCTTCCTGAAGCCTTTGTATTTTCCTGCTGTCTGCTCATCCTCATTGCTCTGAGGAGGTTTAGGTGCGGGGGCTGAATCAAAGGCAGAGAGGATGGATTGACATTCCAGTCAGACCACGGGGCTGTTGCTAGAGGCTCTTTTCAAGCCTAATGTGAATGGTCCTGTGAAGCCAGTTTGCAGTTCCCTATTAAACAAAAAGCCCACATCAGAGTGTGCAGGCAGGGCTGCTAAACCACTGGCTGGCCCGGAGTCAAACAAGGTCACACAGTCTGGAGAAGTTGAACGTCTCGGAGAAATTGTCTTTTGATGGATCCTGGTCTTTTCATAACAACTGCGATCAAGATTAAATTTTACACATTCATTTGTGCTGAAAGGGAAAAGACGAACAGAGACATTAACACTTGGAGGATTAAACTAATAAAGGATGGCATAAGACTAGAACAGGCCAGGACGATGAGAAATAAAAGGGCACAGCATGAAATTGAATTGTGTTATAATGAAAATCTGTGGTGAACTGGACAGGTGTGTTAATGACTGAATGGCATTAGCTAGCTTTCCCTACCGTGAAATTGATAAGACTTGAGGAATCAAGAAATCATTGCTCTGAAATTTGTCATTTGAGCTGCGGCAGTGGGCCTCCGGGAAGCTTCAGTATGAAACAGGTCGATTTTAATGGTGTAACTCGAAGTTCAGTTTCAGGTTCATTCAGTCACACTCTCTGGCCACTACAACCTCAATAACAAATATATTGCTGAAATAATGCCTCTCTGAGAGTGTCAGTCAAATCATCCAAATTATCACTGGGGGGCTGAAATGGTGAGTAATAATTGCCACTGAAATAAAAAAAAATAAACAACCGCAAGTACTACAAGTGCTATGCGCAAGTAAACTGGATATGTTTGCAAATACAATGTGCAATATCAAAGAAAAGAAAAAATACAAATTTTAGCAATCGTGTTGGAGGGATGGGACTTTGGCCAGTGCAAGTCTGTGCTGAAGCTAGACCACTGCCAGTTAGACACATTACCGGCCTGTCTCCGGGAGAGAAAAGATAAACCGAGAACCACAAACGCACAGCAGTGCCGAGCACAGCCCACACGCTCAGACACATCCAGTCACATTCATACAGACAGCAGACAGACACTCAGTGTGAAGAGGCAACAACCAGGAGGCAGCCCTTCACTGGGCTCCAACAGCATGCTGCTGCATCTCTGCTGTCTGTGCTACATCTAAGGTTACGGCTGGATCTAATGCCTGTCTTCATTATCAGTTAAACTGGAAAATAATTGAAACATGCCCATTACAATTCCCTGAAGCTCAAGACCCATTAAAAATAGCTTGTTTCGTCCAAAATTCAAACATATTCAGTTTACTTGCGCCTAACACAAAGAAAAACAGCAAATCATTACAACTGAGAAGCTGGAAATAGGGAATGTGATTAATTTTCTGTCAACTGACTAATCAATCACAAGACAACAAGCAAATTTACACAACATCAACTAAATTCCAATATTTTACTGCCTGTTCCTCAACAACTATATCTTTGACTACACATCTGTCTAAAGAAGAAGAATTACACAATTACAAGGACTTTATATGTGCTTGAGCTGTTAAGTGGAGTGGGTCAGTTGTGTACACATAATTAAATTAAGTGGAATTACACTCACTTTAATAAGTCCACTGATTCTACCTATTATTACTAAGTGGCTTAGCAATATTGTTGTTGTAAATCTGAGCCTTGCAAAATAAAATGTTTATTTCTTGCAGTTGGAAAATCACAGAGCCACTTCTTGTTGTTTCTGCACTCACTCTTATCATGCACAGCTTTGGGAGAGTACAGTATAAGCCAACCTGAAAACAGAATTTAAATTTATATACATGTACAGATATTTACAGCTGTGTAAAACAGCTACCGTGTCATTGTATTTTATGTATCTATAAACAAAAAGTGAAAAGAAGTTTGGTTTGACTTTAAAATAAGTGCAGCACAGAAATCATTAAAAATGAAATACCTCGAAAAAAGAAGCTTTCTCGAAAAATGGATGCGGATTTTGTACTGTTACTGCAGCAGCTGTGCCGGTTATGTCAGAGGAACATATTGTTTAGAGGGATGGGAGGCAAGGATGTCATGACATCACCATGGGTCAAGCAGAAAGGGCGGACAGCAGAGTGAAGATGGTGAAACACAGAATAAACACAAAGGTCCAGAGAACATCTGAAGAAAACCACCTGTTAACCTGACCCAGAGGACACATGTTCCTTTCCTTGAGTACATCAACTCCGAGCCTGCGAGGCACGAGGAGAGCAGGCAAGCAGAGCAAATAAAATGAGCCACTACACTCCATACTGCCACACATTCAGCCGCGCTCTCTCCTGTGAGTTCGACCTTTACTGTATAGATGTGCCATGCATCATCAGATGTTGCATAATGTCTTGGAGGCTTTGGAGAAAACTAAAAATCTCAAAGCAACCGAGGTAAACAAACATTAGTCATCGAGTCCATGTTGTGTGTTCTTCCAAGCAGCATAAGCCCTTACACAACAGTCAACACGTTTCCCTCTGTGAGTGGGTGCAGCAGCAGAGAGAGAAGGAGACGATGCAGGTGATGAAGTGCAGCTTGTTCTTGAACTTAACCGTGGAGGATGAGTGCATTACCAAGGCCAAGGGTGCACGCTCATGAATGCTTCATTGCAGTGTATTTCATAAATAAAGCCAGATGTGCAGCTAAGCTGTGAGATATGAACCGTCTACGCCAAAAGATCCCACACTCTTTCTGATAATGAGAACAAATACAATGCAGTAGGTTTACAGGCCAGTAAGGAAGATTTTACTTTCATTTTTTCAGCCATTATCGACAAAAGGCTCATAACAATTTTGTAAAGTGACTGAAACACAGACAGGTTAGATTCAAAGGGTCTTAATTTGTACTTGAGTTGACCACAGACTAACTGAGATACGAAGTTCAGGTTCTGCCCAGCACCAAAGCTTGATTCTTACTTTGTTAAATCACCCAAATAACGGAGACAAAGGCCATGAAGACCAGGGGTCTTGATTTTCTATCTCCGACAGCTGGAGGCTTGACAGCTGACAGAGGTGTGAGGTCAGTGAGCACCAAGGAACCTGCAGACTGACAGCACTCAGCTAATGAGACATGCTGTTAAGGAGGAGTTACCTTTTTTTATCCCAGCCAGTCCACTGCAAACCTGAATCGACAGGAAAATCAGGTCTCTGACTCATCATGGGTCTGGGTATAACGTCAACAGGAGGGCCATGAGAGGAGGACATTTATATAGAATCAAGGACCGTTACTGACGACTGAGCCCACTGGAGAGGAAGGCGAGTCAGGAGAGGATAAAAAGGCTTGTCATCACACGTATGCTTGTGGCTGCAAATTGTCAGCACACTGTCTGGGATCAAGACCACACATGAGCAACTGCTTTTCACGAGTACGATGATGGCGAACCTTTCTAAAGTCTACCTCAGCTGCTGTATGATGCTTCCTGCGCTCAAAAGTTTGATTACTTGCAACTCATCATTAAGAGTGCAAACATTTAGGTTAGAACTTTTCTAGAAACTTAAACATGAAGAGAGCACATCTGTATCTGCAGATGTAAGACACTGGTTTAATTTAAAAATAAATGTTTATTGGTTTATCTTTAGAATGGATGTAAAATATCTTGAATATACAGCAAATAACTCATGCCGTATTGGTTTTGTGCTGCGCTTTTGGCACTGATTCTGCAAAAACTGTGATGCTTATCATATACAGGTGGCCTCAGGGCCCCACAGCAGCCACTGGTGACACACTTCTAATACACTAAAGCCTGAGACCTTGATGTAGATAATGTATCTTAATCAGCTTCAACCTAACCAGAAGCCTGGCTTGGAATCGAGTATACCCCAGGAAACACATCATCAGATAACTAAAATCGGAAAAGTTCTGGGTAAGTTGGAAAGAAATAGCAAGGAACCTAAAGATGGGTCTCAATTAGATTAGATTAGATAACTTTATTAATCCCCAGAGGGGAAACTAGTCTGGTCACACACAAGCTAACACGTTAAGGAGGACATCAGTGTAGCACAGGAGTTCGCCTAGACATAAAAATAAATAAATAAAAAAGTTAGAAAAAAGATAAAAGCAATACATATAATAAAAGACCCTACAAATTAACCTGAAAACAGGCAAGTATCAGCGTTATTCAAATGTTTCACAGCTGTGCACACACACAAGACTTTCAAAATCATTCTGTGGAGCATCTCAGTATCTTAAACAGTCACTTAACAGACTTCTTTGAATGTGAAAAACACCAAACAGCGACTGACCTTCAAACTGAGGTAGTGCTAAACTCTCCATCTGGTTCTTTCCTCAGGAAGTCTTTCAAACAAATCAGCAATCAAACCAATTATAGAAGCAGCTTTTTTAAAAATAAACTTGTTCGTTCTGTCTCTGTTATGGGCAGTAATGCTGTTACTGCCCACAGTAACAGCATTATTATTATTATTTTTTTAAATGTAAAAAAAAAAACAAGAGATAAGTATTTGCCTACTTGGGGTCCCAACTTTTAAAGTAATATTCCTGCGAGTAAACTTCAGCAGCAAAGTAGCTGTCCTCAGTGCAAGACAGAAACAGCCCACCAAACAAAATAAGCACTATAATGCACTTCAACGACTGTGATATGTGAAATGACTTCGTAGTGAATTGGCACTAAAAAAAAAAAAAAAAAAATCTATTCATTTCACCACTTAGATTCTCAAGGAAGTCAATTCTTTTGGCTGTTTAGTATTCAGTACATACGCTAAACCTTAATCTCACCCTCTGTGATTAGGTTCGAGCTCCATGAAAAGATTGCAATCTTAAAAAAGATAACTAAATAAATGCTTTTCAGGTCTCTATCCAAATTCAATCTAAAAAAAAAAAAAAAGGTATTTCAAGATGAAATCTACTCTCAGGTAAGAAAACTCATTCTCTCACCTGAAGTCTTTGTCTCCCCAGTTCACCACTAGCAGCTTGGGTTTGTCCTGGGGTCAATTGGAGATATCAGTCTCATTGAGGGAAACTTTATTCAGCTTAGCCCTATAGTCTCTTTTAGATATGATAAACGAGCAAGGAATATTAGGTATTCAACAAAGGGCAAAGACAAATTAACACCATCCAATTTCCTTTTGTAATTTTAACATTACCAAATTGTGACTTTATTAAATCTGGATACACCATTAATTAGATTTAATTACTCCATGCTCTCTAAGTGTTACGATTATTCAAACAGGATTTACATCTCTCAATTTTATATTTTCAAGAACTGAATAAAATAATTACTCCTACTCAAAATGTCTCTGGTTTTGGAGGGTGACACATTTAGGTGGACAAATGTAAAAATAAATAAATAAATAAATGTAAAAAATATTAACATATTTAAGATAATATTGTCTAAATAAAGACAAGCTGACATCTGCCAACACAGGCACAGGTTCATCCTATCCACTTGGTTTATTACATTAAGGGTCATTCTGTTTTTAGAGCTACTAAAAACATGCAATTACAGCTACAACTACTAATTATTTCCACTATCGACTCTGCTATTTTCTTGTTTAATCAATGCATCATTTGTCTATAAAATGTCTGAAAATAGGGTCCCATCAAATGATCAAAAAAAAAAAACATTCAAATTGTTTTGTGCAACCAGGGGTCTGAGGGTCTGAAAGCACACTGCAAAATGGAGTCACTGGTAACTAAAAGTAAGTAACATTAGGTAACTGATTGGAAATGGCAACTTCTCAAATCTATCTGTACATGTTGGAAGCCGAATCCAATCCAGAATAATTGAGTGGACAGCACGAACATCCACAGCAACAAAGATTACAGCAGGACGTCTCTCTTCGGTCGACGCCGATTGAAGTGGAAACCGCCTGCTGTCAGGAAATAAAATTGTTTTGGGAGAACTGTGCTTGGAGCTGATGACCGTATAAAGAAATCTGTGACATGCTGATGTTAGCTTGTTGGATAAATAGAAGAAGACGCTGGAAATCCAGTGTTCAGAGCAGACCCTGTTACATAGGTTCACCTCATGATTTGAATATTTGGCCACGTATTTTATATGGACATGCAAAACGGTAACATTTTAAATATGTCAGAAAATAAGGAAAAGCATAATGGGTCTTTAAAAATAAGCTTGACTAAGCTTTTTGACTGGTTAAGCCCACTTTCTATGGAAATTGCAAATTTTATCATCAGCTCTTGGTAGCCTAAAAACTCATACAATCATTCCTATAATCCCAGAGGGAATATGAATTTCTACCTCAAACAGATTGTCTATGGAAACTGCCAATACTGTCGCCTTCAGTGAGCAAGAAAATGACCAGAAATCCCAGGCTTGACTTGATTTCTAATCCCCTGAAAGGAATATACAGATCTCTGCCAAATGCACTCTCTGGCCGACTTACCAGTGTCCATCACCACCAGAGAGAAATTTAATCGCTATGAATTGAGAACGCTAAGCTTAATAATGTTGTGTATATTTAATGTGGAGTATCAGCAACCCCAACAAATTATATTAAAACTATTATACAAGAGTACCACACAGAGAAAACAAGCAAATTTCGTTGCTGGCACACATTGGTAAGTTCATACAAGAACTTATTTGGCATCCAGTATACTTGCCTAAAAGGTTGAGTCATAACAAAATGGGAAACGTGAGCAGCATTAGAATCGGGCATGTAGTGCGGCTGGGTGTTGCCAAGGACGTCAGGTTATGATTGGATTTTGATATTATGGGTATCTTGATACAGCACGCTGTTGGTTACCGACTCACTGTAGTAACTGTTCTACTATTTATTTATTTATTGTAAAATTAACATTAACATATTGGTTGTTGTGATACCGAAAAAGATTTCTCTTTTTTTGCCTTTATTTGACAGCAGTAACAGAGGTGCACATAGGAAAGTAAAGTAGTATCTCTTAAAGATAAAACAAGTATTATTGCAACCTAGGTACAAAACTAAACAATGCTACATGCAATTAACTCTAGAACAGGTCACTCCACCAACTGAGTAATAAAGTTTCATTAAATTCATAATTATTTTCTTCTCAAAATACATTTTGTCAGCCAAGACCATTCCACCTACACAGGAGGGAAATTCCAAAAATAAATTAACTGGTTGTCCCAATGTACAAATTCTATAGTACAAAAAGGGGTCTTTGTAAGATAATTGGACAAGTGGAGGAAGCAAAGAGAATAAATGATACCAATTGGTGGGGAAATGGCAGCATGAATGTGTAAGTGTCAGAGCTGAAAAACAGCAGCCTAGAAACAGACAAAAGACATCATACAACTCCAGACGGCCACTGAAATATCCCCAGAAGGAATTTTTGCTCGATATGCCATGCAGCGGAAGGTTGTGCTGCTTTGAATTAATGAGCCAGATTCCAGTTTTCCCTCTTTGAATGTACCATACAACAGAGATGTGACTGTATGGGGAGCAGATGGCCAGCGCACAACACAATAGAGCAGTCAGAAACCAGACATAGTTCCAGTGACTTCATTCCTAGAGCATCTACTCCGCCATGAACCCCAAAGAGTGGGGGGTGATCTCTCATAAAGGTTCTTAGACGAGTGGGTAGCACAGGGTTAGACGAGAGATAACCCAACCATTCATATCAAGAATTTTACAAAGTATAAAAACACCAAGATATCAGTGTTGGCAGAGGAGGACGTGTGACAAAAACACAAGAAATGTCTGAAACATCACCCCTTCCGTATAACTTTGATCATTTATGAATGCACAGTGCCAAGACGTGTGACTGATCTTGGCCCGCACAGAGCATCAAATTAATTCCACTCTGACCTCCCACAGACCTGATATTAGGCCACAAGTGCAGGCCTTATGGGAGGGCTTAACAGCTAATCAGAGAATAAAAACTCTGCTGTCCTCAGCCTATAAACAGAACAGTGCTATAACCTGAGCTGTGTTATTATATGACAACCACAAGGGAAATGCAAAATATATACTCATCTCTACCAAAATGGTCAAGAAAAAGTGCATTTCACATTTGCTCTTGGTATTATCGAACAAATTACAGGAATACCAGGAGCTAGGCAACGACCAATAAAATCTATGAAATCATGTCCTTTCCTATACTTAACAGCTCTAACAATAATGACCTACCATCAGCAGCATATTGTAATGCGTTACTCCTCCGCCATCTATTCACATGAACCTACTTATACCTCATCATGTATCACAGACGGAAAAGGACATAAGAAGAGGCAATCAATGTCAACTGAAACATAATGCACATAAAAAAAAAAGCAGGGACGGAGTATAACTGAGTAACACCTGTGGAAGAAATGGAAAGGAAAAAAAAGGGGTTGGAAAGGTAAAAGAAAAAAATGCCTTTGTTCACGTTACCTTCCGTGATGCATGAATGTCAAAGAAGGGCTTATTCCGGACACTGAAGGGCTCCTTGGTTTTGTCGATCTGTCCAGTCTTCATCTTTTCCATCCGCGGAGAAATGATCTCCTTTTCTATGCACAACAGCCGGATATTGAAATCGCAATGGCCAACAGGCTGTCCCTGAAACACACACAAAAAAACAAACTCAATCACTTCTTAATGTGCCCTGGGAATGTAACTTATTTAGAAATGCATGTATGAATATTATGTGCACACTTTGCTAGAAGAAAGATCATCATTATCAATATTAACACAACATATAAATAAAAAAAAACACTCTCTAAAACAGTCTTTATTTTCTCCAATGTTACATTAAGTCTCTGTGTGTAGTTCCCACTTATAGCTCCACCACAGGTGAGCAGTACAGTAGGCCAGGGACAACAAGACCTTGACATCAGTTGAGCTCATGGGAATATCAACACCAAGAGTACACAGTACAGTGCAATCAGTTTTTCTTTGTCATTATGACAACAGCTTCCCCCCATGACTGGCCAGTCACACACAGTTGCTCTGTACAGGCAAACACAGAGACCTGAGCCATCACTGCCTCTCAAACAGACAGGGCCACTAAAGCAGAGCAAAGGTGTCACCGAACCCATCTGCCGGATCACTGTGAGTGTAGCAGAGGAAAAAAATACAACAGTGCTTGAGTTCCTGCTCCTGGCTATTAATAAAGAAACTCAGAAGAAAATTAGAGCAGCCAAATAACACAGCCAAATATGACTGTATGACCACTTTCAAGTGTTAAACGGTGCAGAGGAGTTTTGATGAAACCACCCTGGTACAGAAGGGTCAAACCACCACATATCTCCGTTGCTCAATTGACAAAGTGATTAAACATAATGACTCACAGATTTCACTTTTGTCAGCACAAAAAAAGAAAACCACTGACAGAAGAAGAAAAACTGATAAGTCAGTCCTGAAAATCTGCCAGTTGGATACGGACTAAATGCATGACAACAATTTGACATTTAATATTTCTCACAAGTTATCAGAGAGGGAAAAAAAGGAGCTTAAACTCAGCAAACAAGCTGACATTTCTTTATTGCCAAGAGAGAAAAAAAAGAATCAGTAGCAAACATTTTCTACGTCACCTGGACATGATGAGCAGAAAAACTGTTTAAAAATGTTCTCCTACAAAGGCTTTGCCCATTTTACAACACAAAGCCGATGAACATTTTCAAACCACAAACTCGTTTCTGTGGTTTTTAAAGACATACTACATACTTTGGCCAGATAACACTATTTTTAATTATCTGTTTGAATGGTTCTACAACAATGTTCTCTACTGCGATCAGTCTGGTTACAAAGAAAAACTTCAGCTGTTCGATAATATGAATAGAGACCTTGATTAAAAAAAAGTTCTTCACAGGAATTGTTGGGAGTTGACACAATAGTTTTATTTTCACTATTTGCTAATAGTGAAAAATGCCTGTTATAATTCCCCTCAGAACAAGGCAATGTCTCCAAAACTCCAGAACACAAACATTCGGTTTACTGTCATAGAAGACAGACAAAAGCATCAAATTCTCTCATTTGAGAAGCTGGGACCAGAAAATGCTTCGGACTTTGTTTTTTTTTAAATGACAACAATTATTCAATAATGAAAATAGTTGCAGATTAAATTTCTTTTGATCGGCTAACGGTTGCAGCTCAACTGTGAACCTTTCTTCAAAGCTGAACCAGACAAATCTTTGGCGTCTCTTGTAAATTCCAACATTTTGCCGCCTACATTTTTTTTTTTTTTTATTCAACTGCATTGTGTGTTGTTTTTACCCTTTTAAAATGTTGAAATAAAATAAAAATCAAAAATATATATGGTGAAACATTTCCACCTTTATTGCTCCTACACCAGTGGGTTGTGGATCAATATTCCCTGGTCTATATCGAGAGGCATTGAGCAGGAAGGTGTGACTTGGGGGCATTTGTATTCTGCTTTGTTACTGTTTGGTAAAGGCCACTTCTCTTCTCAAGAGCTTTCTATGGAATTATTGGAGATGGGCTTAGCGATTTCCATTCAAAGTGAATGAGGAGGTGGATGATCAATAATTAGTTAAGATCAGATGCAATTGCAAGACTGTACTGTGTTGTGAGTCATGAAGATATTTAGCAAAGAAAAGAGAAAAGATCAGAGTATTCTTTTAAGTCATTGTCTTATGTGAGCAAGTACAATAAAAAGCCTCATGAACACATCTTCAAACAATTACTTTTCATGCATAACCACAGAAAATACAACTGTGCCTACTGTGCATGCTAGTAGTAGTAGTGATACTAGAACTTGTGAGAAAAAAAACAATCATGACTGATTAAACATGGTGTGAGACAGCTTTGTTTCTCAAAAGAAGATATGACTTAGTTTTGAATTACTCTAGTTATTTCGTTCAAATACAAAGTTTGAAAACCCAGCTCTCAATGGTAACAAAACCCATTAAAATACAGACTGTAGAACAAAAGGATTCACACTGACCGTGAGTCTTCAAAACAAGGACAATATGGAACGCAGTTTGGAAAACTGTGCATATTATCCTAGTTACACAGTTAAGACTACATGTTTGGCTTAAAAGGAAAACGCCAAATATTCTCTGGTTACAAATTCTCAAACCTGTTGATCTGCTGCTTTCCTCTGTTTTACATCCTTGTAAATTGAAAATCTTTGGGCTTTGGATGATAAGCTGAGGCTCTGAGAAACAGTAAATGGCAGCTTTCACTCTTCACTAAAAGATTGAGTCGATTAATCAAGAAAACCATCGGAAAAACAATCGAAAATGGAAATAATCGTTAGATGCAGACCTACAACCTAGAAGAATTAATTATTAAAACACCTTAAGGAGTTGGTTCATTTGCCTGTTATGACTCCACTGGGACGCCCATGTTGCACTGTGTCTGTTGGATATCTAAGAGGACAAATGTTTCCTAATGCATTAGCTGTTACAACTTGATAGTGGAGCAGTGTGCCATCACTGTGTCTCTGTGACTTTGCTTAAGAGTCTGTCTGACTTGTGTAATGCAGCCCTAACAACTCTAAAAGGGTAATTTATCAACTACAAATAAGGTCACAGGCAAAACAAAGTTTCGGCTCTCATTTAGGCAGTACTGCGGGGACTTGTTTTTCTTTTAGGGTGACTGCAGAAACCACACTGCATTCTCCTGGAGCAACAGCTGGTATCATGTCCCACACATTCTGCACCATCTGTCAGCTGTGTCATCAGGACAGAACAAGATGTAAGTGTGGATGATTCAAGGCATGTGCTGTCCATGCCTGTTTCACAGGAAAGCACAGCAGATATGAATGTTGTCAATCCTACACTACTGGGAATAAAGACTAATTACATCGGTGAAACCACTCCCATCTTTTTTTTTTCTCTCTCTCCTTTTGGAGTCGTTCCAGGGGGTAATGTGTCTCGATAGCTCAGTGTGAATACCATAAACTCAGACTTGTGGCTGCCATTTATTTGCTTGAGCTGCTCCATATTCACTTTACTGTCATCGCTGTGGGTTTTGTGCATAATGCACAGTTTTTGACGAGAAACTGCAAAAGCTGATACCAGTCCTTAAAGAAATACAGTATTGGTTCCAAATACAGAAGAAGTACTGTAAACCAAAACAGTTTGTTTATAACCAATTAAAGGACTGACAAGAAAAAAGCAATAATTCTGATAATTAATTGCTTAAGTACATTCCTTGGTTTTAGCTTCTTACTTGTTATGTGACTGTAAATGTACTGTTTTTGGGCTGTGGACTGTTACTTGGAGAAAAAAAACAATGCAGAGAAAATCCTTCATTCTTTAAGACATTTTACACTGTTTTCTGATGTTTTACAGACAAAACGATTGATTAATCAAGAGGCTACAGTAATTAGAATTCTTTACAAATTTTAAATCCAAACACACTATCCAAAATACAATTAGCAGATTAATCTATTATGGAAAATAATCATTAGATGCAACCCTGAAAAACTTAGTTTAGGAGAGAAATATTCAACATTATTCACTTGGCAATCTATTTAAATATTATCAAATAAAATATGACATAATCAATTCATCAGTTACGGACAATCAGATCAAACAAAGATATAAAAACTGGTTTGAAAAACAATTGTGTCCAAGACAAACAAGACAGCATTCAACATACATAACCCCCTTTTCTGGATAAATTTAACAGAGCTCATAAAGAATCTATATATAAGCACACATTAAATGTTAAACACCAGAGAGCCACAGAATAGGAATTCTTCAGCATGAGGCTGGAGAGGCTGAAGGATGAACTCAACAATACAGCAACAACAGTAACCTTGCAGGGAATAATGCTGAAAGCTTTGTGACTATCTCAGATAATTTGGGATAAATGGCATAATGCGCTGGTGACAAATTCAGTGTTGGGACCAGTCAACAGAAGCGTAATGTGCAACTTCCCTAGGGATATTTCTAACAAAAACATTTTAGGCTTTTAAGCTGTTTTTCGCCTGAAACTGTTTATCTGTTTCCATCATATAACTGAAAGAAATATTTTGAACCAATATCAGATGCAGATTTTTTTTTTTTTTAATATAAATATGATTTATTTTCCTGAATTCTCTCTAAAATTCTGATTGGATAGAATAAATTTAGGTCTGTTCCACAGAAAAAGAAAAGTTTTGGCTCAGAATATTCGAGTTCTAGATCCAAATCCCAAATAATGTGAGCAACCTTACCCACAGAGGAGCCTCCAGTTCCTGCGACTTTATTTCACCATCTTCTATCAGCATTAAGAGCTGGGATCTCTCGCTGGCTTTGGGTGACGGTTTATTTGCGTATAAAAATGTAGACTGACAGGTCGTAGGCCACAATTTATGACAAAAGTCTAAAGTTATACTGTCAGAGCCCCTGAGGCCTACTGTTTCTGCTCCTGTATGAGTCATTCTATTGCGGAGATGGGAGCTGAGATGCAAGGAGCTGTCAGATCACTGCTTCAGCAGAGTTTAAGGGGTCAAAAGAAAACAACAGAAATTTACATTCATGAGCGGTTTTTTTTTTTTTTGTTCATTATCCTCATATGTTTAATCCAATAAAAAAACATGTGCTACATAAAGGCAGTGGAAGTCCCAGCTGATAACCAAGTACATTAGTATTCGACAGAAAATCCACTGCACAACCCTATCTGTGTCCTGCATTGAATTTTCAGGCTATTTGGTTATCAAATAGAGACCATTACTGCCTTCCCAGCTACATTTTACTATAATTATCCCCATAATAACCACTTATTTCCTTAATCAGCGTCCACATGTTCAACCACATGTTCAACATGGAAATGAAGGTGGAGACTGATGTCATAATCACAGGCAAATTGCAGACGAAAGTCCCACCAGAGTGATTTGGACGCATTGTGATTTACGAGCAAATCAAAGCGTCTGAGTTGAACCATAAAGTCACTGTTAGCCACTGCTAGAGGCCAAAATAGAAAATTTCAGCACCAGGACAAGTGTTTGTCCACTCTATCTGACTCGTAACCTCGTCTTATCTGCTTATGTGCTGCAGGAGGACAAACTTCAAAGGTACTCTATATGACAGAAAGCTGCAGATGAAATGCGACTGCAGAGGAGCTACTGAGCATCGTCAGAGTGAGGCTGCCGTTGGTTTGAAAGGGGTGATGCAGCCCAGTGACTATTCTTAGGGTGGAAAGCCCTGCAGAGCTACAGGCTGTACCTGAGACAAACTTCTCAAGCAGAAGTAAATGGAGCTGATGTAGGTAAAACAGTCCATTCCTCAGCAGATAAAGTTTCTGCAGTGAACATTCTATACACACTCCTTTCCGCCCATCTATTAATCTGTTTGAGCCAATTATCTTGTCTAATTCTGCACCTAAGCAAGTTTGTTTTGGCAAGATGAAAGATAACAAGGTCAATCAAAGTGTCAGGAGATAGGCGGTGATGTCAAACTCCAACCTCCACAGTTTTATTATTTGATGATAATAGCTTTCCACAGCAACGTGAACATTAAGGACATATGTAATTGTTGTTGTGTTTTCATCACGTCTTGTCAGATCCCCCACAGTGGGGGAGCTGACAGCGACTGACAAGCAGCGACAACTTTCCAGGAAAACAAAAATGCACTTCTTTTAATACTCCAGGAATAGAAATTTTCCTCCATAGTCAGGGTCAATCAGTTACATGGTTGGAAAGATACTGCACACATCAGCAACATGAAAACACTGTGTGGGATGACTGAGGATATAAACGGCTCTGACATGAACAGTGCTAACTCATTTATTCCCATCAAAATCCACAGACCTAAGTAAAGTCTGACCCTTCACACGCGGCTAAATTACCCATCGCGGCGAGAGGGCACACACTTCTTATTACACTTTAATCAAAAGCATACCAGTATTGTGTTTCGCCCAACTTTCCAAACAAGTAAGGTGTCACGTTAGGCCATGGGCCTAGCAGGTGGTGTCTTCACCCTCCTGCTGCATTTTCATCCTTAGTCTCCGGATGGAGCCTCGGTGCCAAGGAGCAGCCCACCACAGATAATGGTGAACGCTAACAATGGCCAGGAGGATCAATACAAGAGCGCTTTAGTGATAGCTCAGGGGGAGCTGCTAACCTCTGCACCATCTGACTAAGATGTTCCCCTCGCCACTGGAGCCTTTATTGAGCCGCTTGCCTGTGTGATCCTCTGATCGATAGAGAAAAGTCGGCGACAAACAAACATAATGGCCGAAGTAACCCCCTACCCTCCCCTCATCCCGAGGTATTCATCAAGTTTTTTTTTATCAGGAAGACAGCAGAGGCTTGCTAAGAGCAAACTGAAGGCTCATTTGTCTCCGTGCCGGCCTGCTTGCCATTAGCAGCACGCAGATCGGTTAAAGGGATGAATTAATTTACAGTTCGTAAAAGTGTTAGCAGTTAACAGCCTTGTAATGTTGTCCTCAGGCTGTTCAAGAAAAATGGCCAAGTCAAAATAATGTAAGGGTAGAAACGTGCGATTGCACATATATAACAGAAAACTGGACATGCACAGATGCACCAGGGCAATTACTGCTGCAAAGCTATAATCAACTGTAATACACTGATCATAAGGTGCACATCAAAAACAATACAATGACTGACAAATGAATGTTAAAGGACTGGATTCATATTTAATGAGATTTTAGCTCTAGGTGATTACAAAACTAGGTCAGTGAAGCTCAGCAAAACCAGTTTCTGTGGTAAAAGCAAAAAAACTTAGTTTCTAAATATTCACATTGGGTCATACGCAGTTCAGGCCCAGTGCTGTGGTTAAGGTCAGGCTTTAGTAAAGCCCAGTGTGTGACAGGGTTTGGGGTCAGGCAAAATCATGCTCCTTTCTCCAGCATGCGGACTGATGAAAGCGCTGTGCAAATAGTGCAGAGCCCCGATGAAACGCTGTTCTGCTGCCTGTTCTACTACAGCCTTGAATGAACCCAACCGGGAACTTGGTTTTTCAGGTTTGAGGATAAGCAAATCCCAAACCACGTTACTGCTTAGACGGTAAGTAAAAAGCAGAGGGCAGAGGGGCCTGCTTAGAGACCACAGTGTTTCTGGCACGCTTCCAGTGTGCTGTTTGTTTATTCTGCTTGAGATCTTGAGCTGACACATGTTCAGGAGTGACAGGCTAAGAAAAGACAACACATTCTCAAAAGGCCGGGCCTACTCACGTTGAATTTGATGATGTCGTATATCAAATAGCGAGGGACGGGCTGACCGTTCACCTTGTCGATGATCATCTCCTGCAGGAGCGAAAAAAAAAAAAAAGAGACAAAGACACATAGTTAATGAGATAAAGGTTTATGACTGAGTGGATAAGATATAAAAAGAAAAAACTGAGAAAGAGAAGTCCTAACTCTGAGTAGACTTAATGTCATAGCAAATCGAAAATGGTGCCTGTTTGAAAGTAGTTATGCAGGATGGGACACCGGGGGGGGGTTGAACACTCTCAAGGGGATGTATGTTCAGAGAGGGAGAGGCCTGCGGCAATGGGAAGGATAGCAGGGAATTGGGGATGTGTGCGTATTTGTGTGTGGAAGGACATGAAGCAGAAATAGCACTGCACATCCATTATGCAATACTCTCAAGTTGAGAGTCAGGTGCAGTGGTGGTGCAGGACACCCAGCAGAGTTTAAAAAAAAAAAAAAAAAAAACGTTACACAACCACACAATGTCGTGACAGCAGAGACGAGCATGCAAACGTCACCACTGCTGAAATACTGTAAGTAAACGTCGTAACTCCGATGCCTGGTATTTGACAAATTTGAGAGCGAAGGACTACATTTACATAACTATATTTATTTTTACCTTTACCCTCATTAAATATTTAGGTGAATAATTGCACGTAACTGACAGGTAAAGGGAAAGCAGGTAAGATGTCGCTCAAAGGATTCAGCTTTACACAGAAACTGTACCTACAATACAGTCTGACCAAAAAACACAGCAGGGTGAACAGAATATAAAAAAAAAAATAAAAACAATGAAACAAAATGAAAATATTTTGAATCATCTGAGTCATCCATTGTTGCAGCCCTCTTTTGGACAGGCTGACATTTTTAATAGTTCACCAGATCAAGCTGTTGCTATCGAGAGCAGGTTTATTCAAGCTCCAGGGGCTCTGTTACTGAGCTCAGGCCAGGTGAGCTTATCATAAATATTGCACTGTGTTTGACTGAATTCCTGGCGCAGCTGATTAATGCACCATTTTCATTTCATTTCCTTCACAGAGTGGCTTCAGAAAGCAATTTCTCTCTGCTGGACCTGTTACATTTAGAGTACTGCTGTTCCATCTGTGCTGAATGTTGGTCCGCTCCAGCCCTGTTGAGCTGATTTAATAATTACATTTTTTAACCAGGATCTCTGATTTTCTATAGCACATACATACTTTATTCTGTGGACTACATCTAAGCCAGTTAGCCTAGCTTAGCACAGAGAGCATGTCTCTTGTACTGAGCTAACTAGCGGGTGGCAGTAACTTCACATTTACTGTACAGATAAGAGAGTGGTATCAAGCTTCTCATTCACAAGACAGCAAGTAAGTGCATTTCCCAAACTTGCTCCCTAAGACGCACATGAAGAGGTGATGTTAACTAACAGGACACAATATCATGTGGGGGGAAAAAACCCACAGAAGCTGGGACTTTTTGAACAGCCCTCAATCAAGTGGCAGATTTTGGATGCGTCATCTAGCACCTCCACTGGTGAAGGCACTTTGACGTTGGCGTCACTGTTAGTGGTGGGTGTATTTTTTGGAATTTAGCTGGAAGACTATTCATTATTCTGGCTGACGTGATTTTACTTCACATCTCCCTGGACAAAAGGACCAAACATCAACACTAAACTGCCAAAGCCAGACTGAAGGCAAGGAGAAAGGGAGTGAATGGGAGGCATGCACAGCACTGGAGGAGGAGATGGAGGGAAGAAATGATGTCATTCCAGGAGGCTGCCATCATTATGCATCTGGTGCACTGAGCTGTTGCACAGACAGACAGCAGCGGATGAATACATAAATGTGACCAAAGGAAACCGCCAGGAATTCAATCTACATTGCGCATTCATCCAAAATTGGATCTCAAGTTGATGTAAAGCTCATTAAAAACTGTACTATAAAACATCATAGACAAAGACCAGTGCCTTTGGGCTATAGATGAAACATATCAGACAACACAGCTGGGCTTCAACAGGGCTCACCGTAAACAGCAAAACACAGCCTCTCTGAGCTGAGAGCCAGAAGCATCAACAGATGAATAAACACGAGTCAAAACAAACCTAGTAGCAATCTAAACACACATCCGCACAGCTCCTTCAAAGGAGCACTAATACGCTGCAATTAGATGTCCTGCCTAAGTGAGGAAACTAAATTCACAGCATCAATCAGCAACTGTTAAGCCAAGAGGAAGCACATACCTATTTTAGATAAAATTGCGAAACTCAAGACCGGGAGCAAAACAAAAACAATGACAGGCAACTTATCTGTTATCACCAGTACTGGGACAGCAAACACAAACAGCGCCAGATATTTATAATCAAGCCTCGGCTGACTACATGAACATGCAGCAATTTCCTTGCCTGTGTTTGCAGTTAGGGGGTGTGATAATGACTCATGCATGTGCACCTGCTGCTGGGGAGAGCTGGGACCCGAGTGACCTAAACCGCACAAACACGTCAATAAAAGTCTGAGCCTGGTATTACAGAGTAAGGATGAGACACCGACCCGCGCCGCCACCCCTGGGAGCTCACTGCTGAGCATTACAGCACAACACGGTGTGGGAACAGAGAGGCAGAAAAACAGTGACAGAAAACTGTAAAACATTTCATTAGCTATTTCAGCAGGACATGGATGATCATTTCCCTGTCAGCAGTCTTTGACAGGCTCTACTGTCTGACTGAAACATGCTCCTCTTTCACCTAAGGTTTGGCAACTTATGTCAATTTTCTGCAAGACTGAGCAGCAGGGGCAGGATGGGAAGGTTACAAGTTTGGAGTTGGAGGGGAAGTGCAATTCCAGTCAAGAGAGGAACAGGTCAACTTTCAAGTCTGACAGCCAGATTCAAGAAGGGCTACCATAGCACAGTACATGAAGTTTCAAAATAATGGATCAGGAGGAACAACAACTTACCCCATCCAGCAGAGTATTTGATAAGTGGACACGTGGATCCTTCCGGAAAGGAAACTCTAGGTTTGCTACGTGGAAGATCGTGTTGTCTCTGTCGATCATGAACACTTCATTTTTTCCGTTGATCAACATCATGTACCTGCAGAGGGAGAGGATTATATAGCTGTAATTACAAGTTAGCAAGTTGTATTTGTGTTGTTTAAATGTTATTGCATGTTGTTGTTTTATGAGTTGTTATTAAAAAAAAAAGTCAAAATGGATGCATTTAAGCAGAAATGTATTAGTTAAAACGATGTTATCTTTTTATTAATCCAGCACTGAGCTGTTGCCCCTTCATTATCTTACATTTCTCCAGCTAGGAAGTATGAACTGTGACAGACTCAAACAAAGGATTTAAAAGAACATTCTGTGAACTGTAGCACAGAAACTGGAAAAGCAATTTGAACTGAATGGACCCTTAAAGCCCCTGAAGTATTTCTCTATAACAATAAATATTCAGGGCTAAATAAGCAGCATCCAAACAAACAAAAAAAACAAAAAAAAACCCCCAGAAAATTAAAAAAAAAAAACACACACAAAAACATTTTAAATGTTATTTACTATGAATTTAAAGAAAGAGAAATCCTTCATGTGAATCTTTAGCAGAAAATAGTTTGTTCATGTTGGATCCCCTCATACATGTTGATGAGCTTTTTGAGAAAAAGTGTTTTCAGGGCCTTTAAATGTGGCTTTCAAACTCTGATGAACAAAGTTATGTTTACATGAATATTCATTAAGGGTGTAAGATCATGTTTTGGATTGTGGAGGGAGATTAGTTTTCTACTTTGTTTCTCTCTTGTTTTACATTTGAAAATGTTTTGATTAGGGTTAGGGTTCGCGATTGGATTTATATTCAAATCACAGTTTGTCAAAAGTAAATACAAGTGAAAGAATAAATTAACACGGCTGGTTGATTAACAAGCTTTAGTGTTGTTTCCCTTTTTACTGTGAGGAATTGTACTTTTGCAGCACAGTTGGGTTATATGTGCGTATTCACTGATGATTACGTTCTACAGCGTTTTAAGAAGAGGAAAGCGACTGAAAATGTCCTGTGTCATGTGACCTGACCTTTCCAGAGTCTCATCTCTACAGTATGTCAGGTGAACTGAAACATGCAAATGCAAACCATCTTTTTTTTTTTTATAACTGATACTGATTTTTTTTTCCATTTCAGTCACAGTACGGTTGCTATGTTGCTGTTTTCAAGTATTATGACATTTTATTAATGCATTAAACCTTGTATTCCTCTTGTCCTTACTCTGTAATACCTCTGATCACATTCTAATCCCCAATGCTGCCTATAATTTTCTTTAATTAGTTTATTTGGAGAATTTAATATGTTAATCACACCTTAAGTTGATTTGCTGCAAGCAAAGAGAAACTACACTTGAGATTTGGGCACTATCGGCACTACAAAACAACACAGGCTCTGTGTATATCTCTAATGTGCAAATTGGTTGCGCTCAATTCAAATAAAACAAAAAGGTAAAGGCGTAAGAGCTTTTATCACGTCTGAGAAAAGATGAAAGATCACCAAAACAGATACCTGCTAATTACAACGTATTACCAAAGCAACCACTTTTCCTTTTATCTAGCAGTGCTTCATAGGATCTATCATCGCAAACAGAAAGCATTTTTGATCAGTGTGACTGTTTGGCAAATTATATGAATCACAACAAACAACTTTTACCAGGCACCTCTCATACTTACAGAGTGGGGAATTTTTAATACGAGAAAGTAGTTTCTTGGTGTCACAAATTGTGAAAAGGCAACAGCCTGAACTATTTACAAGCATGTGGATAAAATGTTTCTCACACTGAACTGTTGACAAATTTTCTTTCCTATTACAATGGTCCCTAGTTGCCTTGCACCAGCACAAAAACCCTTTACTTGTAGGAGATTACTCTATCTTCAAATTGCATACATCACCAGTGGATGGGTGATTTGTTTCCATGAGCATGAAGCTCAACTAATCCATGGCCAGCCTTTGCAGGTGAGATAAAGACTTAGGAGAAAGCACACACACAAAAAAAAAGAATCACCTCCACAGCCTCCCACAAATTCACAAATTCAGCTTCTGCAGAAATACAACAATGAAATGATGTACTGAAATTGGACATTCTACAGCAATCAGCAACTTTACAACTTTAAAATCACTTTGACTAAGCAAATGTAGTGCAGTGTATTAGTTCTACAATACACACTCAGTGGTCACTGTATTAGGCACAGTCTAAAGCAATCCCACTCAAATGCTCAGCTACTTTTATAATACCTAGTTATAGACGTGTTGTTAAAACCATGTTTTAGAGGTCATAGTTAATGGTGATGTGAGGTGCTGCATTAAATCAGAGGTGTTCCTAATATTTTGCCCACCTCTCATATATGTAACTGGATAGGAGTAAAAAGTTTAAACTCCTCTCAATATAATGTTGTACAGTACAACACAAGCTTTAACTATGACCTCAGTGATAAAAATGTAATTAAATCTACACATTTCCAACAAGGTCACCATCAAGTGAATATTATACATTTTGTAAAGGCAGAATTTATGGCTGAACAACTGTATTCAGTTGCATTTGAGTGTAAATGTGTATCTAATAAATGTGCCACAGGGTGTATACTACCATTGATAAGATTTACATGATTTCTGTAGGGCCATTCTTGGGGTCATTCGTTATTAAATTGGATGACATTACACTGCAACGGTTTTACTGTTACGTTGTCCATCGTATCCCGTGTATTTCCCCGTTATGGCTTCAGTAAAAGAGGAATGAAGCAGTCGAACCAAAAGAGAAACTCTAAACACAGGATAATGCTGGAAAATTACTTTTTCACCCACGAGTGCACTTGACTGAGATATTCCAAAACTTGACAGCGGTGACTGTTAGACTGTTAAAATACCTGTCAAAATAGGCCAGTTTACCAGCGTGGGTCACGATATGAGCATTTGGTTGGTATTAATTTGACTCCACTCTTCCTCTATATTATGCCCACAGGTGTGTCAGGTTGCTGGAGCATGAAGCACAAGAATCAAGACCCTCACAATTTATAGCTTTTAGACTTTTATCAGCCTTTTTTTTTTCATCTCCGCTGTGCAGAATACGACAGTGGAGGGGGAATATCTTTAAATAACATGAGTGCACACTTCAGGTGAGATCTCAGACTTTCTACTTTTTGGTATCATCATCTCTGGAGGTCTGAGCTGTAAAAGTAATCTGTTAACAGCTCTCATTAGATATGAGCTGATGTTTTATAATACAAACACCCCATCTGGACAATAGTTAAACTATATAAAACCCAATTACAATTTCAAGCAATCATCCTTCTCTGCATGAGCTGCTCAATTTAGAAAGACTAGCTTAATATGAGGCATTAATGGGATGTTTCAGTCTAATTGCGGCCAAACTAAACTACGCTAGATGAGTTATTTGAATGAGGTCAGTGTATTATTGGTTTTTACACAAAGAAAAGTCATCCTTATATAAATAAGGGGCAAAATAATTATTTCTTATTAAACCAATGGGGATAAAATGAAACCTCAAAATCACTGTCATCGAATTACTGCAAATTATACAGGCTCGGTGACAAAACATAATGGCCCTGAATAATATCCAGAGAGACACGAGCGTAAGCAAAGCATTCACACCAAATGTTTGCTGTTTGATCAGTGGAGTCGGCTGATCACTGAGTTGGCAGACATTACAGGCAATTTCCAATGAGGGACTGTAAACAGACAAAATCCTTGATCCTCCCTTCTGTTGGTTCCCAAAGACAAACTGAAAAGATGGGCCACTCCCAAAAACACAGGCACCACTGTTGCCTTTGTGTTACCCTGCAGAATGGGTTTCAGCTCTAACAGCAGCAAGAATTTACTTGTGACATATTTAGAAATATCAGCACACTCTACATAGCACCCGAACTGCAGATCCAATTAACAAAGCTGTGTAATTTTACTGCTTTAACCCATCTTTGCAGTTCAAGACTCAGAAGTCGACGAGCAGTTCACCATTATATCCTCTGATGCACGAGAGCTACAACCTGGAGACCAGTGACACTCGTTTTAATTCCCCTTCAGGAAATGGAAGCACAGCTGTTTTCTACAACATAAAAGTACTTCAGACTAAATGGAGGGAAACCTGGCTGGCACAGTCTCTGGCTTTCCCACTGCATCTGACACAACTTTAATGAGCCACCGCAACTTGAAGAGGAAAAACAATGCAGGCTCACATCACATCCTAAATGAATTATGTTGTCTATTGCATAAACAGATTTTATCACTGAATTCTTGAACTGGAAACGTGTCAGAAAGGGAACTCTTCGCTGGCAGTATAAACTGGAGGCAAGCAAAAGCTGCTTCAGTGTACAGAGGGACAAGTGAGTGTTGTTTTAAGGCTGAAAAAAATATGAAATTAAACAGGGGAATGTAAACAGAGCATTACAGTCACCATTTGAAGCCTAAATCTCTGAAAACACTTCTGTAGAAACTTGCCTGAGATGCCAGCGACAAACGTTTTCTTCCCATTATCAATTAAACTGATTATTTTTTTCCGTTAATCAATTAATTCTTTAGTTTACAAATAAGCAAATACGGAGGAGGCTCGTCTTTGTAAAGTCATTTGCTGCTATGAGGAGGAGCTGGATTGTAACTTGATTGTAAAATAAGTAAATAAAGTCTATTGACAAATGTTAATGTTTAGCAATCTTTTGGCTTCATTACACTCCTTTTATGAACCCAATTACACTTTCCGGGCTGCCTGCTGCTCTATTACACAAAATACCAAGTGGCGATTAAAGCTGGATGAACTAATGCCCTAATGAGCAACTAAAGTCCTGCTATATTTTCAAAGGTTAAGTATCATAATCAATGCAACTGACAGCTGAGGCTAATTATCTTGTACCTTGAACACACAGTATGAAGGAATTTATGCCATGAAAATGGATAGAAAGCTTTGATGGTGTACAAACTCAGAAATAACTCCGACTGAGAGGATGTACACCTTTTGGGAAAACAGAGTCTGATGACAGGGATGGATTTGAGATTAATGACTTCCCCACTGACAAAGCAAGGCATTTCTCATACCCGCTGTGTCTCTCTACCATTATCACAAAGGGATTAGATGTAATAAATATACCATCAATACCAGCTGGTTCAAAGTGGGAAACTTGACAAGCTTCCAAGAGTGAGTATGTGGGCAGAATACAACACCAGCTGACAAAAGTCTGAACTGAGAACAAAAATGTGCCTTTTATGAGCATTGTGCTAAATAGTATTCTATAGTTTTTCCATTGTAAAACATAGCGCAGCAGCCCATGATTGTTTTCTTTATTGATTAAAGTAGTACACGGCTGGACCACATATGGTCAATGAGCAAAATTGAGGAGTTAATTTAAAACTGTTGTGGAACAACTATTTTCAATGGAAAGTCGTTCAGGCCTGCTCGAAAAGTTGCTAAACGGCGTAATATGCTAATTTGCATATTCGTGACGCCATTGCGTTGTATCTGCATTCTGCCTGGTGTGAGCCGGTTTCAGCCCTTTGTCTGTTTGCTTCTCTCCTATTCTCTGTGTTCACATATACAGGAATTTAATGCTCCTGAATTCCCAGTGAAGGTGTTCTCATATACATGTTTTCCTGTGTCTGTTGTCAGACAACATAACAAGCTCTTGCGATCCAGCCAAAAATACCCATCACAATATCTCAGAGGCCCCAGGTGATGTCTTAAAATTGGTTACGCCAACAAAGATCCAAAACTCAAATTCATTCAATTTACAATGATATATAACTAATAAAAAAGAGTTAGTAGAAGGATGTAATAACAGGTCGACAGAGATCATGGCTGCGAATCAATAAAAATATTTGGAAATAATTAGTTGGCGATCATTTCAATGAAGGCTTTTATTTTGAGGGGAGGGGAACAAGAAGCTAGGCATGTTACTTAATTATTTCCATTATAGTCAAAGGCTTCTCAAGTATGCTGACCAAGGAAAGTGATAATCATAACCCTCACTGCAGCCTTCAGATAACAGAGATCAGTGAAAAGCTCAGACTGATGAGTTTGATCCACCTCTTCCTCCAGTCATGACAGGAGAGAGCAACGTAACATTAGCCTTAAGATATAAATCAGGGTCGTCCAAAAGTCTTGTTGGAAACTGCAGGGGAAAAACAGTGTGTGGGGAGGGGAGAGGGAAAGAATGATGAGTGGGCCAGATATAGCTGCTCTCACATTTTTGGGGTGGGAGTGGACGCACCACGAAAGCATTAAAAAGACACAAAAGGACCGTGCTGGATCAGAAAGGGAACGGGAAACGCCTGAACACGTTAAGGCAAATGATGATTCCCACAGACAGGAACATCCTCTTGTGCAAAGGGATGATATCTTTTCTCTCTCAGTGGAGGACCAGTGTGAGGAGATCAAACAGATAGGCTAAGTGTCACAACAGAGAAGATCTGTCAACCAGTGAGGACACAACAGGTCTGTACTAAGCAGAAGTGGTTCCTCCGCCGTCTAATTGGCCAGTTATCCATGGCTAACGCTGTCAAGTGTGTTCAGAAGAAAGCAGAGGGAGACCATTAGTACTGTGTAACTCCCAGTCGTCCTTTTCTTCACCGCAAATATCACCTTCTTCATCTCGCCCTCTCTCTGAAGTTATGGTAATAGCAGACACTGAATTCTCTTTTGACGGCCAATAGGAAAATATCCAATCTGATGTGCTCCTTTAATCACACAAGTGTACACCCCTCCCCGCCTGCTCTTTCCTTTCCGCTCCTGTCCTCTGATGGGTGCCGTGAGACTCCGATTTTATCCTTATCCCCGAGCCCTGTCCCCACAGCACTTTAGCCCTAATGAGGCACAGACGGCCATTGTCGGCTTTTCCAGTCTAGTCCTGCGGCATGACTGACAGCAGCTGAGCTCCAGGGGAGGCCTTAGATCCGATCCACAAGCTTTGCACATCATTAGTGGTGTGTCAACGGGCAGGGCCGCTCTCTTATACCCGAAGAAGCCAGGTTGACTTCAAAACAAAAAGATCCGTTGTGAAGCACAAACTATATTCCTTCATTTGATGTATGATGATGATTCCTTTCTCTTTTTTTTTTGGAGGGAGTAACAAGGGAACACATGAGATACACACTCGAGGGTAAACTGCCTTGCCTGAAAGTCAGTTTCTATACAGGCATTTAAAAAACTGCCCATAAAGAGAATTATTTCATTCTACATTTGATAGTTTTGTGAAAGCTGCACTGGCAAGATTTTTTTGTTTTTTGGTAAAACCACACGTGTCTTTGCCAAATCAAATCACAAATCACTGCAGCAGAGAAAATGTCCCATCCCTACTAACAAAGACCCCCTTCAGATTCGCCCGGTTTCCACCATAATTACAATCAGACTAGAGGCAAAAACTATTCATATCAGCCTCCAACTTATAATTCCTTGTCAAGGATATTGGGACTTTCTGACAGTGACAATATCTCCCACTCCGCAAAAAGAACTACAGACAAACTGTTGGCAGAATGAATGCAAATGCACCGCTGCTGGCACTGACATCAAAATAAAATCCCATAACAGCATTAATGAAATCCATTCAGCTCATGAGCTAAACACTGTTTGTATACGGTTTCACTTGGTGATTAGCTGTTAAAAATAAGTAATACAACAAAAGACACTAATTTAGGCTGTTTATATGGAATGACTACAAGATTAGCACTAGGCCTATCTACCTTGGAATAACGAGTGAACACTGCCACTAGCTCTTCTTGCCTTTCTGGCGACATTCCATGAATGCAGCATGATCCCTGTTTAGGGCACACACATTTGTGGATTTAGGTACCAAATGCCTCATATACAGTAGAAAAACTTAATGAAACGCTCCTTAACAGAGGTGAAGAGGGTAACCAGACATGCACTTGTCAAACCAACCAGTTAGTCCTTGTTCTTATAGTAATTTCTCCTGTAAAACCAACACACACAATTTTGAAAACACTTCTGTTTAAGCATAAATCTCTCATCTGTATGGCTCATTACCTAGCTGTAGTGGGTGTTTTTCCTCCTCAGTGGCAAATGCACTTGAGCTTAACTTTCCCACCCCCACACAGCTACTTCCCAAAGTTTTTTTCTTTTCTTTTTTTTTTTTAATGGAAAGCACCCTAAACCGGGATACTTTGGCACTAACCATGAGAACTGCCGTGGCTAGATGAAGTGGACAAACGGATATGCATTCTCCTGGGAAATTAGTGAGCCAGGTAAAAACTACGACCAAATAAAAAATAAATAAATAAAATAAAAAACAGGACACTAAACTTTCCATAACCAAACCAATCTAACCTAACTTTGATCAAAATATTTTGTCCTAATTTGAAATAAATTTGGGAAGGAGAGACGACAGGAGAATGGGTGTGACAAAAGACCAATTTCTCTGCCAGTGAAGAGTGACAAATAAAAGGGCGAGAGAAGTACAAGCTGTCTCCTGAACAGCAGACACAAACTTCGACTAAAACACATTACAGATTTTCTAACTGTTGTCCCAGTGGTTGCTTTCATATAAAACATTACAAAACAGGTGCACCAGTAAACATAAATGTGTAGTAATGCTGTTTACAAAGTCCCTGTTAAACTATTTCTACTTTTGTGAGCTGAAAATCCTCCTGTGTTCGTTCACGCAGCCATTCAGAGGCGCTGGTTCACAAAGCCACAACAAGCAGCCCAAAGCTTTAGTAACAATATAAGCCTGAATTTGGTGGCGGTGGTGTTTGGTGTACAAGATGGCCACTAAGCAGGGTTACAGACATCATGAATTGACTAAATACACAGGAGAGTCTGTAAAAAACAAGTAATAAATAACCAGCCAATAATCAGCAAACAGGTATAATAAAATCTGTCATTCAAAAGACCTAATGTGACACGTTAAAGAAAACAATGGACCATTGATTCCTAATTTTAAATGACTGACTGAAGTATTAGTTCAGATAAAAGAGGACTTTGAGGAGAAAATTAAGAAAGCCAGAGACTTTCAAGTCCAATTTCTTTAATAAAGTCCAAGTTGAGCAGCATTGTTTGTTTAAGTCCCAAGGACATAATTGGCCCCTCTCCCTCCTCCTCCTCCTCCTCCTCCTCTTCTCTGGGGCACAAACCAATCTAGCCCTGACAGAAGACTCTACAACAAGATGATTAAAAACCCAACTCAGCCTGCGTTTCCCCTCTTGGCAAATATACTGATTTTGTTGTCCTTTCCAAAGCCCATTAGAAGCCACCTACTTGGCACATTTCTCAGTATGACTGGTCTGAGTGTGAGGGGCAACTGCATATTATTTTTAGGTAAGTGAGGTTGCTTCAGTACTATGTCACCATCTTGCCTGTTATTGTGCTACTGAGCAAGGCAGTTTCACTGCCAGAGCTGTGAAAAGCGGCCACAGGAATCTTCCACAGGGGCCTGAGAGTAACTGTCAGATTAGACATTCCTGAAAATTAACATTTTTGGCTCACTTAACCTTTCCCTGTAACAGCATTGCTTTTTGTATGAAATAAAGGAAATTACTCATTCTAAAAGTAAAAATTAGTTGCATTAAAATGGGAAACTTTCTTATCTTCACCAGAGCAACAAAGGCAGAGCTGGAGGGATTTAGAATATGTCATACTTAAATGAGAACTTCTGGCAATACGCAAAAAGAAAAATCTTTCCAGACCACCTTGAAGAGACAAATTTCCTATTAAAAACCCATTTCTGGTCTTCAGGTGCCACTGGCTAAAAAGTAGGACATCTAATAAGAAATTCTTTGCACACTCCACACATGCATGAGGAGAATGACAAACTGAGACCATGCTGCACCACTGCAATCAGTGAGTCTCACTGAAAATACACACAATCTTAACACTCGCCTACAACTCATTAACCTTATCTGATGTATTGCAAATCATCCACATATAAGAGCAAAATTCATTAGAGACATTTTAGGATTAACAGCCCAAGAAATAGTGATTAAAAGCAGAAACAATCAGTATTAATCAGTGTTTTTACTTTCATGATGTTTGACAACTGACTCACAAACAGCCAACACCCCTCCATCTAGGCTTTAACACCAGTTTTTGGTTGTCTACCTTTTTGGTTGTCTACCAATCTCAGATATTGCCCAGATTTAATAAAGACCCATATCTGAGGGATTTTAATCACTTTTTTTTTCTCACCAAAATGTCTCTCATCATTACTTCTTTTGTGCAATTTCAATTTCACACAAAAGCTAAACATGTATGAGAGACGTGGCCATTTCCTGGATAAATTAAGAAGCATGGTGATTCAGGCGAGGCACTAATAAGGTACCATGCTTTTTTTTTTTTTTTTTAAAAAAAAGCCATTTCTCAGCTCAGTAGAAGAGTAACAGTAGAAAGCAGAAGCAATATCAGACAGGCAGAATCAGAGCAAGGACGAGGAAGAAATGGCAGCTTCAACTTTCTGTAGTGGAGTGTCAAGAAACTTCAAGAACTTGTAAAGGGATAGGAATGAGTTAGAAAAAAATAGACTTTATGGTAAGACTGGGCACAGTGTGGTATCACGGTTCCAGAAAAATACACGTCCAAAAAAGTCCTTGAAGTGACAGCACACTCTATGCATTTTACCTCACTGCTGTTTTTTTTAAATATATATATATAGTTTTACTAACAGTTTATGTCCAAGTTTCCTCTTTTCCACGATCGCACATTCACTGGGCAGCACTAACATTATGTATGATAATGATAAACACAGTGATGCTTAATACACATCTACCTGCACCTGTAGAGCTTTTAGTGTGTGTTTTAGTGTTCAGGTATGAAATCACAGAAGATAACAGGAAGCAAAAATCCTCGCTTCTCTAATGCTACACACACACACACGCACGCACGCACGCACGCGACTGGTGCTGATTAAATTACACCTCGGATAAATAAATTAGTCTCTCTCAATTAGACTCAAGCACAATATGTTCTGGTGAGACTAAACTCTAAATTGTTCTGGTGGTTGGGACTGGATATGGCACAGAGCTCATATTAGCGTTATAGAGAAAGACATTATCATTCACCTTAACTCCAATTAATATGTAAAATCAGTCTTAGCCCAACTAACCCAGTAACTATCAACTGTATGAAGTATATGTAGACATACTGCACACACCTAGATATAAACATAATTATAATATGGAACAAATAATTAACTTCACAAATCAGCAGATTCTTCATTATTATTCTGCATAGAAACTGGTGATTATTGAATCAAGGGAAACATCTGACGAAGTTCATGTCTTTCTTAGATTTTTAAAAAAAATAAGAAGCTCACTAAAATCTGGGAATGTGTTTTTTTGTGGTGCACTTTTTTTTTTTATTTACGCAGAAAATTGTTCTTCACTACGCACTAGGACTGCAGCTTATGATTATATTCTTTATCATTTAATCTGCCAGTTATTAGGAACAACCAATTAATGTACTGTCCATAAACTGACACAAAATGGTAAACAAAGTGCCCATTATAATGTCCCACAGACCAAAGTGACATTAAACAGACACATAAATTGTCTAATTTTGACTAATAGTCCAAAGCCCAAAGATACACAGCTTACTGTCATGGGTGATAAAGACAAGAATCCGATCCTCATATTTGTGAAACTAGAGGGAGCAAATGACGATTTGCTTTAAAAATGACCAATGGATTTAGATTATGGATTTTCTTATCTTGTTCTGAATATTATAAGTAAGATAAAATAGAGAATGTGCTTCAGTCCACTGACTGTTTTTTGTTTAAGGGTTTGCATTTTGCCATTTATATTTATATTTAAATATGAAGTGAAAGAAGCAGATCCTATTTTCAACAGAGCGTATATCCTGCAGTTGAGGGATGACTCATACCTAGCATGCCATGCCTCTCTCTGTTTTTCATGACTGAAGAAACTGAGTATCACAACTCTTCATGCCTAAAGGACCTTCGGGGCAAATAGGGTGAAGGGCGAGGGTCTGAGGCAGAAGAGGAAAAGCTGAGTGTCATTCTTTAAATAAATCTAAGAGCCAAACTTTCAAGCATTTGCGGATGATGGCAGTCGATTACACACATCAGCGACATCTTGGTCAGGGGCCAAATCTGTACTCTGCCAGTCTCACTCTTCGAGGAAATTAAAGTGCAGATTTGTAAAATTCTGAAATTGACTGCAGTCATTAAATATTCACCAGCACACTGCACATTCACACCAGCGAGAGAGACAGCAGACTACTGGAATACTAAAACTCCTTTCCCCATCACCGCTAGCTTTTGGCAACAGAGACATAAAGCGACAAATTCATCCCCAAATGTGACAGGAAAGAAAAAGCGCCCTGCTGCATTTCTTATTCCACATTGGACACAGTCATCCTATTTGCTTTGTGGCTCCATCAGTGAAGCCAATTTATAATTCCACAGTCCACATCTCCACAGCTAAACAATGACCACTCAGGCTGATTAGCTATATGAAGGTGTTGTAATTAAAACCTAATAAGAAACAGAAGCCATGTTAGTATTCCTCTCAGTCTTCACTAACAAGCCAGGAAAGTAAATTAGCATCTCCGATGCATACAGCCTTGATGGACAACTCCCATGGACACTAACTGTGTATTGACTCGGAAACAAAGGCTAATGAATAGGAAGAGAAACGGATTGGCCCAGTCAGAGGCACAAAGAGTGATACCTGTATTGGCACATGTGAAAGAGGAGTTATTTATTGTAACGAAAACCCATGAACAATAGACCCACCGTGTGCCATCAGCTTTCCAGCTGACTTTGTATGGATTCCGCTCCAGGAAACGAATATTTTGTCTATCCATGGACACAGGCTGAGCACCAGGAAAACCAGACCTGCAACAACAATGGAAACACAACAGATGACCTCATAATTAACCCCACAAGTATGTCTTCAAGTATGCCCTCTACTGATATTGGGATTATAGCTATAGGGAAGGGATCTTGTGCTTTCCCACTAAATGATGGACAAAGCGTGTGTGGAGCTGTCGTAACTGCTGTGATGCAGCTCTTGCACATCACCTCTGGTGGAGTCCTTATTTTACAACAGCTAGGAGTGTGTGCATTTGAGAATTACACTTAGAAGCTTAGGCTAATGAAACAAAAAGTCATCCCACTGTCCCACCGCCACTGGAAAGGTGCTGTCAAAAGCTTCTGGGACACATTGAATGGCTTGACAGGAATGCAATACCTTCCTTAAGGGTGAGCGTGCCTCACCCTTCTAACCAATCAGAGAAGGCCAAAGTGGAAGCTTATGGGTGTCAATCAATATTCCACTGGCAATCACAAGGCTGAACAATGACTGCATGAGCTAATTCAACACCTCCTTAGAAATCTTGGGCTGTGACTTAGTGCAACTGGTATCACAAAGTGGGATACAACAGTAAATATTGTTTCCAGACACCCTACAGATCTCCAGATAAAAAGTCATTCTGTCCAAATATTGAATTCACAACTACATTTGGATCTGGCAACAGCAGGGAGTGGAAATGGCACCATGAATGGTTCCTTCTGCTGTATGTAGAGACTCAGAGTTTCCCAGGGGGGTATGAGGAGGGCATAGAGAGGCTGTTACCTGTCCCACTCGGCCATCTCCTGACACACTCTTTGGATGTCGCCTAGCTTGGGTTGTGTGGTGATCTGCGTGATGCCTTTAACCGTGACACCCTCAAGGAACACTGCACCCTGGGAGGAAGAAAGAAGGAAAATAGAGGCTTGAACTTGGACTGAATTTAGAGAAACACTCATATCCGCCTACAGATGCAAGAAAAACATTTTGAATGCTGGTGATACAGTCCAAACAGCTGCTTCTTTGCTTTATGAATCCCTGTGTGTGCAGAGGCAACAGGAAGACGCATTGTAAATCCATTTTTACTTTTGCTCTCTACACGTTTAAAACCATTCTCACTTTAATTATTTTATGAAACCACCTTAGAAAACCTGCTCATCTGCTTCAGCTCCCAGGAAACTGGACTCTACTGCCTTCTCTCTCCTCACTTTTACTCCTACACTCCCAGTTTATGGTTTATGCAGGAATCAACTCATTTCTACTTTGATAGAGACATTGGCGACATCTGTGGCACTCATTCACCTCATTTCCTAATCTCACTTATTTCTCATTTGGCATGGCCTTTTCCCTCTCATTCTGCCCAGCTCACTCCTGCGAACTGGTATAATATGATGATATACGCCAATTAGAAGAGAAACGAATATGATAAGATAATATATGTCACCCCAAGTATCATTAGTGCATATGTTTTAAGTATGAATGGCTTCAGTGAGAAGAGAAAGACCATGATCATGCTCATATAAATCTCATTCTCCACCTTTCATGCTAAATGGGGTTATGTGCATTAGATAGTAGTGCTACTACTTAACCTCATTCATCTCCCTTAAACTCAGGGACCATTCACAGCAGTTTACCTTGTTTGTTCAGTCAGGTGGGAACAAGACTGTCTGAACCCGGGCACAGAGTTCCTCCAGGGTTCACCGAGTCAAATTCAACACTTAAAATGATACAGAATGCCATTTAACACCCATTTCATGATCCTATACCGGACAAAGTATTAAAGGATAATAAGAAACCAGCAGAGACAATACGTGTAAGAATTATTTATAACTATATCACTTTTTTTTTCCAGGACTTCCCAGCAGCATGTAATAATAATTCCTAATGATATAATTAATCTAATTAATGTGGCCTGGGCCCAGATAAGCCGCATAAAATGGATAGATGCATTAGGCACTGACAAGCGATTAATTCATCTAAGTTCATTTCAGTCTCGGTAAACTCCACACTTGCCCACAATGAGCTGATGTGCTTCCTATCTGAAGCAGCAGTGGTGACAGTGAGTACAAGTACTAGCTCATACTAGCTCGTTCGGCAGTAAAATATCCCATGTGAGTGATATATTATTATATATGATTGATATGATATATTTTTAGGGGGGTTCCCCAGGTTCCCCAGATCAACCCCACAAAAAGGGTCACAAGATAAGTTCTGCTGCACAAATTTATTTTCATGTTTCATGTGTGCAGCCCACACAAGATTTAATGATAAGAGCATATCACAACATGATTTCACTCAATGTTACGATGATAAATGATAATACTGAGTAATGGGCCTGGCGTTAAGTGAGGGAGGGCATTGTATATTTATGCTTCTTCTTAAACGGTTGATTAAAGCAGAGTGCACACGACAGGCTGAAATCTGATTCCTTCAACTGCTCCTCCACAATAAGTATCTCTAACCCAGGAGCATGGGAACACTCTTCCAACACATACTCCACTCCTCAGGAGCCAATCACTGGTTAACCTAAGTATGGACTATCCAAAATAGCAGAGCAGCGCTTCTACTTTTCACATTAAAACTCAGCAGTGTTTCATCCAAGCAGGCTTTATGACATTTCTCCTCATAAGAGCCAACTGGCTGCCAACCAGTCTGACTGCGAGGCAAGCCACTCAACCAAGAGACAGCATTGCTTAATGACAGTGAAGTGATGTGGTCTGCAAGAGCTGCTGCTCGTGCTGCTGCTTGCTCTCTCCAGCTGGCTTCTTACCCCTAGACGTGTCTGCTGTATCACATTCTCAACTATTAGATTTGCCTTGATTCATGTTTTCAGCAGGTTCTGTGTGCAATAACACTGATAAAGAAAATACACCGAAGCGTATTTGGATGTAAATGTAATTTGCACAAATCTCTGTTTTGGTTTACTTTGGTTGCTTTTGTCTTTCCACTGCCTCTAGTCTGACTGCTGGAAATGTTGGTGGTGCCATTTTAATTTAGGCTTCTTGTAACTACTCAAAATTATTTGGATGAGAGCATCAGCTGAATGCAAACAGAAGAAAACCTAATTATATGCAACTGGAGATGATTCAACATTTCTAATTTCACTAAACTGCACTGATGAAAGCTTTACATAAAGACAGGGATACGGCTCTTATCTAATCAAAATGATACCTTCGCCAGCAGTTGAGAAGATGTAAGGTTTAATTTTCTCTAAATTTGAAGATTCAATTCGCCAGATTATTATATATAGTTGAACATAAGAGTCTCATCGCTTCGAAGAGAAGCCCCTCCAGAGACCCTACATCACCCTGCATGAGATCCGTGTCGTGCAGGGAGGGACCGACAGATTTTCTACTTAACAGTCCATTTCATGGAGCTCCCCGGAAGTCTTACCAGCTTTAGCTTCTCTTTCTTTCGTTTGCCGGACGCTGACCCAGAGGAGCTGGGGCCCGACTCCTGGCCAACTGCGTTGCCGTCATCGTCCACTTCCCCGTCATCGTCGTCAAAGCACCACTCAGGCAGTGCGGGGGCGGGGGGCGTGTCCTCCTCATCTCCATAGCGACGGAAAAGCTCTTTGAGGTAGTCTCCCTTGTAGATCCCTGGGGCCCGGGCCTGGGCGAAAGCAGCCACGGCTGCTTCGATGCTGATAAGAGTCAGAAAACACAGAAAGGGCATATTTTAAGAAGGTTTACTATTTTATTTGTCAAAAAAAAATATTCTGATATAGTATTTTTATGTTAACCAAAACTTTATAAAAAAGTAATTGACAATTGTTTTATGATTATGACATGATAAAGAGCTTGATTAAAAAAAGCTAACCATAACATTTCATTACAAAAGGAAACAGTATTGTTTAACACACAATTTGCTTATGGGAAATCAACAAAGAAAACATGGAAAAATTATTCCTCAGTCTATGAGAAGATCTCCTTTGGAGGTCCCCAGGGCTCAATTTTACTGAAAATAATCTAATGTCCATGTTTAGGACAGATATTTTTCACTGACTTTGACTTGTTCTTTGTATATACACGAAGACAGAAAGAATCTACCATTTGTCATTTGATAGTTGAATCTTCTAACACATGATACTGGACGAGGGCTGCGAATGCTCTCAGAATATTCAATACACAGGAAGTTGTGGGTGGTGGGAGGGATTTATTCAGCCTACTTGTCTACAGCTTCCAGGGATTCTGCTTTCTCAGACGGCTGCTCGACCTCTGACTAAAGGCACATCATCACCTACCCCATCCCTGTTCAGCTGTTGTAAATTATTTAAACATCTCTGCCGTGGGGTCATGCAAGACGACTGTGAAGATGGTCAAAGTATGAGTGATCGGAGGGGGGCAGCCCTTACCTCCAGTCCATTTTCTCCACTAGGTACGCACAGATCAGAAAGCCTGTCCGGTTGAAGCCATGTGTGCAGTGAACACCTTCAGGAGAAAGAAAGGAAGGAGCATAAGGATCAAAAACCAAGAATCCCAATTTAAGTTTACATTTATATATCCCATATCTATACTCAGTGACTTTTCACAGTCAGTTTAATGCAGCATAATGTCAGTAAGCCATCAAAAGGTTTGGCACAATCTTATCCAATGTGTTCCCCTCTCACATCAATAACATCAGTCCTCTTTGAGGTGTGCTAAGGCTGAGTCCTTGTTTTAAGTAAGGGCATCAAGTCACATACTCAAAAGACTCACAGGCAGAATCTTTCCTTTATACCCACATCAAAAATCAGTCTGACACCAGCCACTGCACACACAGAAGAGACCCATAAACTGACGAAACATTCAGGGAGGTAAAGAGCGGATGAAAAGGGCACAAAAAAAACAAAAACAGAAAGAAAGTGTGCTCTTTATTTTGAAGTGAATAGGACTTGTCTGTAAAGCCGAAACTGGACTCCAAAGAAAAAAAAAGGCCTCTCTGAAAGCACAAAAAGCCCCCTGAAGATTTTAGTCATGTGTGTTCACTATTTCAACAAAGAAAAACAAATATCCTCCAAATTTTTTAACAAAGCAACATTTTCACAAACAAGAATTCTTCAGCAGGTGCACAGCAGGGTTCAAACTACACAAACTCAAACCATCTGACTCTCATATTTCCCCACCAAAGGAAGTTTGCCTGGCAACGCCAACGCTAATGAAGATAAAATGAACCAATGTCAGAGGACGGGGATCACATTTACCAGTCCAACTGTATAATTTGGACATGTGTACCGCAGAGACAACAAAGTCTAATCACCAGCTGGCTAAAGACAGGACATTGCTGAGACAACATTCACACATTCTGCTCTGATGTTTGGGCAGTTTCATTTCCAAGCCAGGCAGCAGTTAGTATTATAGGATTATATGATGCTTGAATGAAGTAGAAGAGAGCACCCTGCTGTCACTGGTGTGAAAGTGCAACTTCAATATCCATGTGTACTTGATAAGCCACCTTTCTGCATTGTGCCACAGCAGACTTCAGCCTGAAGTGCTGTTGAACTGAACTGCATTATACTGGCAGGTGTTTCTATTATTTTGTCCACCCCATTTACATCAGTGAAGCTAAATAACAGAAACACCTCTCTGTGATAATGAAGTTGAATCAACACCTTCTCTAAAGCAGTTTCAACATCTAGGTATAGATAGGTCTACCTGAAATAAACAAAACTGCTGAGTGTATCATTTGTCACTAGCACAATCTTGATTTTTTTTTTTTAATTCTAAGATCTAAGTACACTCTAAACAGACCATTTTACTGTGTAAAAATAAATAAATGCTCTGCAGTGGACAAACTACATAGTGCTGACAGTTTCTAAATTACCTCACACCCAGGTTGGCGTTTCTGTGAAGTAATTTGCATGTATACTGATAAATAATGATAAACTGAGTAATGGGCACACCTAGCTATACAAAAAAAGGCAATACAGTTGGAACAACAGTGATGAAAATCTGCCCACGTGTAGAACATGTGCACAGTTTTAACTTTTAAATCAAACTTATTGAGCCAGGTTTCAGCCTTGATGCCAACTGATGCCCTTTCACCTAGAAATCACCTACACAGCATCCAGTGGGAGAGAAGTGTTGTTTTTCATGTTAAACTCCTACATACTAAAAAATAAAACCAAAATATAGTGACTTGCACAAGACTGTTTTCTTAAAAATGTTTGTTTGACAGCCATGTACATTTGAAGAAATGTAAATACAGCTCTTGTCTTTAGCAGCGCGGTCCTCCGGCTGCAACACAGAGTTGGTATGTGACCATCAGCAGAAGACTGGCTGTACTGGGAAGCTGTCTGATGTTTTAAAGTATAACGGCAATAACTAAAAAATGCTTACTGAAAAAAAAAAGTGAACATTTTTAAATGGAATATAAAATCACTTCCATTTGCACGTCCAATTTTAGAGTAATGCTGCCCTCTGCTGGACACATAGGATATTGCTACCAATAGGCCAGTATTGTCCTATAGTCTGAGGATAATATAAATAATTCACAAAATAACCTGAATTCAAGGTGTATTCTCCAACTTTTTCAACAGTTTTCCAAAGTTCAAAAACTGATTTTTGGATTATTATGGACATTATGGATAAGCTGCAACATAATAAACTTTATTGCCTAAATACATGCAGTTTATTAACACAGTACTTAGTATTATCTAACTGTTTAGATCTGGTTTCCTTACCTATTAATTCTGTGGGATTCTTCTCCATGAAGTGTTCACAGAGTCTGATGAACATCTCAGTGGTCTCTTTTGAAGGGCATTCTCCATGGCTGAAACAAACAGAATGATATTACACTTGGTACATTTCCACTGAACGAACAACAACTTACAATGTCTTAACTCAGTGACTTCACTCATACCCTTTACACTGAAGCTTCACATATTTTATGCCTTCATTTTCAATGTCTTTGCGGTCATAAAAGCGAGTAGTGTTCGTCAAATCCACAAGCAGACCCATTTTCACCTGGAAAAAGACAAAAAAGGTCAAGGTGTGCCATGAGATTTCCAGCTTCGCAATGTTACACAGAGCTTCAGTCATCACGGAGTTTACTTACCTTCAGACTTTTTAAGTAGTTGGACAGCATGCTCGGGTGAAACCTGTTCTCCTCCGCAACTTGATCATCATATCTGGGACCCAACATTGTTTTCATAGGCAGGAATTTACCTATGAGGGAAAATGTAAGCAGTATGTAAGCAATGGACTGGTGGGTACTCCACCTCTGTACTCTGAATACAAGACCTCTGTACTCTGAGTAGAGACACCACTAAGTGATGCCAACTGTTGCCACACTTTATCATACCAAATCAAATGAAAACAGGATTAATCACTTGGCAAATCGACCATTGTCACTGGTTTAGGCTTGGCAGTTTGGATCATAAATATAACACATCAGTGTGAAAGAAGGTGCTGCGGTCGTGTTAAACCAAGCGTGGAATAGGATGTAATTGGTATTGTGTTAGCATATCTAACTCTAATATCCAATACAGCTCTTGACCTGTACTATAGATAATTTCTTAAAAGTAATAAGTGTGCCATGAAGCTGAGTACCTAGACCAATGCACTGTTGAAAACAAACGTGAAGTGGAGATGGGTCTGGCAATGCGGTATCCAAGTAAACATGTTCCGGACACACAAGCTTTAGTATTTAACGACCACTACACAGCGGCATGCACGCCATGCTAACGGCCCCGGTTTGTTTTGACACGTGATGCTTCGACGACGAGGCTAGCCAACTCAATAAGACCTTCCTAAAGCACCCTTTTCTGTCGGAAAATAAATCAGCAAAGCACAGCCCACCATCTCCGCTTTTGTTCAAAGTCAAATTAAAGTTACTAGCTAGCAAATGCCACGCTTGTCTGCGAAGAGTTGAGATTTGACAGCCCGTTAGCCACAAGTGCCAAGCCGGCTAAACAACGCGCGCCCGAATACAGAGTCATACCAAACTCCATTTAAGATATTGCAAAATAAGTTTGCCTCGCTACAAATGACAATGGTACATACTGATTTAAAAAAAAATATGTGCGCTTGATAAATGATTTGATATCATTTTATTAATTCTGCAATCCAATTTACACCACTGCTTCGACCGCTGCTTGATTTAAATAAAATTATATTCACTTGGACTACACCGCTCGCTTCTGTTGCCATATTGTGATGCCAACCTGGACATTTTTGTGCGACTGAAAACGAACCAAGACAGCTACACGCTGCTCGTTATATCAGAATGGATTTTAAAAAAGCAGATTACAGCGTTTCAGAAAAGACATGCTCTACCAGAATGTTGTGTGACACGGAACGGAGCTAACGTTTGTAGCAACAGCACTACATACACTAAGCCGGTTAATCTAACGGTGGTTACCCGGGTTACTAGTTTTTCTCTCACCTGCCACAGGTTGTCCTCTTCTGGGGCAATTCCGCCATCGAGGAGGAGGTCCGGTATGTGACATGTTCAGGAGAGGTTTCGGTGCAGTGAATCGTTGGTAAATAGTTAGCCTGTGCCTTGATGCTCTTTCTCTCTGAGTTCGCGACGATCCCGGGCTGTGGTTCACCCAAGCACCGCGGACTCAGGGCCTCTGCAGCTACTAATTCAAGAGAGTCATCGAACAAATTTAAGCCCGGTCAACTTTCTGACGGGCAGCCAGACCAGCACACGGGACATGTGTTATCACGACTCTCAGCAGATCAGCATCCAAGAAACGGTGTAATCTTTTGAGTCTATTTTCCGTAAATCCACCACACTCACCAGTCGAGCTAACTAGCTAGCTTGGGCTAAACCAGCTAGCCTTCTTCTTCTGGTTTTTAATGTCTGTAGTTCTAACGATTTCCTGCACCATACTGCCACCTGCTGCATTGTCATCGGTATTATCCTTTATATACTTTCGAGGAAAAAAAGAAACAGTACTTAATGTTCTTTCACTGAACTGTGCCCTGGTGATTTGTTTTATTTATATTTATATTTAATTTATATTTTATATTTATTTATATTGTTAAGCACATTTATCAAGAAGATTTCCCCCCTTACTTATGAACCATTTAGAGTTGTTTTACCAATTACTATTATGCTAAAGCCAACAAGTACAGTGTTAGTGTACACATCTGGTTAGCAAAGACACACATCCATAAATACACACTGCAACCACTTGCTGATTGCAGGCAGTACATTAAAATTGTGTTGTATTCAAACAACAAGAAAGCATGTAATGTTTGGGGTTTTTTTTAACATGTAGAGATATCAATGATTACACACAGGGAACAACAGAGAATTTCATTATGATACATAGCTAATTTTTATTATGGTTACAACAAAATATCAGTTCCACTTTTTACATTTGCATGCTGTCACTGCACGAGCTGGAGGAGGTTATTGTATATTATTATACAATCTGTACGTATACATATGTCAGCCTCTGCTGCACAATGTTGGCATCAGTGTGATTAATCAGTAAACATTATGGTGTGGATGTTGTCACTGCTGAACATCAGTCAAATAGCTTAAGTCCTTTCAAATGAAAAACTATTCCTAGAGGCATAGACAATTATCTCAGTATATGTCCATCAGGTTGATTTAATAAACCTGCCACTACACACATTGTTTAGCCATAAATATTACATGTTTGTTTCGATATAAAGAATAGACAGTAGCAAAATGTACATGAAATTTACATGACACACTGCATTTTATTACCTGGTTGACAAAGTCTGAGCTAATATTACAGCCATTATTTTTTACTTTGATTCCACATTGGACACAGTGCCAGGCAACATACCACTATGGAAGTCTTCGGAAAGATGAACTTTGGAAAGCTTTATTCAGAGTTGATATGCTTGAATATCTTGATGCTTGGATTGTTGTTATTAGTTGTGTTTCCACAGCTCTCACCTGCCCTGACCTTGTTCAAACATGTTCAGAGTGACGTAAACAGTCACTGGTGCTGTCTTTTCTTGCTGTTTCACTGACATATGCTTATGTTGTTTATTTGTCATTAGGGCAGGAGTTTCCACAGAACTCTGACTTCTGTATGGGTTGAATGGGCTGTTTTCTGAAGACAGTAATGCTGTGGATTCTCCAGAAGAATTATGATGCTCTGTCTCTACAAGTTGTAATGTTTTCCCTTTCTGTGCGTCTGTTGCAAGAATGGCTGGGTCAGTATATTCCACAGTCTGGTCACTGGTTCGCTTGCTATTACAGCCTGTAGCAAGTGGAGGGGTGGATATTCTCTGAGTTTCCTCTGTGTAAACTCTTTCACAGAAGCTTTCAGATGGATTATTGAATGCCTGGAAGGGGCACACTCCCTGTGGAAACACACACACAAACACACACAGAAACACAGAAAGACATAAGATGTTGCCTTTTGAAAACGTAAGGGTTGTTTTATCAGGAGTTACAACCTAGAATACAGAATCATGATATCTAAAGCCATATTTGCAGGTTTGAATTCTTATCATAGACTTCATCAACAGACGTCACTGATCAGCCAATGAGCATTATCATTATTATTATTGAACTTTTTATTGACAAAAATAAAACATCTTACGTAACAAAGAGAATGGCAAATAACATGGACAAACAAACATTAAAAAGTCTGTAAAAACCAGGAGGCCTCTGGAAACATGGAAGACAAAATAATGCAGATTATAAATACTAATATTACTGTCCTTTTTTCTGGTAATTTGGGCTTTTATCAAGCAACATGGGGGAGTTAAAGTCCATGATTAAAAACTAACATTTGGTTGATATGAGAAACTAGAAAACTTTTAGGCCAACCTGACTACTTCTGGCAGTGTGGAGAAGAAAATACAATTTACAGTTGGGCTGCAATTTACAGTTGTTTTCATTATGGATTAATCTTCCAATTATTTTCTGAAAATTGTTTTTTTATGTAAAATGCCAGCCATTAGTGATTATAATTCAGAGCTCAAGATGCCAATTTTGGATTGCTTGCTTTGTTCATCCATATAATTCATTTTCACTGTGTTCACCTTTTGATGACCTGGCCACAATGCCAGAGAGCTGAGGCCTGGGTTAGGCACCGGCTTCTCCCTGAACTTCTTCCATCTAAAAAAAGAGATGAATAACCATCATTAGAAAACAAATTTCAATATTTCATGGTATTCATTTCATAAGGGTTAATCCCACTGTTACCACATCATTTTGTACAAGGTGCCCTTTATTTTTGCTGACAAGAAAATGTCCTTGATTCAGTGTTTTAACTTGAGACTGATCTTTATCATATCATGAAAGACACCAAAAGACTGAAACTTACTGAATAGCACAGCATAATCCAAGAGATAACACAAGGACTGTAACGATGATTCCAGAGACAATGAGTGTTGTGATGAGCCTCTGATCTATCATGGAGAAAAATAAATTATGTAGAAGTAGTTTGATGAGTACAGTAAATGATTCACTTCCTCAAAACTCATGCATGCATAAAAAAAAACTTTTCCTCACTGAGGTGAAAGCTTTGATGTTTGGGTATATTAAGCAACTGGTAGCTGCCAAATAACATATTAATAGATCATAGTTTTTCATAACTATTTGTGGCAGTTATGTCATCTGGCTTACTCAAGATATTGTTTGAGTGAGTAGTATGAGTAATACTGTGATTAGGTCAGTGGTTAGGATCTGATTAATCTTGCAGCCAAAGGATATGGCAGCAAAGCAAATCCAGACACAATTCATCCAGTAATGACACCTGATATGTTATTTCTTAATCCTGGGACAGTTTGATGTTATTTTGGGAATGAACCCCTCTTAATCAAACTTGTTTGTGATCTCTTACTGGTTTACAATCCCAGACAAAAAGTTTGATATTAATAAACAGCAGTTCTGTTTCACACAGCCTTCATCTCTGTCTTCTGTTGTTCAACACTACCTCTTATTCTTCCCAGTCTCATAGCACTAAATCTCAGCTTGCTGCTGCTTGTATGCAGCTGTTTATCGTTTGTTTGGACTCCAAGGTACTTCCCGCAGTTTGCAAGGAAGGCATGCAAAAACACAGGGGCTTATTTAATGATCTTCACTCGAGACTTTGAAGAACTTGTAAATAAGGCCACAAAGAATCTTGCCTCCCTTTTGACCCTCCACGTCTGAGGTGTTAAAAACATTTAACACTCATGTCCTGAGCAGGTTCTATGAGCTGCTGTAGCCAAAGAGGATAATAGCAATGGTAAAACATAGTGTGTGAGTAATACAAGCAGAGAAGAAGCTTAAAGTCAGTGAATTGACTCAGTAATGCTGATTACATAGTATATATTTTATAACATTAGCCACCATATGCTTGGTCATACCAGACCAAGTACGGCTGTAGGAGTAAAACCCCAGAGTGAACTGAGCACAAGTGAGTCTTATTTGCTCATGAGTTCAACTTTTGGCTTCTAAGTGGGTGAATGTGCTGACATGACAAAGCATGCCTGCAACACGGGTATCAGTGCATCTGTTTGACAGACTATTAACTCACTGACTGCCAAAATTAACAGTGTATAACGGTTTGGTGTATAAAGCCAAAGTAAACAATGCAAAATACCTAGCTGCTTCTAGGCTCGTCCTGTATTACAACAATACACCCCTAAAAGCAGACACATTAACATTTGTCCCTTGGTGCTGCTGCAGGAACTATCTGGCCCATCAGCGAACAATAATAACATGGTATGCAGAAGTGGTGCAACTGAAGGTGCTAACATCTTCTAGTTCTGGATTGCAGTTTTTTAGGTAATTGTGCAATGGGCCAAAAACAATGTCTGCAAGTCTCCAACTCATTGTGTGACAACATGGGCAGAACAGTACAATCAACTGGTGTAACACTCTTGTTCAAGAACATGTTCCAAGTCTCACATTTTCAGTGTTACGTTGTATTGGTGTCACAGCAAAGATACAAGTCTTGACCTGTGCAGATCATGAGCTTTCTAATGTTGGCACCCTGATGCTCGTGAGCTGTACTCACAGAACTAGGAATAAGGTGTGTAACAATTGCTTTGAAAACCAGGAATCTTCTAGGCCCTTGCAGAGTACTTACCAAATATATTGGTTTTAAAGGACCTCTCGCTGCTTTTGGTAGTTCCAGTAAGACCTGTGGCTTCGATGTAGAAGCTGTATGGGGTGTCTGGATGCAGATCCTTTAAAAAGATGTCCTGATTCGTGCTATTTACAGTAACATCTAGAAAAAAAAATCACAGAAATATCATGAATGCACTGGTAGATGAAATAAATCTCTTTAACCCATGTGCAAACTTCATACATGTTAGTGGTGGACTTACTGAGCACTGGTCCTTTCTGAGTACTGTAGAAGATTGTGTAGTTGATAACATCACCACTGCATTCCTCCTGTGAGTCTGTATTCCATTTCACGTGGACACTTTTGTCATAAGGTTGAACAGAGATGGATTTGACATTTCCTGGAACTGGAGAGACCACGTTTTCAAATTTAGACAGGTAAAACACAGAGAAAAAAAAACTAAGAATCATAAAAAAGTGTGAAGACTGATGTACCTCCTACTCTGGAGCAGATCTGAAGGGCCTGTGTGCCATGGCCTGTCATGTCATCAAAGAGGGGAGTTACTGTGATATTGTATGGCTTCTTATCCAGGAGGTCTGCAAGAGAGGGAAGACTGGTCTGAAAATCTATTACAGTGAAGTGATTGTTTAAACACATTAAAGCAACTGATCTAATTCTCCTTCTATTGGTTTAGGTGGAGGTAATTTTAACTACTTTATAGAAAGATATGCAGTTCAATCTAATGTTTCCAAACCTAAGGTTTGGAGGTATAAAGTTGCAGAAAATGGAACTATTCAAGTACAAGTTATGTGAATTGTACTGAGCTGAATTAAATGCTCTTAGTTATTTCATACCAGTTTTCCTTTTGTGATTGAAAAGAATCAAGACAACAGACTGTAGAATATTTCATGTCTGTGAGAAATGGATCACAGTTCTCGAAAACTCCGCATTTTTAAATCATCTTTCTAACAGCAGCATTACAGAGAAGCTTTTAAAAGTCGATTTCCGCCAGTGTGTCCATTATTTGCCACGCCTGGACGATGAAAGATAAGACAGAAATTGATCTGGTGGTCAACCAAGTTAAGTCACAGGCCATAAATCAGTGATGGGTTTGATGATGACTCACATTCTCTTCACAAAGCTTGCTCATTCCATGTTTTCATGTTAACTCTCATTAAGTATTTATTCAACATCCATTTTTCTATCCGACATCCATCTACCACTTCATGCCTATTGTCTAACCTACCACCCAGAGTTGTGTTAGTGTATTTGCTCTCCTTCCAACGATACTGATTTCCATTATGGGTCCAGTCGATCATGTAACCTCTGACAGGCTGAGCAGGAGCCTTCCAGCTGACCAGAATAACACCTTCAGCGGTTGAAGTCTGGATTTCAGTAACCTGAGGGAGGCCTGCCAAGAGACATCAAGAGAAAAGGAGCTGATTGATACCAGATGACTAACATGCATCAAGGCAAAGCATTGTTCCATTATAATGAAACAAATTGTTCAACGAATAGCACTCAAACTCACGCTCTCCAATGGCTGGAACATAAACAGAGTCCTCGGCAACCAGGGATTCCTTTTGGAAGACTGTGAGATTTAATCTGTGTGCATCTTGGTTCACATCCACGTCACAAGTTGAATTGCTGCATAAAGTATCTGTATAATTTACTGCAGTCATGTCTTCTTTGAGGTGAATCTTTTTGATAGTGTAGGTAAATGTGCCTTCACATGTTGGAGGAATCTCCTGTGTAGAAAGGTTGAAGTACTTGATATCGAGAAGTAAAGAGAACATCTCGTAGGAAATGTAGCTTGTACACTGAGAGGATTCCTTACCATCCACATGGTATGAACTTTTCGAACTCCATTTTTCTCAGGTTCAGCTACCTTTCTCCACAGGAGCAGCTCGACATCATTCTCTGTTAAAATATGTTCAAAATAGTCACACTGGAACACACATAAAGAACTACAGAGACAAACCACAGTCATAACAGATATGCAAGCTGAGTCAAAACAAAAAGAAACTCAGAGGCTTGTAATATTTTCAGTGGGTTTTTTGTTGTTTTGGAAAATCTGAGCACAACAAACTATCTTCATTTACTTGTTAGGATCCCAGTTAGCTAGCACCATAAAACCACTGTTCTTACTTTTTAGTGGGGTTCGAACTGTCGTCTGGCTCCAGTCGCTCCAGAGGGCCTTGTCTAAAGCACAGCGGACTGAAACGTTGTAGTCACGGCAGGATTCCCCATTTATAATAACATTCCCAATTTCTTTAGGATTTAGAGTCTTATTGAGCACCTTCTAGAAAAAAAAAATATTCCAGTTAGAAACAGTTATTCAAATCCCAGGGAAGTCCCAGAAGGAAGAAGTGCTCTTTCACGACTCGTCAAACTTACACTAACTCACTAAGACAGAATAAGAAACAATCATTTTGTGCTTTGAAAGCAGCGTTTTGTTGAAATGAGGTTTGCTGACAGAAAATGTATGTCTCCCCTCTGAAACAGTTTCTATGCCTTTTCATTTCCACTAGCAACAAACAGCGGTATTCTGCCAGAGGCAGCTGGTTCCTTAGTTAAAAACATTACGTTGCTATAGCAACCACTTCTCACACAGTTCCATGCCAGTTACAGTTAAAGTGATATCGGGCATTTTGACAAATCACTGACAAAGCAAATACACTTCAGCTGTTCTGTGAATGTTTGTAATTTGAGCCTAGGGCAAAACAAACTGGCCATGACACAAGTTATCTGAGGCTAATGTGCTGCCAATGCTGTAGTCATCACATCATGTCAAACTTTGTGCAATTAGCAGTTTGCAACTCTTAAAATAGCAGTCAAGTCGACGTCTCCATATAACCAATTTTAAAAACACGAGTTCTCTTACAGTTCCCTTACAAGTGCCAGGGGGAAACAATCTGTCTCTTACCTCTGAAGTTCCCTCGCTGACAGCCTGTGAGACAAAAGGCAAACAAAAAAAAAAGTCTCAGTAAGCCATGAGTGGTATATGAAAAGCAACTGACAGAATCAAAAACACTAGCTTTCACACTTTTTTTTCCCCCATTCAGTTTCACTCACAGTGATGTTGCTATAGCAACACCAACTATCACAGCTCCATGGCAGTTGCAGTTTCACTGAGGTTGTTACAGGCACCATTTTGCGGCCTCTGTTATCTGTTCTCCAAATGTGTGTATTGAACATCTGTTGAACATTTCTCACAAATGGAATTGACTACAAGCGTAGCAGTGAGAGCAAGAATCATGCAGCAATGCTCCCAAATAACGCCATCTTTTTTCTTTTTCTTTTTAAACGACAGCATGTTTTCTTTTTTCTTTCTATTGTGTGAATGCAACAACATTCTAGGTCAAGGTCTGCTAATTCACCATTTGGGGTAACTGTTGTATAGTTTACTCTTTTTAGGTTTTCATCAATAAAAACGAGACATAGGTGAACAAAGAGGGACATACCTTGCTGTATTTAACTTGACAGTGAGTCTTTTTTATTGAGCTTTTCAGCATAACCAAGAGCTCACCAGGCGAGGCGTTTACATTTAATCTTGGAGGAAACATTTTTACTGAGGGAAAATAATCATGGGAACACATTAAAATGCAGAAATGTGCGATGTTAAAAAACAATGAGATCATTCAGAAATACATATGTTTTCACAAAATTTTCTTCATGTTACTTACTTATTCTGCCAGGGTCAAATTCTTCAGGGTTGGAGCGGGCTTCCCAGAAAGTAGTTTTAGCTGTCACAGTAACACTGAAGTTTCTGTTCAAATGTATTTTATTAGATCCATGTATTTCCCTGGATGTACATGTAGTTTTTTGTGAGCTGCAGATTTCACTCTGGGAAACACTGAAAGAAATATATTTTTTATATTAAGTTCATAAATCAACAAGAAAAAAAATCCTACAATAATTCAAATAAAATATGAAACTACCCACTGTACAGTGTAGTTTATTTTCTGTGAAGAATGAATCTGATGCTCCCAGCTGCATGTGAACAGTTGTGGTACACCTCGCACCTGATTTTCATAATGCAATATGCATGATATTTTGCTGGGTTTTGCTGTAAAAAAAAAAAAAGCAAATAATCAGTATCATATATTTCATTTTATTGCAGGTATCAACAGCCTCAATGTCACAATGTAAGTACCAAAAATACTTCTTACAGTAGGCTGTGATGGTGGTGCCTCCAAGGATTTGCTGAGTATCTGAACTGTGGCACTGTACCAAAGCACTGTGGTAGGTGAAGTTCCTTAGTGTCAGTACTGTGTGTGAGGAGTTGATGGCTTTTGACAGACTTTCTTTGATGGGTCTGGTGTTCAGTGTCCAGAAGACTCTGCCACCGATACAGGTGTGGCACACTACCTCCGCATCAGATCCCACTTCAATGTACTGATCCTTAGGGGTAACATCGCAGGTGTCTGCTCGCTGGACTGCAGGGGATGATAATGTTATTTATTTCAAAATGCACATGCAATTCTGCAGTGCTTCATTGTGATGTAACACACCATTATATTAAAGGGATGGTTTGACATTTTAGGAAATACGCTTATTCTCTTTTTTGCCAGCAAGCAGAAGGCTGGCTTCATTAAGGATAAAGTCTGGAAACAAGATGAAGCAGCCAGACTCTGTCTGAGAACAACAACATCCACCAACAAGAAACTCTTTAACTAATTAGCACACTGTATCTCGTTTGTCATTTTTAAACTTTGGGTTTCATATGGATTTAACAATTAACAACAAGGAGAGCTGATAGATAAGGAGGGCAAGGTTGTGAATGGCCTTGAATGTATACAGGAGGACTTTGAATTCTATTCTGAGTTTAACCGGGAGCTAATGGAGTTGCTGAAAGATGGGGGTGATATGATGGAAAGAGGGAGTTTTGGTGATGATACAAGCGGCTAAGTTCTGGACCGTGACCAAAAAGGAGGGAATTGCAATAATCAATATGGGAGGTGACAAGACTGTGGACAAGGATAGAAGCGGTGGGGTGGACAGATAGTCCAGATCAGAGTACTAGAGGACAGGGTATCAAGATTAATGTCCTTAATATTCCGATAAGAAATGAGACGTGGTGGTTTAGTTATGGGGAGATGGAGTGGGACAGTTACTAAGAGGAGGAAATGGTCAGTTACGTGGAGGTCAGCAGCTGTGCAGTTTGAGGGGGTAAGACCAGAACAACAAATTAAGTCCAGAGTAAATTCTTTTGTATGGGTGGGAAAATTCAATGTATTGGAGAAATCCCAAACTCTCAAGGCACGATGAGAAGTCTTTGGTGAGAGGAAGATTATTATTGTCCATATGTATGTTGAAATCCCCCAACAATATTACATCATTGGCTTGTTTTGTAATTTGAATAACACAGCATGCCAGACCACAGCATTGTCCACCATCCACTCTCACATTCCTTTTCTAAACTAATTAGGCCCCTGCTCTGTATGCAGCATCTCATCCCTCCCATCTCTGAGAGTTAGCCTGAGTCATTATGGGTAAGGTGGAAATCTTTGGAATTCGTTTGAGATCAACATTTAATTATCATCATCTTGATGAGTACAAGTTTGGCTTTGGCGTCATTCCCTCACAGCCACTAGCTGGGAGTCTGTTCCTAAGAACTGTGATTTGTACACTGCCTGGTGGTCTCTTCTGGGTTTGTCTGTATATGGTTTATGGATATATGGTGTCTGTATGTGCATGTGTCTTCATATGTTTGGAGGGGATTTTACTGTCTGTCACACTTTGACCTACTCCATAACAACAATAAATCCTGCTTTCTCTCTAACATGTGCTTGAACAAACCAATCAGTCCAAGAAACTCTCTGCTTGACACACAAACCACACATAGTTTAGGTTACCACGCTGCTGCTATGTAAACAGCATGACAAAATTTCAAAATCTCGTTGCACTGTACAACTCGTGTTCTGCAATGACAAGAAAGATTATTCTGATTATTCTGACTCTGAGTCTCTATGGCACACTGCTGGCACCACCCCATTCAGCAAAATAAAAGATATTTTTAACCCCAGATATTTTGACTTGTCGTAACAGGAAAAGCAGATGTATTAGTTGAGCATAGCATTGATGCTACGCAAGCATATTTTCTTCCTATTCAAAGTACTGCAGATAGATGCTGTCTGAGCCTGTATTTGTTACTGTGTGTGGAAACTTGTTTCCCTTTGATACCTTTTTCTCCCTTTTCTGCTTCAAAGACCAACCCAGTGTATGTTACCTGCTCAGCACCAAATGGGTGGGGTTTTTTTTTAAGTCAAATATGTTAATGCTCACACAAAAGTAATGCATTATGGTGAGCAAATAATCAAATTTGCATGGAAATTCTGTAAACTTATAGTACATCTATTTCTCTATATGATTTATTTTTTTCTCCTTTAAATCTTAAAGTAGCCTGCAAGCTCTCAAACATAGTCTGGATCTTCCACACAAGAAGAATGATAGAGATATCACCACTATCAATGTCTAAGTCAATACATTAATCATCACTGACTATCATCATCAGCCATCATCAATCATCATCCTCAGTGTTTTCAGTAAATACAATATAAATAAAGATAAAACTGTGTGTGACAAAGTCTCAGATATTTCCTTCACCAGTTCACTGACATTACCACTGCTACAAAATTAGCCCCTGATCCATCCTGGATAATGGTGATTTTTAAGCGAAATTGTTAGTATGAGCAAAATATTCTGATGACGTGCAAGAGCTATGTGCACCTGGTGACACTTTCCAACACACCTGCATCTGAGACATCTCACTTGAAAAAAACTTGGAAATAATAAATATATCAAGACACTATTTAAATTGCCCTCCAAACCAGACAGTTGCTATCAGTTGCTTTCATGCAGTTACTTTGACAGTAGGTGATAAAACTGAGTCAAAGGCTACTGTCAGTAGCCTTTGACTCAGTTTTATGACCACAGCAACAGCTGGCAAATACATGACCTGACATAAAAATGATTCTAATGAGTTCCACATTTTGAAGTATACAGATTTTAAACCAGGAAAGACAGAGTACTGGTGTCAGGTCACAGGGAATGAACACGTTATAGTTACAGTGATGTACTGGGCGTTAGAAAGTGGCAAAATGTGTTGGCCAGTTTTAATCAAACGAGGATTTAGTGATCTTGTTGCAACTTCACAAAAAGTTGCAAGTGGAAAGCTTCCCATTTAAAGCTGCTACAGGAAGACTACAGTTTCATTAAGACCACATCAGCACCAAAACAGATTTTATTATAGCTGTGACAGCATAACTAGCCCATTAGAGAGATATGATGTTTCCATCAGAAGAGGAATATAGGCTCCAACAGCCACTCATACACAACACAGGAAATACACAAGCTCCTATATCACTGCACTCCAGTCACAGAGCTAAGCATCAGATTTTCTGAAGGAAAAAAAAATCCAGGTGGTTGTTTAAAAATACTTATGGCTGTTCTTAAGATATGAACAGAATCATTAAAGAAAATGTGATCTCTTCTACGCCATTCAAATAAATAAATAAATAAATGTTTGTTTCTTGAGTTTTGACTGTATTTTCTATTATGATGTATCTCCTCACTGTTTGTGTTATTACAGTTATTCTGAAAATATAATAGAAAGTAATATCAATTTAGACACGTGTGTAAGTTTGGTTCACTTTGTACAAAAAGTTCTCGAAGATTGATCCCAGAAAACTAACTCAAAAACAGGCAACCTGTTCCTTCCAACAGTCACAAAGAACAAAGTTTAATCTTTTAACAAAGCTTTCTCACAGATTTGAAAGTAGAAATAAAACTGCTACCATTCAACTACAACTACAGTCTTACATTTGCCTTTTGACTTTAATTTGCTAGCTGGAGTGAGCTTCTTAGACACATGGCTGAGCAGATGCTCTGTAAAGCTTTTAGTTCAATAAACAGGTCTTCAAATGGCGCAGTCACTTTAAGTCAGTGGGTTTCACTCAGATATTTCACTATGCTCTAATGTATTTCAAAAATAAGTTTTAACTAAAGTGCTTTGTGATTGTTAAAGCATTAGCAGTAGAAAGAATGTCAAAGAGAACTATATTACTTTATGTTCATATCTGGTGATAGCTTTTTCTGAAACAATGACTGTTGTCTGTTAGAACTGAGCCTGTGTTTACATGAGAATAAAAAATGTTCTGATATTTAAAATTCTTGCAAATATTTAAAAAAACAAACAAAAACTACAACTTCTGGTTATTCTAAATAATATAATATTAGTAAAATATAAATACTCTTGAATAGAGATTAACACCTGGAAAAGACATTTTTAAATACTGCCATTTTTACAGTGAACATTATGATGTGAAACCAAAACAAAACAAGCATTTCCCAGAAATGCAACAGCTGTATTTGACAAGTCAGGACCTTTGCACTTTAACATTATATTTTACCTACTACAAGAAGTGTCAAATATAATAGTATTACTCACCTTCACAAATGGAGAGGATTACAACCACAAAAAACGTGACAAAAAAGGCATACATTTCTTTTATCCTATTACTAAAGCTCAAAGAAATCGCTTTTCAAGATACATTAAAGCCGTCAGATATCCAGAAGCGTTAGACAAAAGTATTAAAATCGCCTTTTCGTTGCTGTAACGGCAGACTGTGCACTAAACTGCAGTGCATTTCCCCACTAGCTGTTCATTAACCATCAAGTAACGGGAACTGAAGCAAACCCTGAAATAAACGGGAGGTATTACCCAACTGGAGACACAGCGAACTAAGAGGAAGTGAAGTAATTTGTGGACTGCTTCGAAGAGTTGCTTCTGAGTCTGTTTGGTCCCCGAGCAACGCAAGAGACGCCAGTTATGGCCATAAATTATGATTAACAATAAATCACACTCGGCTTGTATACAGTAAATGCTAACTGCCTGGCGCACGTTTGGCTGCGCCGTATGCAGAAGTGCGCAAATGGATTCACAAAAGAGTGAAAGACCGGACACTAAAAGTAGCCTACTTCGAAACATAAATAAATAATTACCACAATCATTTCAAACAAGCAGCTTACGAGTCAGTTTTGATCTCAGAATTTTGTCCGTTGGAAAAATCGATACAAATACTAGAAATATTCTGTACAATCAAAAACACAACATCTTAAGTCCTAACCATGGACTGGGGGAAATTGGGCTACAATAGGCATTTTTCACTATTTTTGCACATTATACACACCAAACGAAAAAATAATTCCCAGATTAACTGATCATGGGTTGTGAGTCCCCCCAACCCCCAAGTTTGGATTCATCCGTAACAAGAACAAGACTACTGGGCAGTTCTGGGTTAATCTATGTAACATAATAAGGGCTGTAGGGGAAATCTATTTCTAGCTACTTATCAGTTATTAGGATCCTCCTCAGCTGATGCATCAGTGCTAGTCTTTATGGGGTCCACTCACCTCTTCCTGCAAACAATTTCACCCAGGGGCTTTGTATTCTGCCTAACTGTAAATGGTCAGACCAATCTGAACAATAACATTCGAACATTACATGTTTTATGTGGATGAGGGCATGTTCCATGAACTATGATTCAAGACTACCACTCTCTATTTCTCAGAAGTAATTACGTATTTTCTTGTAATGGCTTGTGTGCAAACAAAGGACACACACCAGCAAGTGGGCTATTGCATTGTCCACTACATTTGCACTACAACCTGCACATAAGTTTTCTCAACAGTCTGAATATATTGTATATGTATATAGTTTTGCACTATCCACATTGCACCCATTGCACTATTGGTATTTGTAGGAAACAAAAAAAAAAGTTGTTGTTCTGTTGGTTGTGTCATTGTTCTGTACTGTCTGAGAGCAAAGAAAAACCGGAGTCAAATTCCTTGTTTGTATGCACAAACTTGGCTAATAAAACTGATGATTCTGATTCTGATTCTGATATGGACTATTCTTCTTTCACCCGTGAGTGAGGACAGAAACCGATACCAGGATTAACAGACACTTGAAACTAATTACATTATCTTAAAAACATGATGTGAATCTAACTTGAAAATTACTACTTTTAAGGTTTCTTTATTTTAAGTTATTAACTTAAAATTTACTTATACAACACTTACTAAGATTCACTAATACGAGCCTCTTGTTGTTTTGTTACCTAGTCATATAGCACCACCTAGTGGTTGATACATACAACTTACAAAGAAGTAAAAGTGGTCATGGAAAAAAACATTCTGGTGTTTTCAATCAGCTTCATGAGTACAGGCTATTTGTACTAAGCCGAACAACCCCGATAGCCTGCACCTTTAAAAATAAAAGCACGTATGATGTCCTCTATATGCAGAAACTTTTAAAATGGGTGTAGCGCTACAATTAGCTTATTGTGTAATACGGTTTGGTTACGAAAATACACCGGAAGTAGTACCCGTAAAGTAGCTAACGTTGCTAGCTTTGTTAGCTCGCTTGTATTAGCTACATTCCTGCTTTGCGACGAGAACTGTTTGTCAGTTGAGCTGTTTGCGTTCAAATGCGTAATTAAAGTTGTATGTTGTTTGCTTTTAAAATAAAAAATATCATAAAATATAATATCCATAACGGATAGTGTAATGCTGCTGGTTACGCTGACAAATTTGTATGGGTATTATTTCCGGGGTAATTTTGTAACTTGGACACATAATACACTGTAACACCTATCCGGTGCTCTTGTCCCCGCTGACCTGTCACCGGTACCCGCTTTCATGTCCACGGCGGTGCTGATTGCCGCTGCTGTCGGCGGTGGGGTCCTGTTCCTTATTCGCCGTTTGTTCCCCGTCCAGAAAGCCGGGAAACTGCTCCGTTATCCAGCCGACACAATGCGGGGAAAGACGGTCATCGTGACAGGGGCGAACAGCGGGATAGGGAAGGCCCTGGCCGGGGAGCTGTTGAAGCTCCAAGCCCGGGTGATTATGGCCTGTCGGGACCAGCGGAGCGCCGAGCAGGCGGCCCAGGATATCAGAGAACAAGCGGGACCGGAGCAGGGGGAGGTGGTCATCAGACACCTGGACCTCGCTTCTCTGGCATCAGTCCGAAGATTTTGTGAGGAGATTCATGAAGTAAGTTGTGATGATGGGGAAGCTGGGAACCATGCTTATTTACCAGGTTCAGTGTAGTTTAGCTTTTGAAATGACTGGCGTCTGGTTCATTCCAGCTATTGTCATTTCCAGTACAAAGGGGAGCGATACAGGCATCGCAGCTGCTAGGGGACTGTCCTTGGTGCTGAACTTCAGTGACAGTTCACCCAGTTACCTGACCTTAGTTTGATCACCTGCAAATTGAGAACCCGTTACCATCAAATATTTGGCCTTTTTGCTTGAAAAAAAATAGTTTAGTTCATCACCTAAACATTGCAACTCTGCATTAAAGAAATAAATGTAGTTTCCAGCTTATTTCATATTAGTGTGTTCCTCGTGGTAATGTCAGCTTGCTGTTTCTTTGCCACAAGCCAACATTTACCTCCCATAACCACTGGGTGTCTCAGGGTGTCCCCTAAAAATGTATTTAATGGCAACCACAACCACCACAAGATAATTAATCAGTGCATTAATAAAGGCTGGTGCGGTGTAAAGGTCAAGATTTAGGCTATTTCTGATATGAAGCCACAAACAGTTTTAAATTCACTGAATCTTTATTCCTTACCTCAGTCTTCATTGGTTTAAATGTCTCTGACCCATTAGGAGGAGTCCAAGATTGACGTGCTCATCAACAATGCAGGCATCTACCAGTGTCCCTACACGAAGACAGAGGATGGTTTTGAGATGCAGCTCGGTGTGAATCACCTGGGCCACTTCCTTCTCACTCACCTGCTGCTGGACCTCTTGAAGACTTCAGCCCCCAGCCGCATCGTTGTGGTTTCCTCTAAGCTTTACAAGTATGGCCACATCAACTTTGAGGACCTGAACAGTGAAAACAGCTACAACAAGGCGTTCTGCTACAGTCAGAGCAAGTTGGCCAACTTGCTGTTTACACTTGAGCTGGCTCGTCAGCTGGAGAGCACGGGGGTCACGGTCAATGCTCTCACCCCAGGCATCGTGAGGACTAGACTAGGCAGGCATGTTCAAATCCCTCTGCTGGCAAAGCCGCTGTTCTACCTCGCCTCGCTGATCTTTTTCAAGAGTCCACTTGAGGGGGCCCAGACTCCTCTCTATCTAGCCTGCTCCCCAGAGGTGGAGGGAGTGTCGGGGAAGTGTTTCGCTAACTGCGAGGAGGAGGAGCTGAAGGCCAAAGCTACAGATGACCAGGCTGCGAAGAAACTGTGGGACATAAGCAGCAGGATGGTTGGACTCACTAACTAAGCAGAGTCCAGTTCAGTGGACGGTACCTCAGGGGATTTATGTGGTCTTGGACAAGATAATTAATCCCTAGCAGTCCCACAAACTCTCTGCGGCGAGAGATGGCTTGTGAAAAGACAGATTGCCACCTTTGGGATAAAACCATTAACTGACTGACATATTGTGCCAGTGAAGTGTGTAAATTAAGTCTCTGTGAGCAAGTGTGCTGAAAGTATATTCCAGAGAGTTGATCACAGTTTGTATAAAATTTGAAAAATAAATAAACATGCCTATAAAATTGATGGTCCACTAAGTGAAATTTGTGACTTACCTTTTGACGTCCTGGAGAGACGCTCAGGAATGTGGGGCTAAACAGGGGAAACAGCCTAAAACAAGCACACATAAAACACTTATAGGCATACTTCAGCAACAGCGATTTAAAATTGTATTTCCATTAAGCCGGGGATGATACCAACAGAGTTACACTTCGGAAAGCTCCCTCCAGAGCCACAGAAGTCATTATACAACTGTTTTTACGGGCTAAGTAGTTCTACTCATGATAAATGAACACACTTTAATGTGTCAAATTGGTGGAGTGCCTCTTTAACTGTAGATTTCCCATTCATTCATGCTACTTTCACATCAAAATACTGCAAAAAGACACTACAATAATCCCTAAAACGTGCTGGAGTCTGGTTGGTCTAAGGTTATGAACACAAAACCTGGATAGTAGGACCTTGCTGTCATGCCAGTGACCAGGAATAGCACACACACATACACACACATCACGATCAAGGGGAACAAACTCATCTCACAAAGTTCATCAAAGCCAAGCTGAGCTGTCACCTTTTCCTGCTTTGTGAGGTCACATTATTGCTTGTGCTGTGCAAATCCTCAGAACGGACTGGAGAGCATACCCGTTTCTGGTTCAGCCATTGTATATGAGTGCTAAATTTGTGCCTACTTTAGCATGTATTTTTGCCATGTATATAGGAGAGGAAGGGGGGCAGCTGTTTATCTAGTTTCCCTCTCTTGATTTGTTTGAAGTGTAAATGCTCTCTGATGTGTCTGGAGGAGCTGGAACACTTACGGTCGACAATGCAGATCAGTGCGATGCTGCTCCCATGTGGATGGATGGATCTCACATGTAAATCCCATCTTAACCTCAGCAGGTAGGAAGGGAGTGAATGGAGATGTAGAAAAAATTATAATGTGAAACTGCACAAGAATAAAGGCAAGAAAAGCTCTGAAATGACTGATTGTCCTACATATGTAAATAAAACCACTGTTTGCAAAGAATACTAAATACAGTTAGTGGACTAAAGAAAGTTGTCATGATTGATTAATCCACATTAATGAAATTTGATTTGTTGATTTGAGTTGTTCTTCAAGAGAAAAATGTCAAATTCTTCTGATTTCAGTTTCTCAATACTAATATTTATTCTAATATCAAGGATCATCTGATAATCAAAAAAGCTGGCGAATAGTTTTCTGACTAATCAGCTAATCAGCTAACTTTGTCAGCCCTGCACCTCAGCGCAATGTGTTCGGTAAAAAGAGTAGAATTTGCAGATCATCATAAGCTTCACAGAAGTTTTATCTGTTTCAGGGAAACTTTTGATCCGCCTAATTTTGCAATTTATTCTTGTAATTTTGTCCAGTTCCTGTAAATTTAGTACCAGCATTACATTTTTAACATGTCAAAGACAAACAGATGCGGATGTGTGCTGAGTATCAGCTGTTATTTAGTGTGTCAGATGTCACAAACGCTCACAGCATAGGATTCATTTCCTCATACTGTCATATTTTCTTGTTGATGACTGTCTGGGAAACGCAAACTTCCTCCCTGTTTTGAGTTTGCTGATCCTGGCATAAATCCTCCTCTACTAACCTATTTTTAAATTCACAACAGTGATAAAGCAGGGCTTCACAGTGACTCAGCAGGCACGCACCACATGGCTGCAGCGATGTGAGTTTGAATGATGAAGGGTCTCCCTCTCCGTTCAGTCACGTGACTTAACACTGTGGATAAAGCAGACATATTATTATCTTACAAACAACTGATCATATGTGGCTTTACACTAAAGAGGAGCGACATAAAAACATGTCTCGTTCATTCGCTCACATTTCAAATCCCCATACAGCTGCGTGTAAACATAAAAGGAATCCTGGGAGCTTTATATGTGTAATTTGTGCTTTATTAGGCGAACAAAACAACCAAAATATATAAACATGCATCGTAGTCAAAGAAACAAGGTTACGGTGGCTTAATGGGGTGTGGGCATCCAAATCTGAGGTAGAATGGGGGCAGGAAAAACCTCTCCGTGGGATATAGAAGAGCAAAAGAAATATTACCGAAATACTGACCGCTAAAACAGATCTCAAAACGTTCCATCAATAACAATATAACACACCCATCAATACTGGCAAATTCAGTCAACAGAAGAAAAACAAAATGCATGTGTCTTGTTGCTCATTTGAGTGATTAATTAGTTTTTTTTGTTTTGTTTAGTTTTTTTTGACGTCCGCTTATGTTTAACATTCACATCTAAATCCTCACAAGGCCAGAACTGTTTCAGCCGCTCAAAAATAATGACTGAAACGAATCTATATTCAGTTTATTTGGGCATCAATTCTCACTTAATATGCCTTTCTGAGTTTTCAAAAATAGGATTGGCAGTTTTTAATTTATGTACAAGTTCCAGGTTTATCAAGAAGATTTGCATTTAGTTTGATTGTTTTGGATGGATTCCTTGCTAACAGCCACATACAAAATATATCACTCAATTTGTAGTTACAAGTATATATTTATACATTTGTAATTTAAATACGCACACATTCTTACAAATTTAAGAGCCGCTTGAGCTCCACTTCTCCAACTCGTGACATGACTTACTTGCTCTGCACAATTGTAGTGTAAACTGTTGCCATCCACTGCCATACAATCAAAGCTTTTAAATAATCAGCAATAGTTACATGTTCATGGTTCTGAATGATCTGGCTCCTGGCTTCTATTCAAACCATTCTCTGGTCGTGCCAACAGAAGGTGTAGCTGGACCCACCAGGGCCTCACATCCTATCAAAGAATAAACCTGATTGGAAAGTCCTTCAGTTCAGAAGCGTTCCATAAAGCTGGGCCTTGGTCAGACTGTCCTTCCTGGAAAGTCCCAGGGAGCCAAATTTTTGGTTGTACGGAGGAGGAGGGGGTGGGGCTGGGGGTGGCGACTGGCTCGCCTGTGCAGGCAAGCTGTGCATCTCCACTTGATAGTGCTGCAGCTCTGCGGCCATCTCCAAGGACCTCTGGTTGAGAGACTCGGTGGAGCTGTTGGGGCTGGGATCTACGTAATCTGTGCTCTGGCCACCAGCTGCCACGTTGCCCTCCCTGTCTTTGGAGCTCCCTGAGTGGTAGAGGCTGTGCTCCGACCCCTGGCTGTCCTCGGCTCTGTAGAGGTGGGCTTGGCTGTGTGCCTGCCCGAGCCCTGGGCTGCATTCCGGGCTGGGACTGGCGGCCACCCACACTGGGTCCATGACACCCACTCCGTGATGATAATAGTCAGCCCCCTCCTGGAAGCTGCTGTAGAGAGGCCCGAGTCGAATCTTCGCAGGCCGCACAGAGAAGTGCTGCTCTGAGAAGCTGTAAGGTGAAGCCCGGCCTGGGCTGCGGTAGGTGTGGGCACTTAAGTCCTCCACACTAAGTTGTCTCCATCGACCAATCAGCTCCTCCTCCTCGGGGGCTAATGTGCTGCCTCGACGGCTGTCTCCGTAGGCAACGCTTGGGGATGAGGAGGGAGGGAGCGGCTCGTAGGGCTCACTGAAGCAGGAGGACATGGTGCGGCTGTAGACAGGCGAGCTGCCGTTCTGGTGGTGGCTCATCTCCGTCTGCTGGAAGGGATGAGCGTTGGCAAAGCCTCTTGGACTGTCCCTCTCCCAGGATGAGTCACTCTTTCTCTCATAGTCCCCTGCATCTCTCCATTCCATGTAGAGGGAATGATGGCGAGGGGAGGAAGCTACACTGCTGGGTGGGCCATTGCCTTTGTCCTCAGATCCCCCTCCACTAAAGCTGGAGTAGGAGCTGGAGCCTGCACCCAGCGTGGCAGGAAACTTTGCAAAGTGCTCCTGGGAGAAGCCGGCCCTCAACCCGACTGATCCCTCCTCTGGGTTGCTGTCAGTGGAGTTTTGGGGCCCATAGAGAAGCTTCCTCTGACCGTGGAGGTCCATGCTGGGCCTCCGCTCACGGTGCCGTTCATCAGGGCAGTACAGGGCCGTGTCACTGCTGTACAGGTCAGATTTGTAGGCTGCGCGGAGCCCAAGGCGCTCTCCCGGGCCCAAGCTCTCCAAAATAAAAGCATGGTCCTGGGTTTGGGGGCTTGGGGAGCGGGAGGCCTGGCTGCTGCTGCAGGCCTCGTCCGGCTTCTCGAGCACTTTGGCAATGAGAGAGGCCGGGACAGAGTCGGGGTAGGTGTGACACAGAGGAGACTCCTCCATGTCCTCCATGTGCATGGCCAGTCGCTCCTGAAAATCAGCGGGCAGCTAGAAGTGTCAAAGAAATGAGAAGGGCAGAAAAATACATGTTTAACATGTTGCCAGGGAGAAATTGGCCATGAATTTCTGTCATTGTCTGTATTTTGCTGTCTTTGGTCAACAAAGCTAAAAATCAGCAACTGGTGGGGACATGTCTCACAGTGCGATCCAAATATTTTATCATGTTCCTCTCATGATGATTAATTTTGGCGGTGTCAGACAGCCCACAAATCCATTTGTCCCTGTGCACTGCAGTATGTGTGTCAGTATGTCATATAGTACAGCAGGTGATTTCTCAATATGTCACCACAACATACACCTTTGAGTGTTCGTGAATACAGTTAAAAAAAAAAAAAAATCAAAGCGTCATTTTCAGTGACAAGAGCCTCAACAACAGAGAAAAATGAATATGAAAATGAAGGCGAACTGAGATGCCTTCCTTGGAAAAGAAACACATTGTTCTATTCTGAGCATTTCTTCAATAAAAAGGCCTATATCCACTATCTGTGCCTCTCCATAGCAACAAGCATTAAGCCAACTGCAGCACATCATCAACAGGAATCTAGTCAGTTGTTCCTAATTGGCAATGAGAGGAAAGCTAATTATAACTTTGTAGCTAGAGAAAAGACAAACACCATAGAGAATATGAAAATACATTTTATCATAACAGTTTTATTACAACTTGGACCGGGCTAAATGCCAGTTAATTTCTGTCCCCACAATTTTTCATTTGGGCTGATCACAATTAGCTTGTATGTGGCGTTCAGAAATGCGAGCCCAATCGTTTTATACCCTCTCTGTGCTTGTTTTGCAGCAAAACAAACGACTAAAGCACTTCAGTAGGCGCTGAAGAGCCACTGCGCTTCTCAAAATGCTGCAGCACCATTCATCAATATGCTTTCGATTAGCTCCCACCCACAGGACCAGCAGACCGGTGGACATACAGTGAGTGCATGTATAGCCTCTGACCCCCATTATGTTTGGCAGTGAGCCTGCAGAACGGTTTTTCACTCCATAACAGATCCTATACAGTGTATAGTCACGGTGTGTATGTGTTTGCAGTATATGTGTGTGTGTTTGGGGGGGGGGGGGGGACATTTCATGTGCTTTACGTAACCAAATGCAGTTTGCATTGATGTTTCCATTCAGCTATATGGTAAAACGTGGGGAGGCATTCTTTAACCTCGTGGACACTTGCCAGCTTTAAAATCTGCTCGTGTCACATGGGCGAGGCACAAGGCCCAGGGCTGATGCAGTGGAAAGTGGCACCAAGCTGGCCTGGAGTTAAAATGCTCATCAATACCCACATGCGTCGCTTTTCACAAGCAACAGCAGGACAGCACGATGACGCTGTGGTGCACTCTCTATTTACATTTTTGCCTCGTACTGTAGTTTTAGCTCAGTGAACAGTTCACTCTCTCGCTCTCTCTCTCATTTCTGTGCACAATTTGTCATGAAGTGGTTTCTGTGCCGCTCCGTGCGTAATCGCTGTCAAACAATTACATGATTACCGAACCCGGTGCAGAATAATTACCCTCTGACTTTGCTGCATAACGAGTGACAGGAGGAGAAAGACTTAGGAGCCCTGGTTTACCTTAGACTCCTGTCTCATACATGGGTGCAAACACAAGAGTGCCACTGCGGCTTTTCATTTCCAAACCCACATGTGATTCCAGTATAATGCCATAAGCACAAGACATTTTATGTTTGCAATATTTAATTTCTCTTTTTTGACACACAATAACAGGATTTCTACTTTGGTTAATTAAAACATTCACTTGGTTAGAGGGAGATATTTAATGAAAAACAGCAAAAGGTTTTAAATATTATGTCGCCTTTAAACTTTAAAAAGTAAGTGCTAAATTTGTGAAAGTGCTATATTTTTGATTTAAAAAAAAAAACACTTCACTTAATGGTATTAATGGTCTCAGTAGTTTGGATAAATATCAGTAGAAGCAGAAACTATTTCAGCTTTTATTTTCAGTGTAAAGTAACCAGATGTGGATGTAACCATCCACACCTGGTTACAAAGCATAAATTAAACAAAGCATAAATTCATGCATGACTACTATTTTTAATATGATAATATTTTTAATATTTTAAAATGATTGTCTAGACTGTAACTTTGTTAAGCTCTGTAATACTAGCTGTCAGCTTTTTGAAACCTTGGCTCTTTCACTTTCTCTCAGGAGAGCGAACAAAAACAGGTTTAATTCGTCAGTCTCTGCCCCTCCTGCAGTGACCCACAGTAGTCATTGCTCCACCGAGTCTCGTCTCTTAACTCGTCTGCTTCACAAAGGGCAAGATGACCTTCAGTTATAGTAGAGACAGCAAATTTTTTTTGTCTGTTTCATGTCACAAGCTGAAAATTCAGCTTAGTGCTGCTAAAGAGACAACTCGCTCACATCTCCTGTTCCCCACAAATCACAGCTATTTTACTAAATATTTCCCTCTTACCTGGCTTCCACTGTATCAAAAAATTATTGGTTTTTCTCTTATCTGTAATTTTCTGGGTTAACATCAAATATCAGGGCAAAAACCCTGAAGCTCTTATGAGTCTTAGCCTTGGATGGATGTGAGAATTGAAATGTGTTCTACTTAAACTATGGATTAGAAACCTGAGCAAAATTTAAAAAATGTGAGGTGCAGTGGATTCAACTGAAAAAAAAAAAGATTTCACTCTGAATACAAGATTAAATGACATGTAAATGTCAGTTTCCGGCTCACCTCAGAGAGCTGGGCTCTGTAAAGTGACTTGTTGCACTGAAGAAGCTGAGCAGCCAGGTTACAGTCCTTTCTGTAGAGATCCTATGGAGGAACAACATGACCACAATTAGAAGCGATAACAGTAACGCATGAATGCTGGAAAATGCTGTTAGTGACTATTTTTCTGGTCTGTGTTGAGAACATATCACTTCACGTCTACCCACGAAAACGTACTTTGCCTCTTCAGACATGTGAAACTGAGTCTGACTGTTCATAGTACTGTACTTCTTACAGTGTAGTAATCCACTGGCACAGACAAAACAGACGTAATATACAGTGTTTGGTTTCATAAAGACTGTCAGAAAGTCTGAAGAGATAAAAGCTACGATTTTCTCTGGGTTCTTACTTACATTGTCCTCTTGTAGCTTCTCGATGGTGAGCTTGGCCTCCATCAGGTGGTTGTTGAGAACGATGATCTCTCTGCTCAGAGCTCGCTTCTCATCGTCGTGGTGCTGGGACTGACGACAACAAGAGAGCAGTTTCAGAAATAACAAGTACGGAAAGAAGACTACACTCAGAAACACTTAGATTTCACAGTAATTTGTAAAGTTTCCAGTATAAGGAACATTCATCCGGATATGCACAGAGTTTTTAATAAATCTGTTTTTTACTTACCATAAGACATTTGTCAGACAAGAACTTTCCTGATCACCAAAATCACATATGGTGCTCATCGATATGAGAGCTTTAAAGTTCTTCCACGAAAATGTGGCATAAGATCCTGGCTATAAATATAACTACAGGATGGATAGACTAAAGATACACTAAGCAACCTCACACAGTGTTAGTGTTCAAGTGGCAGCCAGAGATACTGAAGCTGAATTTTTTGGTTACTATGGGTAACCAAGAAAGCATGACATCAGGAAACCGAGCACTCCGCAGAAGTACATTTCCTCCTTTTGTTGGTTGATGAAGGCAGGAATTACTGGTTTGTATTCACTGAGTGCTTGTTTGCTGTTGTTGAGGAGACAGTTTTGCATTTTGTGTGACGCTTCAATTAAGGTCTTAGAAATACAGTCCAGACCGTAAGTATTTGGACAGTTAGACATCCTTTGTTCTCCGGGCGGCTCTGTGCTTCAGCACGCTGAATTTAAAATAAAAGAAAGGATATTGCATTAATGTGTCAACTCTCTGCTTTAATTTGAGTTTACGTGATTATTTATACAGCACTGTGTGTGAGATAAGCCTTTTTAACTCAAGCTGCCCATATTTCAAGGGTTCAAAAGTAATTGGACACTTGGCTCCCAGTGTTTCTTGGGCAGCTGTGCGTCAAATTTAAGCTGAGACTTGGCACTTTAGTGTAATATCCATTACTTTATTTTAATTTAATGTCCTGAAACACAGAGGCTGATGAACAAAAAATACATAACAGTCCAAATACTTACAGTCTGCACTGTATAAATGGCAGATGTGCGAGACGTTTGTTCAATTCTCCGGACCTTCCTTGCTTGGAAAACTGTGTCTGAGTGAGTAAGAAGCACAGACACTCAAAGTACATCACTGTGTTTATCAGTCTTGTAATTACATTCTCTATGGTTGAGCGGGGCCAAGGGGTCAGACGGGTTTGTGGCACCTCTGGAGTAAACAAGCTTTACGATTGCAGAGAGACTTACTCAGCACCTCTCTCACCCTTGAGGAGGGAATATGTGAGATGAATCAATAAAAGCTGATGAGGACTCTTCAGAGTGGAAAAAAAAACAAAACCTTGTTCGTCTTTATTTTTAAAAATGGCCATTTTTATTTCCGCAAAAAGCAGGGTGACCTTCAGCTCCTTATTGTCTGTACCTGGTTTCTCACATTGTAATCACGTCGGCGACCGTTGTGATTATTATCTTGTGCGGTAACAAACTGTTTCGATGAGCGCTTTCAGCTGCCTCTCCAACAGCAAAGACACCTGATGGTCATACACTGTTCTCAGGCAGGCTAGTTAATTGTATCTTTCCACCGGCAAAAGCAATGTCTGACAAATGAAGTGAGGTGCGGTGCACTGAGGAACAATGGGTTTGCTATCACTCTGCCATTGGAAGGAGGACAGCCAATTGTAATAAGCCGTAATTAACGTCAGTGGTACCAACAGCGGGGCATTCATATTCAAATTGGCTCTGAAAGCATTCTCTACCGTCTCTAAACCCCATGACTTGCTTACATGCATCTCTTTCTTCTGTGTCTACAGGTACTTAATCGCAACTATGGGAATTCATATGACTGGATGTAGGCACACACACACATACACACACACAAACAAGAAGCTTAAGCACTTACATTTCTATGGATCTTTTCCTCCAGATCTTGATTGATCCTCTGCAGTGCTGAGTAGCTGCTTTGTATTCTAAACGACACAATAAACGACACTGCTCACTCGCAGATAATAGTTTGTACATACACATACACACACTGTAGCAGCCGGAGGCCTCTCCAGACTGAAAATAAGCATATCGGCATTGCTCAGAGGTATACAGGTCAGAGCTGAATCGCATGCTATGGTTCCAGTTTATAGCACTTTTTACATCTCACTGATCTCATGCTACTGATATGATGATTTAGCGAATGCTTTATTCTATTACTTGTAATCCAGATAACAGACTTTCTGTGCAGGGCAACGTTTTGGCCAACAGCGAAAAGTTATGTGGATCATTCACTCTCTATTGAATCAACTGCCATGAAGTTTTGTACAGACATCCTAAAAAATCCTTCAAATGAAACAATTCAAGGGGAAGAAAACTATCTCTGGTTGAAGTGCGTTCAGTTCATGTCCACTCTCAGGCCACAACCTGTGATAAATCACATTCAAAATACTAATTTTTATGCAGACAACTTGGTCTTAAATGCATTTGGCTTCCCTCCAACGCGAGTCATGTCAGGACGACAATCTGCTGTTGACATTTTGTGCTTAACTCACAAGAACCCATTATTCCAAGAATCCAGTTCCTCTTCATGATATTCAAACACTTACACTGATGTAAGTACTGAAGCAGAACATAAATACTGGAGAAATGAGTCAAATAAAACAGCTGTAATGTTTATTTTATAATATTTTACGAAAAAAATTACTAAGAAAATCAGTGGGAAAATGTCTCTCTTGTTTTTTTTGTGTTGCGTGTTTCTGTTTAGATGACAGGAAAACCACGCTGTCTGTGCTTGATATGCAGTAATGACACACTTCTCCATACACTCTAAAACAACTTAATGCAGTTTATCACCATGCCTCACACTTCATTAGAGGTGATAAATCTCATACTACATTAAAAAAAAGTCAGCTGGTGCTCATTAGCAAAAAGAAGAATTATACTCTGTCTCCTCTGAAAACCTCCACAGTACATTTCATCTCTCCCCAGTTTTAAACCTCTAACTTCAGATGCCCATGGGTGAATAGTGAATTCAGTGCAGCACTTTGCACCATTTAAATGTGAGTGAAAAACAAAGGGTTTAAAACTTCAGTGTCTCATTGGGCCTTTTTTCAAAATAGATGTTTATGATTTGTTTTCTGATGCTATTTGTGTGTATTCATATGTGTGTTACTTTGTCATCTCGCTGTCCACCTTTTTCTTTACATGGCCTGTAACAGTCAGCTATAGTTAGTTGTTACGTTTCAGCCACGGGGATTGTTTTGCTGTAGAAATAGTATTTTTACTTTGTGGTTTTGGCACATTTACATTAGTGAAGTACAGTGTTTAGGCCAACCTGCGCAGTTTATCAGTGAACTTGTCCAGCTCCTCCTGTGCTCGGCGCAGCTCCGTTTCCAGGTACTGCCGTGTGGAGTCGAACTCGCTCTGCAGCAGCTCCAGCTTGTGTGTTGTGTAGGAAAGCCTCTTCCGTAAGTCCTCCTTCTGCTCCAGCAATGAGCTGCCAGGCACACACACACAAACACAAAAACACACATACACACACACAGCAGATGATTGTATTTAGGGCGTATGGTGAGGGAACTGAGCTTGTAACTTGGGTATATCCTTATCTAAATGGACTTAAAGGGGTCTACATATCTTTTTAATGCACCCCTGAATGGCCATGCAGCGGAGATGAGAACATCATGAGAGGGCGATAAAAGCTGAAAAGTTGTGTGCGAAAGTGCTTCGTATGAAGAAAACATGAGACCAAAGCACAGATCTCTAATTACGAATCCAGGCAAGGATACAAAGCGTTTTGAGTCATTACATCTTTGAGCATCAGATTTCTTTTCTTTCAGTACTAAAGCTCTGCAGCACATCACAGAAACCCAATCATCAGTGAGATTGGTCCCACAGACAAAAAAAAAAAAAAAAAAAAAAAATGATGGTGTAATCTGTGATGAAATATGAGCCAATGATCTCTAATACATCATATGAATAGACTGTGAAGGCTCAGATTTACGGAACAGCGATACCCCACACATGTAATTCAGCGAGACAGTACAATGATGACTATTTATGGAGTATGTGCATTACCTGAGCTCCAATCTAATAAAAGGGCAAGTGTGAGTGGGAAAAGAGGAAATGTCTGTTGCCGTGATGGATCTGAGTGTGCACGGCTGGGCTTAATGGACCCCGTATTGACGGACAGATGGAGGAAGGAGGGTAATGACTCTATCTGCAGCCAGATAACAGATAGCAGGGAGTGGATGGAGATGTGGTCACGTTGCTCTTTTCACTTCCTCTTTTTGTCTCTTTTTCTCTCTTTTAACAAGATTATAGATGGGGTGGGGGCTGAGAAAGACAGGAGAAAAAAAAACCAAGGACAGGTTCATTTCAGTGCCTTTTTCAGGTCACTAAGTGGAGGTATATTCCAGTTTCCATCTCATTGATATGCATAATAATATTTGTGCAATCAGTGGGATGAAAAGTAGACTGGGTCAGTCCACACTTCATACAGAACTATGGTTGGTTAGACTAAATATTATGAGTATAGCCATTTCTCAGTAATTTTGTCGAAATATTAGTTGAAATGTTTGTCTTTAAAATCATTTTAGCTGGGTTATTAATTTAAGATGGTCACAAATAAAAAAAAATTAATTAGCACAGCTGATCCAGAGGCAAAAATCTCACTGGTTGACTTAAATTTTGATGGGCAGGAAGTCCCCCTGAAAATGACTCAGAACACAATGTACGATTAAGTTTGAGCAGCTAATTTCACTTGGTTAAAGTTTGTGAAAGCTGGCCTTCATGGTTCACAGGGACTGAAGTTGATTGTTGGTATGAAATGGGCCGTGAACCACAGTTTTTGGCTCCAGTGCCGGAGGCTTTATAGGCACCATCCTCCTCTCTAAGAGGCTTTGTGGCAATATGACAACTATTGGTGGAAATTATGAATCATTTTTCTGATTCAAATAGTTTTGTTCAGGACAGTTCAAAGATTCATAGTCTGTGATTATGTAGCTGTTCCCTTTTTTTTTTCTAAGCTAAGCAACCGCATCACAACAAGTCATTATGTAAATCAGTAAGTAATCATGCAGTATCACAGATCACAGGGCTGTGATGTTTACCGCTGATTCATGCTGTTATTGGTTAAAGGTAGTTATTCAGCTTGGTTATTCAATATAGTCTGTTCAGTTCGAAGATTTGGTGTAAAAGATTTGTTTGCAGATCTACTGTACACTGACAGTGTCAGGGTACTTCCACCTTTGTAAATGGGAGAAGATAGTTGTCATTAGTTCACCTACAGGAGGTTGCTTTTCAAAATAAGGTAAATATAGGTCATATTAAGTATTTGAACAAAACAGTTCTGTTGTGTTTCATTTTGGGCTGAGCATAAGAAAGGAAAAATAGCTTTGAGCTTGAATCATAGTTCTCTTGCAGTAGATAACTAAACTAACTTCAGTGTCAGGTACTTGATGTCTCATGTTCCAACAAGCCACACCACCAACATGTTGCCAACACTACAGACAGCATGGTCATGAATTAAAAAATAATGGGCCCTTAATATCTATTTCATTTTGACCACAGTTCCTCTCGGGGTTGCCAGGTTGTGCTTGACAAACTGATATTTTTGTCATTTCAGTTATTTTTCACTCAACCAATTAAAGTATTTCTGCCTCCAGCATAGCTGTGCACCAAGAAGTGTTTGCACAAGTCCAGTCTCCAGTGAGTCAACACTAAATACCCAACTATAATGGGCTAAAGGCTGAATAAACTTGTACCTTTTCCTGGTACAAGTGAAATCAGAAATTCAAATTTTGCACTGGACCTGGAATGTTGTTTATTTTTGCAGGCATTTACCACAGTTTATGTAGAGAGCTGCAGCATCTACAAGCAAGTCAGTGAGCGAGAAATACCTGCCTACAGAGTGATTCAATGAATGTCTCAACTGACTGGATGACATTTCAGTGCTGCATTACCCAGCAGCCCCCACCTCCTCACCTCCTGCTTCGCTTTGATTGGCAGGCATTAGCAGGGGAATACAGGTGTTTGTTGTTTGATAGAGGATGAGTTTACGTGAAGTAGCTCCAGGGATGAAAAATCCCCCATTAGTGACCTCCTCTGTGAACAGGAGCTGAGTCAGACGTAATGAGTGCTTTCATTCCGGTGAGATGAAATGACGAGGCGGCATGACTTCTGGGCTCGGAGAGAGGCGGGATGAGGCTGCTTTAGCACCACTGGACGGCGAGAGGGGACCCCTCGTGGGCGGATGAACGGACAAACAGATAAAAAAACGAGTACGGATGGAAAGATGGCGTCTGAGAGATTCACTCTTACCTCTTCTTCGGATGTTTGCCGCCATTTCGGGGGACTTTTAAGGCTGTTTTGCCAATGTAAATCTTTTTCATGGTTTGTCTGTGTTCCTTCCCTCTCATGTGTTTATAGGGGTTGACCACAGGGAGCCGGCATGTGTGTTAGTTTCCCAAAGGAGACCAGCTAAGTCTGGCCTGCAGAGTTACTGAGTGTTCTACCTGTGTTGACCCTGCCAAACAAAGCAAACAGACAGGTTGGCAATTAGTAACTACGGCTCAACCAGGGATCCTGTGTGAAGGACAAAGACGATATTAAAAATTCTGGACTGATGCTGCTGATAGTTTGCAACGATAGTCATTTTAATGGCAAAATTCCCCACAGTTCTGTCCTTGGCAGGAAAAGAAAGGCTGAAACAGCATTAAACGCTGCACTAAATTCAGATTAACACGCAATTTTGAAGGTCAGCCGCTCTCAAAAGGTGAAAATGAACAATTAAACACTTTGAAAACAATTGATGTAGTTTCCGGGCTAATTTTATTTATTTATTTTTTTTGGTCAACTTCCTTCCTCACAATGTCACACTGTGCTGTTTCCTGTGAAGATATAGTGGAAGTGAAAATGAAAGTATCTAAGACATCAGTGGTAAATGTCAAGCTTTGGTCTCAGTCCTTCAGACTTAAAGAGCAAGGGCTTCTTTCTGTAATGCAGCAAAGTTCAACAATCATATGAGGATAAACCCGTCGGGGGAAGAGACATTTTATATTCAACAGCTTGCAACTTTGTGGAATTTATGCTGATTAAATGAAACATTACAGCCTTTCAAACATCTTATTTCTACTATTCCCTTAAATCTGGGTTTCCCTCCTCATGTATTCAACATTTGTGAAAACGAGTATGTATTAAAGCCCCCTGAAAACATGGTTTCGAATGAAAGCTATTTCTCTATAATGCTAAATATTCATGACTGAATAAGGAACAATCAATGAAAAATAGTTTAACACACAAAGACTCAGCTAATGTCCATCTACTTGACTGCATGGGTGTGGTTTGATCAGATTTTGACAGTGGTCTGGCAACAACAACAATAACAACAACAACAACAACACCAACAACAACAACAACAACAACAACCCCACAACTATCATCACATACTGATTTAAATATTGCTATATGTCTGACTGGTGAGACATACAGCACTCTCACTTCATCCAGTGAGAAGAGCAAAGAGCAAACACGAAATACAATAAATTTAAGTAGATGTAGAATCCCATTGCTGGTAGTACGAGGCAGATAGTGAACTTATGATTTTAGGGCCTTAGAAATTAAACATATTTTTAGGTTTCATGCCTGCATTTATGTTCTAGTTGGACACAGACCTGCCTTGCAACACTGGAGGTTGATGAAAGGCCTTTCTGACAGGCAGAGAGCAGACTTAACCCTTTTTTCAGACAGAACGCCCTCATGTCGTTTATGTCCAAACACGGAGGACGTGAACTGACACATCCACCCAACACAAATGAAAAGAATGTGACAAGGCCAAAACACTGGAGATTCTTTTCTAAATATTTCTTCGCCCCCACCCCGTACCCTGGCATCTCGATGGTGTCTGCAGCACAGGTGCACCTGTCAGCCCACCAACAAATGGTGTGGATTATTCGATGAGACGGGCCGTGATCAAAGCACCTCTGATCCAAGCACTGGACTGTCCACTCGGAAAGGACACAATGACAGACTGAGGATGTGACTGCCGTAGCCGGGGAAAGCATCGCATTTGGGATGTTGTAGACACAGATACTGTACATATACGTGTGTAAAAAAACAGGTGACATAGAGGAACATGTTGATCCACTGACACCCAGTTGCTGGGAGGTGATTTATGCGGCTGGCTGAGGAGGCAGGGAGACATGTACTCCTCCAGATGGTGACAGCTCACCACCGCCACTGGAGCCTTCACTCCAGCTGCTTCCCTCTGAGTCATAGCACTTTGGATATGTGTGTATGTGTGTGTGTGTGTGCAAGATCTGGTGGGTGTGAGCGTGTCTACGTATGAGGCTTGTTGGTTTGTGTAAAAAAGCGCAAGTTTATACACGTAGGTGCATACTTGTGTGTCTTTATGTCCATGTGCTTTTGCATGAGGACGTACCTGCATGTCTCTGTCTTTTTGTGTATGTGCATATGTGTATGTGTGTGTTTCCTGTGACATCAGCTCTGCCCATTCAATCCCCTTCTCCCTGGAATGAAATAAGCCAACACAATCTACCATAAAAGTTAAAAAAAAGGACAGCTGTTAGCGACACGTCTCAGGCCACGTCAGGTGTCCTCTGTCAAGCCGCCAACTACACTCACTCCCTCGCTCATTCACTCGCTTCTTCTTCTTCTTCCTTTAGCCGATACTCACACTGCAGCAAAACCATAGACGGGGCGCGCTCAGATGCCTGCCACCCACTCGTGCCACACTGACACTTGAGAGGAACTCGGGGCATTGAAAAGGAGAGGAAGGGGGAGGTGGTAGAAGAGGAGGAGGACATTAAAGTTGGGAAATGGGGAGGAGGGACAAGAATGCTAGCCAGAGTAGTTGCAATTTATCCAAAGACAGGAAAGGGGGAGAAGCCATCGTCAAATTGGAGAGGAAAAGCAAAGAGAGTGGGTGTGAAGTCCCTGCTGAAAAACGTCATTTCCCTTTCTCATTCCTCTCCTTTTCCCTGCCTCCTCTTTCCGTTTCCTCCCTTTCTGCCTTCCTGATTGCATCTACCTCGCAGATAGATTGGTTCTCAGGAAAAGCCCTTATCACAGGCCCAGACATCAGCGTTAGAGCGGGGGGAACCCGAGTGGCTGACTCATCCAGCAGCAGCAGCAGCATCAGAGATAGAAGGCGAAGAAGATGCTCTTGCTGCCCCGTATGCCTTCAGATTAACAAGGCAGCTAACCTGCAGCACTCACTCAGCCTAGTGACATGTACAGTATGACTCAACCACCTCACAGAAAAAAAATCAACTCTCAAATTAGAGCACTATCCTGTGAGTGTGTGTGTGTGTGTGAGTTTATGTCTGTTTTTCTGTCCGGGTATTGATTAACTCTGGTGCAGACACCTAAGTAGTTACACGCCAACTACCAACATCATTAACAGCAGCAGGGGATAATGACCCGCTGAACGGATTTCATGTGCCACTGATGGCACTCTGCGCAAGGGAGTGTGTAATCACAAAAACCATCCCGAGAGGATTTTAGGATGAGCAGAAAAGGTGATGGAGGCTAATGGAGCTCCAAATACAAACACAAACATGTTACACAAACACAGTTCTGTCGCAGTTCACATTTCAAAAATTCAACACAAATAATAGGTAGTCCAACGCTGATGCCAGAACATGTAAGCAAACATTTAGACACATTTAGAAAAGTTAGTTCAAAATTTTAGGAAATATGTTTCTTTGTTTTCTTGTCGAGACTTAGATGAGAAGATTTTGTGTTTGTCTGTTAATGCTGTTGATACTGTTGATGCTACATCGAGCAGCAAGTTAGCTTAGCTTAGCATAAAGACTGAAAACAGATGGATAGAGCTAGGCCTGGCATGTACCAGTACAGTGGACAGTGGACAGGACAGTGGTTTCGATCTTCTCATCTTTTGGAAAGAAAGTGCATGAGCATATTTCCCAAACTGTATAACTCTTCCCTTAAGGCTTATCAGATGATAAAACACTGCACTCTAGCTTATGAGTTACAATTTTACAACTGTAGAAAGGTTTCACTGCACAAGCTGAGAAGTAGACTCAACATTGTTATATTCTAGTAAGAATGTGTGCCTGCATGTATTTGACTGGCCAGTGCAGTGCCTTGCCGTATGACACTGAATTGGGTAGCAGAAAAAGCAGCATTTTGCCAGACAACCCGTTTTTTTTGCCAAGGCTGTCTGCATCAGCACTTGGCAACTCCACCATGGCGACACAGTGGCCTTACTGAAATGAGTAAGGGAGTTAAATTCATTAGTGGTGCAAATGTAAGTCTGAGAAAAATACCCAGATTTTTTACTTCTAGAGCAACAGATCAATTTAACCAGCTTTTGACCAGGGGCAGGCATTGAAAAATTTGCTTAGGCTACAAATGCTGTGGTATGTGACATTGGTTCATGCTATATTTTTATTCCTGAACAAATAAACAATAAATCAAATAAAAATAACTACCAAGTGGTTGTGTTGGTGTAGCAGATGCAATTTTTTTATAATCTGATTTTCACTCAGATTTTTGCATTTCTGATCTGTTAAAATCAACAATGCAAAAACTTAACCATTAAAAAATATATTAAAAATATTCACATCTAAGTTAAATGAACTTTATAAATATGTTGAACAGAAATAATGTGCCCAGGGGGGCACAATAAAAACCTAAACCTTAAATATTCTAAATATTCCACCGTAAATAAAATAAACACAAAATAACTTAAAATGTCACTAAAACATTTTTCCCTGAAAGTGTTTTTGACAAATTATGCGAGTTGAGGAAAATACAAGTTTGGAGTGCGGTAGAGGCAAGAAAAGCCCCAAGCCATGAGAGCACTGATATACACACACTCACGAAACCACACACACACACACACACTCTAAACACATGCTGTTCTACAAAAAACAGCATCAGCCTCCAGACAAGAAAATCATGTTATGGTGCCAGTGAATCCTACTGAGAGCTGTCCTAGGAAAGCTACTGAGACTTCGACCCAGAATCCAAACTCTTACTCTGAAACTTTGGCTGAAACCTCTCACTCAATTTAAAACTCCACAGTTTCCTGGTCATTACTGTGTGTTACGAATTATTGGTTCAGAATTATTTTTGCATTTCAAAAAAAAAAAAAAAAAAATCTCAAATCTGTCCACTCTCTTTCATTCAGTCCCCTCATTTTTTTGGTTTCCAATTTGTCGGCTGAGCAGTGATTTTCTAAATAAATTAGGCTACTAAATGTTGTGACATTTGACATTTGACTTTTTTTAAAACAAAAAGAAAACCAGTGTTTGCCATCTTTTCAGCTACAACCAAAAGGAGATGGGACAGAAAGGAAGAAGCAGCTTTCAAAAGGGTTCAGCTCATTAAAAATAGAACAGACACAAACACACATATACAGCACACCGCCCACCATCACAACATATTGTTTACGAGTGGAGCTCGAATGGACAGGTAGTGATTAGGCACAACAAAGAAACCACCTCTGCGAATCTGGTAGCCTTCAGTGTACTGTTCTGTGCTTCCATGTATCTATGTGCGTGTGTGTGTGCTTGTGTACCTATCCAACAGTGGACCTCCCTGTCACCACACACTCACCAACAGTGATCAGCAGTGAGCCAACAGGGGACATTTTAGAGGTCCACTGTTGGTCATGCTGTAACTCACGCTATAACTATTTCTAAAACTCTACTAAATTAGCTTTAATTTTAGCCAAGAGGAGACCTGCAGGTGTTCGCGTGCTAAAGTTCATACTCAGCACTGCCTCTGCAGGCTGGAGCAGGGATTTTAATGACTCACTCATACATGTTCCTTTTTTTTCATGCTCCTCCACAGTGTGAATGGTTTGCAGCCCCAGGCAGTTTTTTCAGACTACAGGTCGGCAATTTAACAGACTGCATACTGAAGGAACCAGTTTCCTTGAACACAATTTGAGCTGCATGGGATGCATGGGCAGTAGCAGTGCAGGGACGAGGCAGGCCTCAGTAAAATAATAGCTCATTATGGTTTTCCACCACAAAACCCCATGCTTCTATCTCTCTGAAAGTCGAGCCAAAGCCCCCTCCCTCAGCCTCTGCAGCGAGATTGGTCTTGATTAACCAGGCACAGACAATGGGTAGGATTCAAACCAGACACTGCACCACTGGTGCCTTACGGTTCTGAACAAACCCACCACGCCATCAAATACCCTTTGCAGTGGGAGCTTTTCTCTGGACTTTTTTTCTCACAGCCTTTGAGTCCTTCCTTTGGTCCCAACTCTTCCTTTGGACAGCACCCAAAGGAAAAAGTCAAAATCCCTAAGAAAATAATAAAACAGTACTTAACTAATTAGTTCAGCATGTTAGAGGACTGCTTGGAAGTTCTGAGGTCCATTTTTTCTGAGGCTCAGTGAATTTTGAAGTTCAACTGCAAAAGTAAAGACGCAACGACTCCAGACTTAGGGTCTGATCATTGTGATGTTCACTAAATGTTCAGTCAAATGTTGCTGAAGTGTGTCTGGCCAAATAGCTCAGGGTAATCCTGCAGCAGTATCCCACATCCTCCAGACAGTTAGGAGAAGTGGCTTATGGGATGAAAAGCCACAGTCAGCTGAGGTTTTACTGAAACGTGAAGTTGCGATAATTTAAAAAAAAAAAAAAAAAGCTAAATAATTTTTATCTATTAAAAAAGAGTATTAAAGTAGATGCTACTGTATTAGCCCACTACATTAACAGACACTAATATATACTGCACGTACAACATGTAGTTATTGATTACATACTCTAATGGTTTTCTGAGATAGTTGTTCCTTCTGTTCTGACTGCAACACTACGTCAGCAAAATTAGCTTCATATACATTTTAGTGCTGATAGAGTGCTACACTTCATAATTATTTTAAGAATATCTGTAAAAGAAACATGTTTAAATTTTGAAAATAATATAAATGATCCATTTCTAACAGACACAGTCTTTCTACATACTCATGTCCCCAGTCTGTGTTCACCACACACAGTTCCACTGCAGGCTATGGAGGTCCCCTCTCTGATAGGCAGACATTGACCGGGGTTGCAAGTCCTCAGTAGACAATTTTTAGTTTTGCAGTTATGTTATGTAAGAAGACCTTAAATTAGAATTTTGTATTTCCTTTTTTGTTTCAAAATGACTAGAAGTAATTGTCCACACTTGGTTGGCGTAGCTCGACAGTTTACTGTTGGCAAGGTAAGAATTTGTGCGTGTGTCTGTGCGCGCGTCCATAAGAGTTTGCCTTACACTCTTATACACATATAGCAGGCGGCTCCGATGTACTTACTGGTCCATCCATGACTCTCAAGAGGCAGCCTAAAAAGCCTCAACTCAGGAATGCATGAATGGAGCTTTTATAAAAATAAAAAAAAAGGAAAATACAGAAAGCAATATAGCACTAATAGCTTTCCAGCATACATCCATTAATGTAGTGGCATATAAAAAAAGGATATGTAATCTGTGACCTCCAACTTGGGATCATCACAGGCACACAAGCAAAAGAAATCTGTTAGAAAGAATTAATTTACGTGTTTGATTTCCTTTAACACCCCCCTCACAGTTTGGTACTACTACATTTGGAAGGTCTATGTGATTTACATTTAAAAGGTTTATAATTGGTTTGACTGGAGATTTAAAGCAACAGTTTCAACATTTCAGGAAATGCACTTAGACTCTTAGCAAGAAATCCACTTTCTTGCTAATTTCTTGCTGTTTAGCATTTTAGTTATATGCTAAAACAGTAATTTAGCATTTAGCATTATTTCCCTGCTGTCACTTGTAGTCACAGTGGCTGATGTTCAGCAAAAGTTATAGTGTCACTTTAAATATCTTTGAAGCAGCGTCATGTGCCCTTATATTAGCCAGGAACTGACTCAACACATCGTGTAGATTACCATGTAAATGTTTAATGCGAGTCAAATTGCCCCCCCCCCCCCCCCCCCCCCCCCGAAATAAAAAATGAGTTATGCAATGAAGCCTTTCAGGCTTTAACATGCCCAACTGCTTCATCGTCATGAGGAAAAAAATCTGACCTGTACGATCTGACCACTGGTGCTGAAGAGGGCAAAGGGGATGAGGAATAATGGGGTTGAGATGATAAGATACACTTAATGACCCCCAGAGGAGCTGTCAGTGCTTCAGGAGACAGAGACCTGCAGACAGAGTGGGAGAGAGAGGCTGACTGTTCAAACCACACAGGACAGAGGAGAGCATTAGTCTAGTACACCAACACTGTCCACTTAGGCAGCTCAAAACTAACCTCTAGTCTCTTCAGACCAGCCTCTCTCCCACACCACTTTCATACAAACACATGTCTGCTATTGCTCTTCTCTATCGCCACTTCATCTAAAATAAAAGCGATCTGGGGCATACCTAATTCACCAGGGACAACACACTGGCTGAGTGTTTAATATTTCTGGTTTGTGTCAATAAGCAAAAGAGCAGTTGGGCTCGCAGTTAGCACACGCAGTGACCGCAACCTGAACAGGTAAAGAAAAAGCTCTTTAGTTTGATCTGCTCAAAAACTGTGGTGTAAAAATGGCAAGGTTCTGATTCAAATAAGAGTATTTCCCAAAATGCCAGAGTCTATAAATAAATAAATTAAAAGACTCAAAATAAATGAATGGAGAAACATGATGAACTCAGATGCCCTCACAAGGGTCACTGAATGGTGTGAATCATACACTGTCGCCTTCACAGCCACCAGATCTCAACCCAACTGAACACCTGGGAGATTTCGAAATGACGTATTATACTCCACTTATCATTAAAATACCAAATGAGGGAATATATTTAAAAGAATGATGTTCATCTCTGCAGTGGAGATTATTGTGTTAGGGTACATTCATGATCTCAGTTAATTATTAATTAATATATAGTGCAAAGAAAGAAAAAGACAAGACTTATTTTGAAATTACATTAAGTGGCAGTATATTTGATAATTCCCATAATGCAGTTTGGGGGGGGGGGGGGGGGGGGGGGACTTCACCTGGATCTCTTCAGTCAAAATCTCATGTCAAATTTTTGTTTTCTTGGCAACAAAGGACAACATTTCATCATCCTTCTTTCTGAGAGCAGCATAATAATTTAGTTCAATTTTGGGCTGTCAATCATCCCAGAAGAGCAGCTGTTACTCTTTTACTTTTTTCTTTGTGGTGCCATTCGCATTATTTAAATAAAACACTGTGTTTTAAACAGAAGATCGATGTGTGTGACGTTTGCTCACCATGCTGACTTTTAAAACTCTTAAAAACTTTAAAACTAAATGTGTTTCTCTAGCCCAGGTCTCCTCTGCTCTGCTGTGGAGCTCAGACGCTCCAATGTGTCTCTATGTAAAATTTACATCTCCATCTCCGCCACAGGGCCCCGGTGCAGGAGCTCGGCCAAGGGGGGGACAGAAATTGCGAAATAGAGAGAGAGAGAGCAAGCGAGTGGAGAGATTTCAGGACATTTCATCATTTAGACTGGAAGGCGTCTTGGAGAATGAGGTGTGGGGGTGGAGGTGGGGGGTGGATGGGGTGTAGAGGTAAGGTCAGACTCTCAGGTAGATCCAGCTTCCTGTTTAACCTTGTCACAGCTTCTTCAGGGGCCACAGGTGACCTTGTTTCCTGTTCAGCGACGGGGGGCTACCCTCCTCTTATCTCGGCAGAGCTGCTATAATTCAATTAAAGCTGTGACACAGAGGTGAGGACAATTGATGCCTCATATTGGAGAATCACCCCATCAGATTAATTACCCCTCATCGGCTGGTTAAACGGCTTTTAAACTGTAATCTGCCTGAAATCGTAATAATACCATCAGTAATCGAACACAAAAGGGAAGGCTCAGGATCTATTTCCATCTGTGCCAGATTAATAATGGTTCATTAGTAATAGCATTAATTAAAATGAGTCTACTGTAGGACAATGAGGTAAAACAAGAAGAGCGAGAGGAGGGAGAAACTGCAAAAAGCCCTGTCCCGCATCTCCTCATGTTTGCCTTGCTGCTTTAATTCCCGTGTAATGCAACTTTAATCAGAAAAGTGGGTGAGCACTTGCAATTTTGCAATGAGCTCATTAAAATCTGTTTATGCAGGCATGTGAAGGCATCAGTTCAGTTATTACCCGGGTTTCATGTGAAGATTTTAGGCTGCAAAGTTCGTTTAAACACAAAATAAAATCTCTAATCAGAGCTGATATTCAGCAGTTATTCACAATGATACAACAGCGCTATCATGCAGAGTAATTAATTATTGTTATAGGTAAATTCCGACAGGTGAAGGTCCAAAATCGTGCAGAAACATATATGTAAGAGTCACAGATGGACATATTTGCAAGCTTAATATTTTGAAGACTAAATGAAAAGCCTTCTTGGTTGATCCCTTAAGGAAAAAAAAAGAGCTTTTACAGTAACGCCACATACACTGCAGTGAATTTCAAGCCAAGAGATTTCCTGCAAACAACCATCAGCCTTGCTCTGCAAAAAATAAAAAATAAATAAAAATACAAAAAATCAAACACCCTTTCATCTTTGTCAAACTATCAGAAAAGCAGATCATTCCTGTAGCAGCACTGCATCAGTACACAGAGAGAGCACAAACTGACACCGTGAGTGCAGCCACATCACATACAGATGAGCACACACACATACACACATTCACACACACGCACAGACACAATCAAGCCAGCTTTGTAATCCAAATCAAAGATGCAAACGGTGAGGCAGTACCTTCCGCTCACGCAGAGCTTCATCCTGGAGACCGAGAGATAAAAAATCCTCCTGCCTGAGCCTCGCCGGGGAACGGAGAAACCCCCCCTCTTCTGTGTGCTATCTGGGCTGGCTCACCCAGCTCTCCCCTTAAAGCTCAGAGAAACCCCAACACATGCACACCACCGCACCACCACCGCTGCTACCACCACGACACTCCAACAGCAGCAGCAGCAGCAACTGAGCCAGGAGGGAAGACAGAGAGGGAGTGAGGGAGAGAGAGTGTGCAAGAGTAGAAAGACAGGGAGGAAGAGTGGGAGGGAAGGAGCTTAAAGGAAGAAGACAGGGAGAACGCGGGGGCGTGATGATGGAGCGCTGAAAGATATGTGCAGAAAGAGAGAGGGGAGAAAGATGGAGAGGGAGGGTGGGAGAGAGATTGGGGGGTGGGGAGAGTGAGGGGTGGGGGCTTACCTGATAGTGTCTATGTTGTTCATCTCTTCGTCAGGCACCTAAAGGAAATGACAGCATGTTAGTGGAGGGGACCCATCAAACTGGCCCGGGAGCTGCCAAGTGGAGCATCGCTGCCACACAGACACACACACACACACACACACACACACACACACACACACACACACACACACACACACGCACACACACACTCATCCGAAAAAGAGGTGAAACATACATATTCAGCAGGCACGCTCTCTCTTGTTTCCCTCTGTTTTTGTTTATGTTTCTCCTTCTACCCTCCCTCTCTCTTCCCTGCTCCCTCATTCGCCAACCTCCCCCCACCCAACCCTTCCTTTTCCTTCCACTCCTGCTCATGAGCAAGCCCATGCAACGCTCATCAGGCTGCACTCGGCCGTCTACATCTGTGCTAACTTGAGGTGAGAAGAGAACAATCGTATCATACCAAGAGTGTGAGAGAGGGGGGAGTGTGAAAGAAAAAGGAAGGAGGGGGGAGAGGGGAAAGAAGGAGGGAGCAAAGCGGAAACCTCCATTGCAGCCAGACTGCAGATACATGGCAAGCTCTCCCATGAGGGATACTGGCAGCAACTCAATATCCCTGTCGAGGTGCTGAATCGGAGAGAGAGAGGGAGCAAAGACAGAGAAAGAGAGAGAGAGTGAGGAGGGAGGGGGGGATGTGAAAAGAGACAGAAAAAGAGGGGAGAATGAGAAGAAGGGAGGTGAGGGGGGGAACAGGTGGTTCAATCTGTTGAATCTTACATCTCAAGTCCCAAGCTGTTAAGGAGAATACGTTTTATACGAGTCTCCTGCTGGGCCCCTCGTTTTCTTTCTGGAGGCAATGAATTATGCAACATCCTGAGAATATTCCCCCGGAATTCTCATCTTCATTCAGGTTTAGGGCGCAGGCCTGATCGAGTGTGGCATCCACGCTGCCGTGCTATCATGCTTCATGCTTTGGCCAAGTATGGGTTCTCTTATGTGACTCTAAAAGGCGGGAAATCACTCATGTCCACGAGTGTAATTAACGAGGGAAGCGACCGTTGTGAACAGATTATCTGATCTCCAGAGTCAGAGGGAAACACAACCTGGTTTAGAATATCAATGGATTCAAAAAAAAAAAAATCTTTTTTAAACTTAACGAAATGAGTTTGCGTCTTCAGCGTGTGCGCAGCAGAAGGTCGTGTGCCTGTGAAGACTGTTGCGTTACTGCGAGGACTCGTGTGAGGAGACGAAAGTTTGCAGCGACACACACAGACACACACACACACACACACACACACACGCAGACTCACAAACTACACTGCGATGAACACCAACAGGCTCACATGCCTGCCTCTCAGCCCCCACACCACCCACCTTTTTTTTTTTTTCAAGCAGTTGCCAAGGTGACGGCAAAGGCTGAATTTTAATCAGACAATAAATTAAGGCAATGTGATCTTCTCCTTTATTATTAAATGGCAGCTGTTCCGATTTCTGTCTGAAATCTGTCAGGTATGTTTTGAGTTTGTGGAAAAACACTGACTCCTAAAGAACAGTGGAATCAGTTGTTCACAGATGCTTCACATGGTCTAGGGACTGCAAAGTAATGTGATTTTATGATTTCTATTAACTGGAATAAGGCAAATAAAAAAAAAAAAGATAGCCATAGCTAAATGGATTATGCTCTACCACTGAGATGAATGTCATGCTGAGGCTGCAAATACACTCACTGTTAATGCAGTAATTGTTAATTGAGCCTTCAAGCCTGTCCCTCTGTGACATGCACACTGCTGCTGTAAGTCTGGGGGGAAGCCACCGGTTGCTATTCCCGAAGAAAACAGCTGTTTAAACGAGCTCTCAAGCATCCACAGCCATTTTAGCAAGGTCATGTCTCACGCTGAGTAAATGATGGATGTCACAGAATAAATGCTGCTGAGTGGGCTGACTCAGTAAATGACTGCATTGTTCAGTTGTTCAGATTGTTTGTGTGGAGGAGCATGCTGATGGGTAGAATGCTAATGAGCACACCCATAAAAACCTGTTTACTGGTCAGCGTGAAGCAACGCTGCTCCTGCTCCTGCTCACACTCACAGACACATCATCGTCCATCTGAACTCGTGGCTCAGCTGAGTGGCAGCATGTCTGTGTGGATCAGCGGGTTAAGACACACTCCTAGTTACATTTTTTTCCCCATGAAGACAAAATGATTGAATTCGTTCTTGTAACAACAAAATAAGAGTTTATTAAGGGATAAGAGTCTATTATTTATACATAAATGTAGATCTAAAAAGGTTACTATAATGTTTTTCACCCTTTGAAAACACTGTAATTTGAAGCTTTTTGTTATCCCAGCAAAGGCTAATAAAGTATAAAGCAAAGCAAAGGCTAATAAAGCAGCTAAACAGATATTTACCTCAGAAGCTGGTGGAGACCAAAAACAGAGGTAAAAGAAAATGAATTTTGGACTTTTGAGGGCCAAGTGTCAAAGACTAAGACCCACAGACTGCATTAGACAAAAAAAACTTTGTCTTGCCGCCTCTCACCTTCCCCCTTCACCTAGTTATGCTCTGAGTAATGGAGTAGAAACATCCTAGAAAAATCAAGAGCAGCTTACTCATCAAAGACTTTATTTACTCAGACACCACTTCAGACTTTGTGAGGAACAATTTGCACTCCAATAACATATGTTCAGAGGCCTGGCTTTGATAAAAGACTGGGACAACTTTCATCACTCACCATGTTGATGCCCCTGGGCAGAGAGACAGATCTGTAGGGGTATCTGGGGAAGTCATGATAAATCTCTGGAAAGGGACTCTTCATCTCAAACCCTTGACAGAACTGTGGAGGAGGTGGAATCACGTTTTTCTCGTCTATCTCCAGCTGTGGCGCTATATCTACTTTTATCTCCAGGTCCTGCTGCTTGTCATCGGTCCTCACAGTGTCAATGTCTGTCTCCAGATAGGTTTTCTGTGTCAGCTCAGGGGGAGTCTGCTCTTCTCGCGGCTTCTTCTGCTCGTGCAAAGAGCCCTGCTGCTGGGCCATTGAGCGGGGCAGCCCCGGGCTGCACTGAGTCACCACTTGGATCTTATCTTCAGGCTGATCTGGGTTTGTGGTGGTGGAGCTGGAGGGAGAAACTGGTCTCCCAAATGCCTGCAGGCTGTTTGGGTCAAGCACATTGGATGTCACCTCATCCAGGAACTGTGAAAACTTCAGTTTGGCTTCGATCTTTTCCTCGAGCAGCCACTGAAGTTTTACATTTTTAGCGCTGGTGTGGGTCCGCGCTGAGCCCCTCCCCTTACACAGCCCACCTCTCTCTGGCCATGCGTGCAGTTTGTTATGGTTGCTGCCTCCTCCCTGTTTTCCCTGTGAATGAACTCTGCCATGAACCCGTCTGGAGGGACATGCTGCACGCTCCAACCACCTTCTCTCTGCTCTGAATCGAGTTTGAAAAGCTTCCTGGCTCTTCTTCTTGATTGAGCTGTGCAGGAGGCAAGTCACTTCCGAGCTCCAGCTGTACAGGCTGCCGGTGCCTTCACTACTGCTCCTGCTGCCTCTTGGGCTACTGCTGTGGATACTGGGGCTGGAAGGCTGGCTGGGCGACGACTGGTTAGAAGAAGGGCCCATGAGCTCCTCCAGCCAGACCTGATCACCATTAAACATGGGACAGGGGGCTGCAGAGGAGGCCCAGTATTTCTGTTTAGCTGTGCTTCTCTGGGAGAGGAAGCAGGCTGTGCTGCTTGTCCTGTCCATCGGTTTGAGTCCTGTCTGAATGGATGTGCTCTCTCTCTAATTGTTGCAGCTGGCAGCTGATCCATGGTCCAGTGGACAGCTCTGATTTTAAAGAGTTCTACCCCAATCCTGTCTCATTATTGTGCAAGCCTGACCCAGAAGAGATCCAATACTTTTCACTCTAGGCTGAACAGATGGCCTCCTTCAGGGCCAGGATAACCCCCTGCTATGACAGGCAAGGACATCCATCACTTAAAATTTAATGCAGAGAACTGTGGAGCAATCCTATTACTGTTACTGCGCAAAACTATTACCAATTCTTTTAATGTTTGCCAACAAACATCATCATATTTTCTTATGATAAAATATTCTGAGGCCAAAGTCAAAAAGAGTGACACTCACAGCTTCTCTCCTGCTAATCTGCAGAAGCTGTGGGTTTGGGTTTAATGAGAAGAAATTTTCATACAATCCTTGCAAGTGTCTTTGCTAGTTGAGCAGAGATTACTCCGAGGGTGCTGTTCTTAATTAGACTGTCTATTGATAGCAGAGCAGGCAAAGCTTTTTCATTTTTTTTCCAGGTCAGTGGTTGTAGAAGAGCATTGATCCACCAGAGCACATGGCAGCTGACACACATACACACGGACTAATCGACGAGCTTGTTGAGTAATTGATCGGGGTAATCTCATCAATATCTCTCATTAACAAAAAAAAAGGGGGCACTTATGAAAAGGCTCTAACATGTGCTGTACTTTTGAAATGTCAAGAGACTTTCTTATAGATAATAGCTGAAAAGTATATAATAAATAGTCTCTTTCTGTTTCAAACAGACAGTACAGAGTTTTTTCATAAGTACCACCATTTAATCCAAATGAAGAGATAATTATAAGATCTGTAATCCATTACTCAACAAGACCCCTAAGGTCACTGTCTCCCTGCTACAGCTCCGTACTTGGTATTGATCCTCTTGATCCAACTCCCAACGAGAAAGCGTATTTTCCTAAATTTCTAACTATTCTTTTAAATTAAATCACATCGCTTTCATCAAATATGGATGGGACGGGATGTCCACTTAAAAGGACAGTACGATTAAGATAGATTCTATAAATGATACTTGACCTAAGGGTCTCAGACTCCCCCACAGAGGAAAAAAATGAATTGCCAGGTCTCAGGAGGATATGGGTATACAGTAGCTATTCACCAATATTCAGGTGGTTACGTAACCGCATCGATAACACCTCTGTCAGTCGGTGCATGGGAGGAGTGTACGAGATCGGGATTGGCAAGTGAGTGGCAGCAGTCTGACAGAAATTAAATGCCATATACCAAGCAGGACCGGTGGAGCCTCCTTAAAGTGAAACCATAGTGCAAATCACAAATTTAAAATGAATTCTTGTAGAAAATCTGGATTTAAAACTTGACTTTACATCTTCTAGAATATGCATCAGGGGGAAACTACACAGTGCCACATCTAGCATTTCAACTAATGGCCTTCCTCAGGCATGTGCTGTGTGTAACCATGTGAAATAGTCTTTCCTGCAAAAGACTGCAAGAACTTCTAAACCAGAAGACTTTTAATATTGCAAGCCAATATGGTCTAATCTGATGTCTGAGCGTATGACACAGAGCAGACCTTCAACTTGTCCTCCTTGTACAGTCTTTCCCCGAGAAATCTACCTGGATGAGACAGGGATAATACACCGTACAGTGCATTTTGTCATGCAGGAGCCAGACTGTTTCGGTCTCCAAGGATATCATTAGCGCTGCATCTGATATGTAGCGTTTTAGCCATGACTGGGTGGCCTGCTGTGCATGCATTCCTCCAGACTTGGACCCGACACCCTGCCTGCTGCTACAGCCCAGCCGGCTCACAGGACACCCAGGGGACCACCCTGTCTGTTACCAGGGAGGAGCACCAGGCCTTCAGCACACAGACATATCTCTATATCATTTTCTCTCTGCTCCGTCCCTCTTTTTCCTCTTTCTTCTGGCCCTCTCCATTGTGCCGCCTTTTCTCACCATTTTCAGACTTTACAGACAGACTCAGGCTTCTTCTATGATGAATGTCTTTAATAATCTCTTTTCAATCTCAGGAAGCGTAGAGGGGTGGGAGCCAATTTAGAACTATCGCTCTGACGGGAGAGACTGTCAGCCCATGGCTGCCCAGAGGTAATGGTGCTGAAATGGACTCCTGCAACAAGCGCAGAGGTGGAGATAATTGGTGATGCTTGCTTGCTCAGTGGTTGCGCCCAGCTTCCCCTTGCTGCCCGGCTGGGCTCACACTCTGCAGGGGCCATGCTCTGTGTCCCTTGCTAAGCCTGCAGAGCACAGCTGATCAGCTCTGGCCATCAAGAAGTATGGCCTTGTGTTGCTCAGCTGTTACTATGACAGTGTTTTGTTTTTTTTTTGTCTCTGCTCGGACTGCCCTTCTCATCCGATCAGCGGCTGCTCTCCCATTGGTCCACACAGCCTCATGCTAAACACTGGCCGGACAGGAGGTCAGTGTGATGCTTCTGAAAATGACAAAGGCCAGTTTATCTTGCGGCTGAATTACAGCAAAAAAACAGCATGGAACATATATTAGAGATGACAGTGACAAAGAGCGGTCGATCCCCTTTCTCACAGGCCAGATAAATCTAAAACGCTGGAAGAAAAAGTAATCCTCTTTTTTTTCACTCTGCATCATTTAATGTTTTCAGCCTGCAAACTGATAGAATGAGTCAGTGAATTAATAGCTTGTATGAGAGCAACGGGAAGCCCGACCTGAAACTTAAAGCAACATGATATCAGCAAGATCACTGCCTCCCTCTCCTGCTCGTCTTTCAAAGCAACAGGCAAAGCAGCCATTGATTTCAGACTGTTAGAAGCATTTGAATCAGGGAATCACTTAACCTGTTCCCATCTCTAGGTCTGCATATTGGATGTTTGAGTATGGGGCTTACTAACTGTGCCTTGTATCTTAGCTGAGCCTGTCAATAATGGCAAACAGGTGCTCTTGTGAAAAGCGAAGATGAGGAAACAGCATGTCAATGAGACATCAGTAATCCATCTCATGCAAAGACACTTGTCAATGCCTCAGGACCTGTGGGGTCGCTTTCAGAGAACCACACTGTGCAATCAAATGAAAATGAGCTAAATTGAATAAGGGCCAGCTCATTCTGTAGGTGCAGAGATAGGTTTCCTGGGATCCCTGCAGAACACACAGTTAGGTCTGCAATAACATTAGTCAGACAGCAATTACAGAAGCACATAATGCATACCACAAAGGCGATGAGCATCTGTTTCAAACACGAACTGCGTTAGCGCAGACAAAAACAATCTGTAGTTCAATCTTTATAAAGCATCCACCAGCATCCAAGACTTCAGGAATGTAAACATTCTCTCTTTAAATGAACACTGTAGATTTACAGTATCTCAATCTATAGCTTTACTTATCGTGGGTCCAGAGTGGATATACTCTGATTTCTATAAGGATGTGCTACTGGGGAGGGGGACCAGCCGACCTCAATACATGTCATTATCATACCACAGTTTTCTGTCAACAGAGCCTGTCATATCACTGTGTGTGCTCCTCCAACTCAGTCACATAGCAAATGGTGACTGAAGCATCGTGCAGCAGATTCACTGAGCCGCGAGCGAGTTACAGACTTCAGCGTCGAATGGACAAGGACATGAGCGCCACCTGCAGAAACTCAAACTCCATCAACAGAACATAACATAAATAAACAGGAAAAAAATGATACTTCCTTCTTTCCAAGCATTTTACCAGTGCAATAACATATACCACTTATCCTTAGCCATAATGTGCAGTAGATAAGAGTGGCCTGCATCTGTTGAATTTCATCTTCAAACAGTCAGATTTAAACCAAATGCTCATCCACTCACAACAACAATGCTAACATACTAATGTTTGACAGGTGTGTTTACCTTGTTAACCATCTTAGCTTAGCATGAAGCTAACTGGTATGACAGTAGCACAAAACTTTTACCGGATGGTGGCCCTGGATGAAAATTTAAGGGATCACCAGATAAACATTAATGTTTGTACCAAATTTAAAGGCAGTGCAGCCAAAAATGATCTGGCATCGCTAAAAACAACTTGATTCAGGTCTGTGCTCCATTTAAACAATAAACAAAGCTTTTGTATGTCCATGCCAAAGCTACAGTTTATTAAATAAATATCAATTATCTAATTATATTTAATAAATGCTCCCAAGATACCCGTTGTGTAGGCATCAAGGCACCCACCAAGGTAATGCTGGTCCAAATAAATTACTGTCAGAAAACATCTACCTACAAGTTTCTGGCCACCAACCAAGAAAACATATTTAGAGCAAATTGCTTGTCAAGAAGATAAATGCAGCAGCAGAGAATGAGAGTACTGTTCCCACAGTTATTTTTCAGTAACTTTTCTTATGGCGTTCTCTCACACACACATAAAGATGGATGCTAATTATAGTAACTGTGTGATGAGGTTTCTCATACTGAGCCCCATGCTACCTTTGCCTCTAATCCTTTGTTATTAATTATATCTTCAACAAGCCTACACAGTTCTTGTGGTGTCAGCACCAAGTATCCATGGCAACAGCCGGTTGGTCCCAGCTCTCAGTGATGCACACGCACACACATACACACACACACTGTGCTGCCTGACAAAACCGTGCCTCGCTGCAAAGATGCTCCACTGACAAGCTGAATAACTCGACTATGGGAAAATATTATAAAATTAAAATAACTCCCTTGAGCTTTGACTTTTAAACATCACAATCTTCTCCTGCTCGTAGTTTCTAGGCAGGGAACAATAATCGTAGTCATTGCCATAGTGACCAAATTGGTAAAGATGCCTGTTGCTAAATTCAAACACTGCACATTTCAGAGGGAGGGATCTTACTTTTTACTCCATTACCTTTATCTGACAGCTACAGTTACTGCCTGCTTTAAAAATTAAGTTTGTACATGGTAAAAAATATGGTGAACTTAAAATGTGATGCATTGTCATAAATTAAACAACCAAACAGTATGAAAGTCAGAACCTTAATATGATTAGATGATACTGAGGATTCAGTTACACCAATAATGGCTGCTCCAATTATCATATTCATTGTTATCAGATTTGTAGGGTTGTTCTGACATCTCCCGACAGCAATTTTATTCCTTATTTTGAAAAAATAATTCAAATAAACTCAACCTCAGCCAACTAAAACAGCTAAATTATACCCATAAATGCATCAGTAATAATCATCATATACTCATTTAGTACATCTGGATTTTTACTTCAGAATTTTGAATGTAGGAGTTGTAATGGAGTATTTTTTAATATGGTATGCTTCTATTCTTCTATTCATCTGAATACTTCCACTACCACTGTCAGTGTGTGTACAAAACACAAAAAATAAGGCTCTTTCCTGTAACACATACGTCATATTAATGTGTTGTTTTATTCCAGTAGGATAAACCTCAGATATTTTAATATATCTGTAACCGCAGGATATCTCATTAACTTCCAATTAAGCCTAATGTTAGTTCACTGAGAAGAGAGTGATTTGCATTTTGTTGTTCTTGCTGTGCTTTGCAGTGGTATTTCGGTACCTGGAAAAATGGGCCGAGTGGGAGCTCAGTTGTAACAAACAGAGGAAATATATCTCAGAGCACTTTATAAGATCAAAAATGTTAGTTTTTTCTTTTTTCATATTACACTTTTAAGTATATGTGATGTTTTCCAGTGATGTTTCCCACCTTTTTAATTGTGTACTTTAGAAAATGCACACACAAACAGAGGGGATTGTTTGTTTTTTTTCCCCCCTTTCTGTGACATCCCAGTCAAAGTTGTGCAAGATCGCCCCCTGGTGGCTTCTTTCACCCTGTACATGTGAGATGAGGAACATAGGAATGCAAAGACAGGACACATCCGTTCAGAGACACACTGCTGACCTTTTGACTTGAACCAGTTTAATGTCACCAGGAAGTGACTCCTCACAGAACAAGAGGCTGTAGGACAATCCAGGTTCAGTTCAAGCATTGAGGTGGACAACTGCAGTTAAGCAGCACTGTGTACTGCTGAAATGTACAAACACCAGTGGTGGGAAAAAGCATTCAGAACCAGGAAAAGACTTAATTACAAGTCAAAGTCCTACTTAAACCTAAAAGTGCATAAGTAAGATGTTGTTAGTTTTAACTACTTTATATAAAGTTCAACAGTTTAGTCTTGTGATTCCCAAGCTGAGGATCAGGTCCCCTCAAACGCTCAGTCTGAGATGTAGGAACGAAGAAAGCACAGTACCTGATTACATTTACTTATTTACCTTCCACCACTGACAAAGACAAGCAAACAGGATTCCTACACGTTCCTTTATTTTATCTACTACATCGTCTGTGCTCAAAAGATAAAAATCAGAGCATAGAAAAGTGAAAAGGTGCAAATATAGTATTTTTGTGTTACAGTTACAGTCAATGCAACTTATAGGGAAATATTACCAGTGCTGATATTAAGTTTTACCAACAAGTGTAACTGTGTAACTCCTAGGTGACAATTAGTTGTGTTATTATATGAAACACACAAACTGCCATCTGCAAATATACATTACGTGGTCACTTATATATAAAAACACAATAACATGATAGCTAAGTGTAGTTACAGTGTGCGGCCTGATGTACAGATACAGTTTAAAAGCGTAAACAACTGACACAACATGAGTGTGAAAGTTTGAGGAGAAATAAAAGGTGGAAGTTTTCTATAGTGTGTGCGCATCAACAGCAAAAAGACTAACAAAGGCCTCAGTTTCCCTAGTGAACCATAGAGATTCTACCCTGATAAATGTCCCTTGGTTTTAAATTATATAAAAGATCCAATGCAGAGCAAAACAACTACTACAGCAGATATATTGTACGTTCCCACCCCTATATTATTATGCCAAGAAGCTACAGCCAAAAACCAAGATAAAAAATGAGCATGTGTTTATGATATGAAAGTATAGAAAACAACATAAACACCAATGTAAATGAGAGAAATTGTTATTCCTCTAACAGTAAACCTGTCAAAAGGTGCAAGGGTACACAGATATGGTTGTAAGGCACCAAGAGGTAATGAATCTGGTGTTTCTTTTCCAAAACAGCATTAAGTGTCTAAATAGTCTGTGGCACCTGGTGTAACTCAATAATATAGTATCATAAAGGAATATAGCAGAAAACATTTTATAAAACCCCCCATAAGAAACCTTGTAGATTGCATTACAAATTCATGGTCAGGATCCTCTAAAACTGGCTGTTATTTTTGTAATAGATAATTTTCCTGAATGCAATAATTAAATCTGGAGCAAACATCCTCTTATGCAGGTGAAACGTAGTGCATATTTAATATTTTAACTGTTTTTAGCTTACTCCTTTTTTGCGGGCTGCTCGATGAGTTTCCCCTTATGGTACTTCTGTCCGATCCCGTAAGGAACATGTGCAGATATGGTTCCCAGTTCTTTGGCCCCCTCGATGTGGAACATCTGGTCGTCAAAGAAGATGTGTGGTCTAATTTTCTGCAACAGGGGCCCTTTGGGAGCCCCCGCCAAGAAGAGAGCCTCGTCGATCTCCAGGCCCCAGCTGCGGAGGGTCTTCAGGACACGGGCCCCCGAGCTGGCAGCGCTGCGGGCCGTGACCAGGTAGGTTCGGATGGGACAGTTCATGCGCTCGTTCTTGGCGTAGAATTTTCTCTGGAGTTTCCCCAGAGCCTCCAGAAAACACTTTAAGGGTCCCTGAAAGAGTCAAAGGATCAAGTTAATTTAAAATGTTTTCAACACAGACTGTGTGGAACACAAACACAGGGAAATAAAGGGAAGAGGAACTAAATGCCCGAAGTGTCACACAGCAAAAAGTATAATAATATTAGAATAATCATGAACACGTCTGATGAGCATCTGTATTTTTTAGTTCAGGGTAACTGGCTGATTGCATATGAATCACTGGAATGAACATATTACCAGCAGAAAATCCCTTTCAATCTGATTGAGCTACATTAGTGGTAACACCCATCAACTGAAAAACTACTCCTGTACCTTACTACTGACACCTCTGTTGATTTAAAACTTAGCTAGAGCCAGCCGAGCAGGTTTCTAACCCCCCACAGAGCCTCATACAGGTGTAACACCTTATACCTCAGGAGTCTATCAGGGTTCAAACACCTGAAGGCAGACAAAAGACAGTGAAAACTTTCTACTGATACTGAACGTCTTGGGTTAGCGTGACCACCATGTTCTTGGCAGAGGTTTGAGAATTTTATTGTTGCCATGGCAGATAAGCTGAAAGAGCAAATCCAAAGCCATCGTGGCACAATAAAACTGAACTACAGAAACCTAGAACGAGGAATCTCTTTAGGAGGGTGAATGGCAGAGTGAAATGTGTCCACGGTATTCAGAGAAAATTTCTTTAAGAACAAGTTTTTATGTAGAGAGGAATAACAGCTTTGAATAAAACTATACTAATATATATCTTTAACCCTTATTTTTTCCCCCCATTTTTAAGAAGATGTACTGTCTTCTGCACACAATGTCTCTCTCCATGAGATGTCAGTGACATTTAACTATACACAAACATAAAAAACAAACGATTACCTGTGCAAGAGGTTTGTTCTCAAACTGCTTCTCATGCTCAAAGAAAGTGTCCAGGCCGTGTTTCTTCACGATGATCTCTGATTCGTCTGAGAAGAGGACGGCGTCGCCATCGAACGCCACTCTCAGCTGAGTGTCGCTCAAATCAGTCTCTTTTTCCGGCATAAACATTGTGGCCGCCGCAATTCCTGATGGGGGGGAAATGAGTATGTACTCCACGGATAAGAAATCTTCTTTTTTATGTTTCCTAAAGAGAGATGACCTAATGACACATAAAATTTCCTTCCAAAAAGATTACGCTGCGTCTTCTTTGTTTGAGAATGAGCCACGGTCGCAACAATAAATTCAGCACAGTACTGATGCTTGGTAAGAATGAGAGGCTCAACCGAAACTGTAAATGCGTTGTGGTCTGAATATAAATATATCAGAGGGAGTGTACCCATCAAATGAAGCCCGTTCTGATCATCAATATCTTTATAAATAATCCTGGAGCCATTAGACGCTGGTATCCATCAGAAAACGGTCCATTACACCTCAACATGTAGATCATCTGAGCAACATTATGTAAATGAGAAACATAATGACCTACACGCACTCACACTATATATCTAAGTCCGTGTACAGGTCAGATGCAGCCTCATCTGAAAGCCTGGCATGCTTCAGGCAGTGTTAGCATGCATCACTTGTATGTGGGCAGCTGTGGCCTTGGACATGGACATCTCCCCTTCTGAGATGTTCAACCTGAATTTTATCAAAAAACATACGAGTGGAGCTGCAGCTAATGATAATTTTCATCATGAATTAAGCTGCATATTCTTTTTAATTTATTTTATACGATCAGTTTAAAGTGATATATAAAACAAACAAAAAAAAGCTGCAACTCCTCATATTTAAAGAACCTGGAACCAGAAAAGGTTTTGTTGCCAGTTGGCTTTCTGTTGATCAATTAATCAATCAATTTTAAGTTTGTTTTGTGTGTATTTAGACAACTGGGAGCCATAAATCACACACTGTCAGAAACCAGTTCCTTCTTGCTGCACGGTGTAGGGTCGAGATTTCTCCAAATAGTGTGAGTGAGTCACACACAAAGTCAACACCAAAGTGTGTAAATATCAGTGAAGCACAAAAAAAAAATCTCTAGGCTGCTGAGAGAGGCTGATGTTGTGATCTATTTATGATATAAAACGGTTTAAAAGAAGGTCATCTTTGGTAGAAATTTGGATAGTAATCTAACAGCAGCATCGCTTACCTTCCTCTATGGCCTCTGTCACTTTCTCTGAGTCCTTGGAGAGGTAAAGGTTTGTCATGTAGGCCTTCAGGTAACCTACAGGACTCTTCCCTCCCGTCATACAGAACCTCTCTATGGTCAAATCTGAAAGTACAAAAGCAAGTTGGAGATATGTGAAGAAAGAAATTCCCATTCTAATTATCCTACAACAGCTTTTCTTCATTTCTAGTGTGTAATTACTGGACTGAGTGCTCTTCTTGATTAAGCCTGTTGCTGCAGCAGGCGAGCCCGCCACCGTGCCAAACAATCGTCAATACTTGGTTTAGGAGGCAGCGTACCGTAGTGATTAATGCTGTTTATGAGGCGCACTCCGACTTGGGCATGGTTGTTAGTCATTAAGACGATGTCAAACAGCTCCTCGTTGTCTGGGTAGAGCTGCCTCAGTCGAGAGTTGACGTTCATCAGAGCCTGTGTGAGGGGAGAGAAAGGTTTACACCAAAAAAACCAGGGTATGGTGTCAGAGCGTTCAGCGTGAGGTTACAACACAAACGCTGCAACATTTTTACCACACATTCCTTTCACTTAAATCACACAGAGTCTAAAAAAGGAAACATCAAGACAGAAACACAGGAATGTGCTTTATAAACCACACAGGCCTTCATGAGATGCATTATACGGCTGACTAATCACACAGTGTTAGTTTATCACAGATATACTGGGATCAGTGTCTGTCTACAGAGAGCAGTAACACACAGAGTCTCAGTAAGTATCCTGGTCATTATCACAATCTAATTGAAAAACACCAAAGTCTTATAATATCCTCACATGAATGAAAACATCAGTGGTTCCCTCGAGCTGCACTGTTTATTTGCTCAGTAATGGAAAATCAATACACAGTAAATTCCCCACAGCTGCTGCTGTATCAGATACTAGTAATTAACATACGTGGGTAAATTCTATGTGTAGCACATCATGTTAAATGATAAATATCTTCACTTCAAAGCTTTTATACAGGTGATCCATTTTCTACTATTCCGAAACTGCTCGTAAAAAAAAAACAGCAGTAAAATAAAAAACAGAGCGATGGTGCAATGGAAATAATTAACATGCTCCAGTGAGTCAAGGGTTTATAGCCTCCATCCAGGTAGGTTTTCATTTGGAGGAAACCAAATCAGGTTTTAGACCAACAGTGTCTGTTGCCAGCTGTGGCAGCAGGTCTGTAACAGATCTCTTGTCACTGAGTAGTTGCATAACAGCCAACGAATTAAAAAAAACATTTTACAATAACAGGGCGCAGTCACTCTTCCTGTGATGTTCCTTTATTTCAGAGTTAAACTGCCCCCTGCATAAGTTACTAAGCACATTCAGGCGTGGTCTGATGAACACCAGGCCTGTCCAATCATCGTCTTTCAACATTGACCAGCCTTTATGGGAAGTTGTTCAGTAGCTTCAAATCTGTTTCAGCCTCCAGTAAAAAAATGAGTAGACACCCATATCTATTCTTACTCTGGGTGTGGACAGAGGACTTGAAACTCAAAATTGCACAATCCATTATCAAACATCACTGTCTGTCTTTGTCAAGCAGGTTCTGTCCAGGTGAGGACTATGTCAACAACGTGAATTAAGCTGAATAAATGCACTTCAAGGACCACGCCCTGCAAAACACCTTGCAGAGACCTGCAGCGGGCCTACACCCACGATGCTCAGGCTTAATGTACCTTGACGAAGGGAAAAGCAGCTCCTGGTTTCAGAGGCTCGTTTTCGTGCTCCACCTGATAAGCCACGTACTTCTCCACTCCTTCTTCCTCATAGATCTTCCTCTCTGCCACCATGTTGAAGAGGGTGCGAGAGGAGACGGCGACGGTGACAGCATACCGGGGTTTGGGCTGGAGGGGGTGAGGGGCGAATGGGTAGGGAGAAAATAAAGCATCAAGCTTACAGTACCGAACCTGTTTGGCACATGTGAAGCCTCAAAAGCTTTGCAAGAAAGTGTGTGCAGCTAATACACGAGCTAATCCCACTGAACTTTTCGGCAAAATTACTTACAGGTCTCGGTTTGTTTGTTTTAAGGGTGTCAAAGAAAGCTTTGGCCGCAGCCCAATCTGTTTCCTCTGCGATGTTCTCGCTTGCAGCTGAATCGTTTGGCTTGATTTCACTCATTTTTTTTTCTTTTTCCTTGTAAACTTCTGCGTCTTGCAGCCTCAACAAACCCCGGACAAGGTGAGGCAGCAGCAGATGAAAACTTAGCGGAAATGTGGTGAGGGAAAGCCTGGTGGGCGTGTCTTCCGGGGGTGACGCAAGCAGGTCTGGGGCATCACTTCACTCGGTTGGCTGGTTGGGCAAGAGAGTTAATTATATGGCCAAAAGTATGTGGACAACCCTGCCGGCAAACTTGGTGTGCTTTTCTGGTTTGTTGCCTTTGTTCCTACAGAGAGAAATCTCCTAATCGAACACATTGCAGTGATGTTTAAAACAATACTGTGCTTCCAGCTTTGTAAGACATGTTTCTATATATCAGTGCCTCCTGCATAAAGAAATGGTTTTCCCAGTCTGGTGTAGACGATCCTGACCGCACAAAGACCTGACTTCAGCCCCAACCTCAACATCTGGGATGAACTGGAACTGCAAGCCAGGCGGGGTTAGGCCAGGCAGCGGCCCAGGGCCTCTGTGTGAAGTGGCTGTTAACATTTCTTGTTGGAAAGTCAATCAGGCAACTACAAAGTGGCCACAGAAAAGGTGCACACAAAATTACTATAAAGAGATGCAGAACAGCCACAAAGACTGGCTGTTCTGCATCAGTTGCTGTTCTCACTCCAATACGAGCAGCAATCAAAACAGATTTAGATTCTGAAATGGGATTGCCACCACATTCTTTTCTTTAACTGATAGATTACATTTTCAGTAAGACATTTCTGTTCTTAGAAATATTTGATGCATCTCTGGAAATTTTCACCAAAACGTGAGTCACTTTGCACCCCACGATATTTATCTACAGCATCAAATATACACTAGCCTGCCACAGTCCATCACTGTTTAAATCACTGTATTTGTATTCTATCCTATCCTAAGATCTCCTTGTGGAGTCTTAGCTACTGCCACACACATTCATTGTATGAACACTTTTATATTTGTAATGTGTTGTAAACAAACACACAAAAAGCTCACAAGACCATAAAGAGACAAAACGACTAGAGACAATATGACTGGTGTCTATTTCAATTTAGATTCTTTAACTTTAAAAAAATGCTTATACAATCTCTCCATCTGACACACACAAACCGTCCCCTGGATCATGAATGACCTCCCTCCTCCACCACCCCCCTCCTCTCCTCTCCTCACCCCCCCACAGTTGGTAGAGTCCGAGACGGAGCATCATGGCGATTGACGGTAAGTACTCGGTTTCAGGTGTCCTGCGGGAGTCGTGTGAAACTTTGCTCGGGACGGAATGAGAACGCCGTTTAATATCGCATTAAATATTAAATAATCACATCAAATAGGCCGTTATTTTCTAAATCCAGTTTCTTAATAAATCACGCCGCGAGTACCGCAGTGCTCCGGAGCTGGGACGGCAGCCTCCCAGCTTCACGGGGCCGGATGATGCTGGAGCGCGGACACCCGCAGTACTGATGCGGGAATGTTGTGATCTCTCAGCCGCGTGAAGTGATGCAGAAGTGGACAGAGACACAGACCCGGTCCCGGTGCTTTGGTTGTCCGAATCACGTTTGTAAAAAAAAAAACTGATGACAACACACATGGGACAGTGCCGCGATTAATTAAGAATGTCTTTAACCAAACATAAATCCATAAAATAACAGCAGCAATAGTAACTACTTTTGTTTTTGTTACTGTCAAAGAACTACATAACTTGGCGGATGAATATAGTTTAATATTATCAATAAAAAAAATATATAATAATAACGATCTGAGTTCGAAATCACTCCGCTGTTGTCTAAGCCTTTTCACGGCTGCACGTGCTATTGATACTGTCCCTAATCATCACGAGGGATGTGTCCAGTCAGTACAGCTCATTACGGGGCAATGTGTTCAGCAAATACAATAGGTAACATGCTGATGGATAAGTGTCTCTTCAAGGTTTTAGTGACAGTGACCGGGACACCGAGCAGCGACAAAGGGACGCAGTCAGTGTGGAGTAGGCGCGTGCTTTGCCCCAGTCCCGCTACGGACACGGTTCTTATTGTGTCACGTGCAGCCATGCGTGCAGCGGTGTTTGCTGATACACCGTGACGCCCGAGAGAGAGAGCGCGAGAGCACTCAGAGCAGGTACGGTTTCATAAAGTCAGCAGTGTACCGGGCACGGGAATGGAGAATTCACAGTTCATACACTTAGAACTGAACTGTACCTGCAGCATCTTTAATCAGATTCTCCACATAACTCACTGCTCCGGTCGTACTGGTTAGAATATAGTTTCAGTTATTCTTAATTTCATTTTTTCCCATTGGCACTTTTTTTTTATAACTCTTTAATTTACATTATTTTTCAATTTGAGCTGTAAAACCTTTGTCTGGTAATGTAGTCAAAGACCAGTAGGTACATATTGGCAATCTTTTTATTTCTGCAAGAAACCAACAGAGAGTTTCTGTACCATTAAGTGAATTGGTCCACAGAGAGTCTGTCTGCTGTGTGATAAAAGACAAATCTGCCTCAGAGCTTTCTCTGTACTCTGGCATGGAGTCCGTGCCTCAGACCACTTTCAGGGTCCAATCCTTATTTCTAGATATTTAATCTTTATAATTGAATTTGACCACCTTTAGACCAATAAATACATACATTTCAGGATTTCCTCACCAGACTTTTATTCTTACAGAGAGTTTGGACCTTTATGGTGGGACATTAAGACACTTTATTTAAACAGTTAATTAATAAAATGTAAAAAAAAAAAAAGTAATTATAATATATAATTAATATAATATAATATAAGTAATAATAAAGAGACTTAAGAGACTTAATTTTGGTGTCTGGTCAAAATTTACTGTCAGGGTGCTTAGAAAGGACTCATGAGCTCAGTATTTCAAAAATATGACTGTAACAAATTAGGTTATTTAAATCTTATGAAAGATGCATTAGAGTAATAATCAAGTTTATGTATAATTTATTGTATTAATGGGCTTTAGCACACTCTTGACCCACATACAGGAACATTTTAAAAATGTATGGCACTTACTCTGATATAGAGAGGATTCAAAACTACTTGCACTATACTTCTTTTATTTCTTTAGAGTTGTTCAAAGTGCATTATCCCTGAATGTACCTAATACTTTTTTTTGGGTCAAAAGTCAGATGAATAGATCAATATCACTCTTATATCTATCTGTTAAATATGAAGCTGAAATCAGGAGATGGTTAGAATAACTTAGCATAAAGATGGGAATTGGGAGGAAACAGCTAGCAAAGCTCTGTCTGAAGATAAAACTAAGTGAGCTGGCTGCTTTTCTGGTACAGATATGAGAGTGGTATAAATCGTCTTCATCTTCTTCATCTTCAGTAAGCGTATTTCCAAAAAATGTCGAACTGTTCCTTTAAGCCAGATGCTCTCAACTTACTGTTCACTCTCATTTTCCACATACATCTCCTTATTGGCAAATTAATGTTAGCGTGATGTTCACGTGTGTTGTTTTATTTTTCAGTTGGTTGCAGCTAATCAGTTTTATATTTGCTGACATGATGACCATCTGCCAGCTCCTCTAGCCCGAAGCCTGAGCATATGTTTCTACAGTACATGAAATCATATTTTAACCTCTGACTCCTGACTTTTCATCTCTCTCTTTCCTCCAGGAGGGGGCAGAAACTGTGGTGTTCATGAGCTCATCTGTGCCAGACGAGGTAAGACCACACTACAGCCGAGCTTATCCCCGTACTTGAATGCCTCAATACGCATATGAATACAATTCCGTTTGTTTGTTTTCCACCTGTGCATCATGGTCTGTTTGACTGGATGACTGATTGCTATTGAGTTCTACGCCCAGATATTTAGGTCTCCGCCTCTTTCCTGTGAATTTTCACTGAAGTTTGGTGTATAGTGAGTTTCTCTATATAGACCCCAGAAAGCATACGGTCTGCGTGTGAATTATGCATGACATATCAAGTTTTAGTTCACTTCAGCAAAAGAAGGCAGCTGTGTGTTCATGATTAATTCAGCGTGGAGGTTTTGTTTCGTATCAGAGGTCCATGTGTAAGCAACATTTCCAGATTGCCTACCTACTTTTTAAACAAGCATGCCGTATAAACAACAGCAGAGTTAAGTATGCAGTGGTCAAAAACTTGGGATAAAAGTGGGGCAAGTTGTTACACGAATAAATTAATGAAGGCTAACGGCCATGATGAGGTGCTTTTACATAACTTGTGTCCAGGTGTGTTCCATCCAGAAACATGACAAAATGATTTATTTCCCCCGTATTTATTTGATGCGACCGTTTCGACAACACAAGCTCACGTTTCTCTGAGCTTATTTTTCATTTGCTGTTTTCACTATGCACAACTCAGTGGCTGCGTTTTCATGTTGGTTAGTCAGCTTGCTGGAGTCGTTACCTGGAACAAATGGCAGATTGAATCCTGAGGCTCATTTCAGAGACCTGAGTTCAGCCTCAGTTCACACGCCGTGAAAAACAGATTTATTTAGATTTATTATTGTTATGTTTTCTTGTTTATTCTTTTCGGACACACAAATCATACATGCGCACACTCAGTGAGGATGGGATAGGGTGAGAGAGGGGAGTTAAAAGGCAGAGAAATTGAACGGGAAGGGAGAAAATCCACTTTAATCGTATCTGCTGGTAAGAGAAATACCAGACTTTCCTGAGAATAATGGGTGTTATATAAAAAAATAACTGATAGCGGGGTGAGTTCTCTGGAAGGCTGGTTCACTGCCACTCCACTTTCCAGTGTACGTTGACGCAGGGATCAGGTTACCTCAGGTGTCTAAATTATTCAACTGTCGTTGACATTTACAGAGCAGGGCCATGTATGAAGTGTCATCACACCCCAGGGCACAGGGCCATAAGCTGTTCATTTTCGACAGACGGCTGCTGTGTCCGTGGCTGCAGAGGTCATTCTGGCTCAATCAACACAACTGTCAGCAGTGAGAGTTGATACGTAAGCCTGGCAAGTGCTGGACAGGACTAAGAGTAAGGGATTTATTACATGTCGGATTACTTCAGAGCAGGACAGCTTTGTCTTTGCTTCTTCTGCGATCACTTACTATCTATATTTGCAGAAGTGCTGCTAGTGCTTTTTGGAAGCCAGCTGCCTTTAAATAGGATATTCATTTAGAGAAGGTAAGCCTCTGCCGCCACATCGCTCTCTTATCTCTCGCCTACTTCTCTTGCCATTCTTGGGAATTTAGCGTTCGTCATTTTGGGAGTCTGCAGCAGGCAGAGCTGGTTGTCAGGCTGCAGTGGTTTCTGCCTGTTGCCATGGTGAAACAAGTCTGTCCATAAGAAGTTCAGTCTGTAGTCAGGAGGTTTGACAAAGTGGGCCTCTGTTTTTCTCACTTCCTCTATAATCTGTGCTCTCGGGGAGACACCAGTTTTCACACTGATGACCAATTTGATCAGTGATTGGTGATGCGTGTTTTGGATGTGAGCACCTGCTACAAACCACATGCTGCAACATTTGGGCTTTGTCCGCTTCACCAGTCGCACCGGCCCAAAATGCACCTCTGTTTTATTTCACTGTTTTTCATAGGACTGAAACTGATGATTATTTTTATTATTGATTCGTCTGCAGAACGTTTTATCTATTGATCAGTTAACTGTTCCGTCTCTAAACTGTCAAGAAATATTTTTTTTTAATAAAAAAAAAAAAAAGGCAATTACAATTTACTAAAATCAAGCTGATGTCTTCAAATTGATTGTTTTGTCCAGTTAACAGCAACAAACCCATAGAAGAAGAGACCTTAAAGGAGAGTGACTTGTGAACTAACACAGGGGTTCTCAAACTTTTTTTCCTGGCATGCGCCCCTTCAGAAAACACTTGTGTGGACATGCAAAGTCTCTGTAATAAAATACTAAGGGATCCATTGTTGAATATAGGGATCAGAAACTGTATTATAGCTGTATTATGTGTCTGAAGAAAACGCAGACCCCTCGTATTGTTGAACCTCGCCTACAGTGTGCTTTACTTCACAAGCTGCCCTTTCCACTGAGGCATTCGGCCTTTAGAAATGCCGTTCATGCTTCATTGTGCACCGACTTCCCCTTTTCTTCAGCTATTACACTGTGATGTGTCTGCGTTTGAGCCTATGAAGTGCTCGATTTTGCTGGGTTTACCGAGTCTGCGTTTCAGTCAGATGCAGTCCCTTTGAGGCCGACATAAAAATAGCACATCAGCAGCACTGGGCTGGATGGTTACATGAAGTATGGTTGGCCTACATACTGCGCTGTAGATTGTATCTGCGTTGCCTTTGAAGTGGAAAAAAAACTGATTGTTTTAAACTACAGTAGCAGGCAAATGTAGTCAACATTTGAGGAGCTTGATTCCAAAATAAGACGTCTTATCATCAAACGAAATTATTTGTGGTTTCAAAGTAGAGTTGTTTACAGCCTTAAAAGCATTCTGTTCAAAATAGCATTTTTTTTTGCAGCCATCTGTGTTTCTTTTTATTTATAGCTGTGGGGACTCTTTTTTTCTTTGGTTGACTTTGGAAATTTAACTGCTACATATCTCCGTAGTCAGTATAACTTGTGTTTGTCTGTGTCTAATTTGTTTTTCTGTGTCTCTTTTTCCATCTGTCTTTCCTTTCCCCCTCTTCCCTCTCTCTTTTATTTCTGTTCTTCTTCTCCTCAGTCTCTCCTGAGCTTCTGGGTGTCCTGTCTTCCATTGCAGCCTTCATGGCGTTGATGGCTCTGTTTTTTCTTTACCTCAGCAACAAGCTGTCAGTGGGGAGTCCTGACGATCTGTCACAGCTCAGTGGCTATAAGAACACCCAGCCAGGTACTCAACACACTTATAGATTTACCACAGCGCCTACATTTGCACACTAGGATGTTTTTTTTTGTTTTTTTGTTTTAAATGTTTAATAACTGATAAAACAAAAATGATGAAAAACAGAGGAAAAAAAATAACATAAAAGTAATATCAAAGAAAAACATTAGAACCAGCGATAAAAACCATAATAACATCAATTAAGATAGAATAAAATTAGATTTTAAAATATCAGGTCAGATCAGGTTTTAATATATAACAGCTTCGCCAAACTTACTTGGCAGAGAAAGCGAAGGCAAACTTGGTGACTAGAATGTCATCATAACCGACAGAAATTATGTCCAAAAATATCTGAGCCTGACTTTTGTTTTATAAAACACAAAAAGCTAAATGAAAACCACTGTGAGACAGTCTTTGTTACAAAACATGTCCTGTAATCCTCACTATAGCCATATTGGTGTGTATGTATATGTTGTTCTGAGCGCACACTGTGACGCTGGCACCGCACCCTGCTAACAACCACATGTCCGTGTCAGTGCCTCTGATGAGCTAATCTAGCGGTCAGCGTGGTGACGAGAGCCCCGGCTGAGAGATGGCCTTCTTCAAGAGCTTCCAGCAGAACCTCCCATCTGTCAACATTTCCTCCATCTTGGACTCGGTTACCAGTCGCGTGGACGACTTGGCCAACACTGTCAGCGATGTCACTTACGCTGTCAGCGACCAGCTGACCGAGCAGGTCACCACGATCATCAACAAGGTGCAAGAGGAGGAAGATGGGGAAAACAGAGGCAGCAGGGGGCAGGAGTCTGGTCAGACTTCAGCAGCACAGGAGGGAAAGGCCAGCGCCAAAAGCATGTGGCAAATGTCTAGAGACTCTGAAACAAGTACCACAGTTTCAAAAAACAACCAAAGCAGTGATTCAACAGAGGCAGAGTACGCTCCGAGCCAGCTGGAGTGGGAATGGCGGGATGGATGCTGGCGAGTTAAAAAGACAGAAGCTGAGTTAGCAGAGGAAGAGAAAAGGAAGAAAGAGGAGAGGGAGCTGCAAGAAAGGAGAGAGCAGAGGAGGAAGGAGAGGAGGGAGAAGCAGCTGGAGAAAGAAGCCCAGTCTCAGAGAATGAAAGAGGAATCCCAAGAGGAAAAGAAAGAGGGTGAAGCTCATGAGAAAACGGACGACAGCAGTGGGCAAGACAGAGAAGCGAGTGACAGTATAGACAAGACAGCACCTCAGCAGACAAGTGATGACTGTGATGAAGCTCCTCATTCACCTGGTCCCGAAACTGAAAACAGTTCATCAAAACAGGAAAAGCAAGAAGATGAGGGAGAAAAGGAAGAAGAGATGGAGCACAGCGTGGAGAGAGAGGGAGACGATGAGGAAGAGGCTGAGCTTTCAAGGACGTCTTCAACAGTAAAGAAGAAAAAGTCAGGCAAGAAGAAGGGAAAAGGAGCAAAAGAAGATTCAAAGAAAAAAGAAAAAGCATCGGATGTGGAGAAGAAGAAGGAGAAAGGCAAGAAGAGCAAGAAGAAAAAGAAAGGCAACCAAGGTTAGACGGTGTGCTGCTTGTTCACCACCACTCTCTGGACTTCTTCTTCTTCTTCTCTTGCTTTGAAACTCCAGCTCTTCTGACATCTGAAGTTCTTATCCCTAAACTGACTTTTGCTACTTGAAAGTTTCAGCACCTGCATCTCAGCTCTCCTTGCTTCTTTAGCCCTCGCACATATTGTGTTTTGCGAGATAAATGTGATGTTTGATCTCGAGCATCTGTGTGTTCTGTGCAGAGGGAGTTTTATCGGACAGTGAGGAGGACAGAGGCGAGGCGGTGGCCCAGGAGAATGCATCCTCTGTGTGGAGCAGCAAACGTAAGCAGTCCACTGAGCAGGGAGGATACAGCAGTGAGGCCTCCAGTGAACAGGGTGAGAATATGCACATCTACATCGGCTCATATGGTTTTTCAGTTTCCTGTCAAGAGCCAGAAACGAACATCGATACCACCCATCTAAGGACTGTATGAATATGCATTAAAATATGAAGCTGCCACCAGCACATAGTTAACTTAGCCTAGCACAAAGATGGGAATTGTCCAGACTTATCAAAATCCATGCACTAGTACCTCCAAAGAGCACTAATTAACGTATTAATCTCATTTTTTAATACATACAAAAGTATAAAATCAACAGAGGGTTGTGGATTTTGTTGGCCATTTTCACCTGTTTTCAGTCTTCATGCTAAATTAAGCTAACCGGCTTTAAAAATACTTTTCTTACATTGCACAACAAAAAACAGTCAGAAGCCATATTTTTAATGGATGCCTCAGTGCTTGGAATGATGTACTGAACTTTGGAAACTGCAAGAATTTCATGGGTTTGTAAAGATGGACTCACCCAAGGGCTCGACACAGTTGAAGAGGTTAACTTGACACCGTGGTCGACTGTATGTCGCACACATAATGAGTATCTCAGCAGAGCATTGTATGTCTCCAGTAACAGTCCATTCCATATCACATTACTCTTTCTTTATGTCTCTGTGTCCCGGTAACGAAAGCAGCCAACAGCATCCAGAGGATAAAGAAAGATTCCTCTCTCAATGAGCTCCAGCCTCCTCCGTACCAGGACAAGGGCTCGGCGGCCTGCGTGTCCTCTCGTTCCCGTTCAGAGCGAGGGGTCCGGAGGGGCTCGTCCCCGCAACGCTGCGACAGCCCCCGCTGCTCCAGCGAGGCCAGTGTGGACCAGGACACTGAGAGCTACCTCAACAAAGGCTGTGAGGAGGACATACCCAGTGACAGCACCGCTGTTCTGGGACCAGAGGTGAGATCAAAGTTACTGAATGTTCCCCCTTTCTAAGCAGCACAACAACAGAATCAGCGCTTTGCTTTAATGGCTTAGATTTGCACTGACCTGTAATTCACCAAGATGTTTCTTCAGTTACAGGGTCAGTTACAGTTTCAGGTCATTTAACTCAAGCAGACAGGGGGTGGGCGATAAGGTGGTGGTGCATGTTTAACCAACAGTGCTGCATTTCTCTACCAGTCCTGTAGTGTTTCTTAATAACTGCCAACTGGGCTCCCAGGGCTACAACACATACAAAAGATATGCTATATTGTTTATTTTCCAATAAGAAACATGGCCACCTCTTTCTCCACCTTCATTCTTCACTTCAGGATGGCTCTGGCCCTCAGCTCCCCACGGCCTACGAACCAGAGCCCCTCGCCAAATACGGCACGCTGGACGTCGCCTTTGAGTACGACTCCAGTGAGCAGTGGTTGGCCGTCACGGTCACGGCGGCAACAGACATCCCTGCCCTCAAACAGACAGGAAACATCTCGTGGCAGGTCCACCTGGTCCTGCTGCCAACCAAGAAGCAGCGGGCCAAGACGGGCGTACAGAAGGGCCCGTGTCCCGTCTTCACGGAAACATTCAAGTTTTCCAGAGTAGAACAGGAGGCTCTGGGGGACTACGCTGTTCGCTTCCGTCTGTACAGCATCAGGAGGATGAAAAAGGAGAAGGTCCTGGGAGAGAAGGTGTTCTACCTGACTAAGCTCAACCTTCAGGGCAAGATCGCTCTACCTGTCACCCTGGAACCCGGCTCTGAACTTACAGTGAGAACACTTTGTGAATTTAAATCTTGCACTGTGTGAAGTTCTGCCAGAAGCAATGTGAAGAATGAACATATCAGCTGTAGACTTGATTCTACTCTCACTATTTTGTCACCACAAATTAGTATAGGGCTACAATTAATGACTACTTTCATTACAGATTAGTTTTCTAATTATTTTCTCCATTGATCAATTAATGTTTTGGTCTATAAAAATCAAATCGACACCGACAAATTCTCTCTATCTTCTTTGACTAACTTTCTGTTTCGTCTCACAGGGTTGTGGCTCTCTGGTGAGCGTGTCTCGCAGCGCAGGTGCTCTGTCCTACCGCTCTACTGAAGACTCGTCCTTGCCGGAGATCCTCCTGGGTCTCATCTACAACTCTGCCACGGGACGGTTATCTGCCGAGGTCATCCAGGGAAGCCACTTCAAAACCACAGTGTCTGATAAACCCGTCAGTAAGTACAAAAGCTGCCACGCTTTGTGCCCGCTTGGGATGAGGTGCTGAGTGATGAAGCAGATTTTCCTGTTCAGGAAAATTCTCCCTCGTAATGTCCCCAACTCTCAGGGGTGTTGATACACCAGGTAATTGTTTTGGGCAAGACTCTCAGCAGCGAGTAACAACATTAGATGTTTCCTGGCAACAGTACCAACTTTTTTAATAACTTAAGTGATTAAAGCCATGCTGAAGCAATTGCTGCTCATCAGCGTTTCCGATGAAAGCTGACCTTCTGCTGTGTATCACAGTCTTTAAACAGTTAATCCTGACAGCTTCCTCTCTGTCTTCTTTTCCAACCGTGTGTGGTGTGTTTGTGTGTGTCACAGATGGTCTGTTTTGTTGTATAAAACACTTCGTAGGGGGACAGCTTTATATCATGAGAGGTGAGTGAGTTTACTTTTGGTTTCTTTGTCCGGTTTGAAAAATTACATTTAAGTCTTTTGAAGGAGTAGTTCAACATTTTGCTCTGCTAAGCCTCAGTAATTAAAGATGTTTTATCTCTTTGTTTTATGTTGAACTGTTCCTTTAACAATGTTGTATGTTATACACATTACAAACCTGGACAAATACAACAAAACTCTTCATGGCCAGATATGTCATTTTGTAACTACTCCTTTAAAAACACTGGAAGCACTGGTCTTCAGTTTTGGTCTTTTCTGAGACACAGAGCTACACTGACTTGGCATGGAGCCTCTCAGGTCCTGATATTTTATTTTTTATCTTGTGGGCTCTCAGGACTTTAGGGGCTTTGTGACTTGGCTTCCCAGTTTTAATTCAGTCTTTGATTAGAGCGCAAGACGGAAAATGTCCAGGGCTAGGCTGTTCCTTAAGGACACCAATTTCATACCACTGCTGCACAGTATTTAACATTCACAGTACTGATGTCCCACCACTTGATGGCACTCTCTCACCACTCTGCCACACCACCTTTCAGACACCTATGTGAAGCTCACCATGCTGGACTCCAAGGGGAAGGAGATGTCCAAGTATAAGACGGCGGTGTGCCGCGGTCAGCCCAACCCCACCTACAAGGAGACGTTTGTGTTCCAGGTGGCGCTCTTCCAGCTGTCCGAGGTGTCTCTGGTGGTGTCGGTGTTCTGCCGCCGGAGCAGCATGAGGCCCAGGGAGAGGCTGGGCTGGGTCTCCCTGGGCCTCAACAGCACCGGCGAGGAGCAGCTGGCCCACTGGACAGAGATGAAGGAGGCGGAGGGACAGCAGGTCTGCCACTGGCACACACTCACCGACACATAGGACAAAGACTTGTGAAGACTAAACTTATATTAACAGCATTCCCTGGACATTCAGAGAGTTTTAGGCGGAGCAAGAAGCACCTTGTGGGATGTGTGGGGTGTGTGTGTGTGCTGCATACAGGTGTGAGGGCGGGCATGGGTTCCCCCGTCCTCACTGCCAGAGACTGCATGAGTACCCTTTAATCTGCCACTTTCCTCTGAGGCAGACACACTGACTTTATTGGTAGAGGCGTAAACTCCAGCTCCAGCAGACTGAAGATGAATAACATTATAATGACTGAAGTAACCAAGAACAGAAGGAAACTGTTTGGTTTTTTCCAGTGACTCTGACTACAGCAAAATCTGCATGTACACTTAACTGTTTACAGGACAATGTTAAGACACTTCCAAACATTTTCTGTCTCTGAAACTTGGACCAAAGAGCTCGGTCCAGGACTAGCAGACTCCTCCCTGTTTCTTCTGGGCTTCTCTGGACTTCCGCTGCCACCAGCATACCAGACATTTCTCTATCAATCATAGCCATTGACAAAAGAGAATGCAATGAAACTGACTGTTACTAAAAGCCTACAACATGCTGCAACTATGCTTACAAACTATGCTTTGTACAGTTTGTTTACATGCACATGACATTATGCAAAATTCATTCATTGGTTTCCCCTTTTATGTTTTTGGATTCTCAGTCAAATGGTTTACTAGTTTTTTTGGGGGGGTATGTGTTACACAAAGGCAGATCTTTTTTTTTTTTTTTTATTGTGGGCTTGCATAACTCGGTACACTATGCATCTGACGCCACTTTAAACGAGAGGAATGAAACTCTGTCTTGTGCTCGCGGAGTCTCTTGGAGAATTGGTCTCAGCTCTGCATGCCACTGGTATCAAAGAGCAGCTTCCTTCCCTGTGTAACACAGATTGAGCCTGTTTCACCATTCAGCCTTCTGACAACTCAGCCATGTTCATTCATGTAGAAACACGGTGCTTCCCGCTGAGGAGGAATATGCAAAAGCCTGTACAGTCCAATAAACCTGGCTGTTTCTCTGAGGCAGTGCCGATGACAGCCTCGGCTGTGTTTTCGCTGTGAAGTGAACTGGAGTGGCAAAACAAAATTACAAGAAAAAGGTAAATCATATTTTCTCATTACAAGTGAATGGACGATGTATAATTGAATAAAGGTTAAAATAAATGAAAAACATTGTCCAGAACTGTGGGAAATCTGGTTCTGGTGTCTTTCGTCTGGAGCAAAGCCAACTCTCATCAGAATAGAAAAGCTATGAGTCAGACCCCCCCCCCCCCCCCCCCCCCCCCCTCCCAAAAAAAAAAAAAAATACTGAGGAGCACGCCACCACACCCATGTTTCAGTGAAAAGCAAACCCTCTCCCCTCTCTCTGCTGACTGAAGTTGAAGGGTGTGGGATGCACTTTCCATTCTCCGTGTCCCAGTGATGTCAGATTTGAACCCCTCGTCCGGGACAGGGGTGCCTCAGCCACACCTCATCCCTTCACTTCTCCCACTGGGGCCAAACTTCTACAGTTTTATTCATTATAAGATTATTTCACAGGATTGAATGAAAAACAGATGTCTTGCATTCCTGCCAGAAAAACAATTGGCTTTTGATTGCAGAAAGGGGAATAACAGCCACTGGAGTGCTTTTATCACAAGTTGGGCTTGCATTTTCTTCTCAGCACAATTTGTGCATAACCAGCATTTGCAACCATTAAAAGAAAAGTTTGACATTTTGGGAAATACGTTTGCTCACTTTCCTGCTGAGAGTTATATAGGTACATGGATACAGGGGAAAACAGCTAGCCTGGCTAGAGTCTTGTTGTCACTTTGAGACTCCTGGGAGTTACTGCTACCAGCCAAGAAACAGCTCCGCACACAGTCTTCCACCCTATCTAAAATATTGTGTACATTCATTCTCCAGCTGAATAAAAGGTACGGTGTGGGTCAGTCATCTCTGTTGCAGCAGTTAGTGGGATTTAAAATGGAGATACTTTTACAGTGCTCCCTGTATGTGGGTCAAAATTGTGCTAAAGCCCATTCATGTAATAAATTATACATCTTACATACAGTAGCTCTGTCCAGAGACAATGAAATCTGCCTAACAGCACCTCAGACCCTCACAAATTAACACGCTGTACAGAAACAGAGCTTAGCACACCTCTGTTTTCTGTCTGATAATCATTATTATTATTATTATTATTATACATTAGCTGAAACAGTATGATTAAGAACATAGTAGCCTATTATTTACATTTGAACATTTGATAACATGTTACAGCACTTCTTCTTCTCTGTCTCTTTTTTGGCATTTATCAGGGGTGCAATCATACAGGACTAAATCTGGCACCGATTTTATTTGTAATCACCGTCTAAGTATCTTCATTGCCTGCACTTGTTAGTGTGATACAGTCTCTTATTATATGGTTTTTTCCAACGTACATCATCTGCAAATGGTTGAATTTCAATTCCAGTCACTTTGCTATTATTTCATACATTTCCTACATTCCTATTATTTTATACATTATACTGTTCATTTTTCATGTTGATTATTTCTGGAGATTCAAAGATTTCACATAAATAAAAAGGGCTTTTAAAAAAAAAAAAAATAGAATTACATACCACTGAATAAACTAACAGCTTTTTATAAAATAATGTACAATATGGCAAAGGCAGGGTCAAAATAGATCTGATTGACTATTCCTTCTCTGAGCATGCCTGATCAATCAGGCGATCACTTGAAAGTTGCATTTAACGGTTGTTTTCACACAGTATGAGTAAGTCACTTGACAGATGTGTCTGATTGCTCACACAAACCTTATACTCTTAAGTTGGCACTTTTGAGACGGGAGAAGAGAATGAGGACAAAAGTCGGAAAATGTTTTTAACAATGTTGAGAGTTTTTATTTCCATTCATCTGGCCTTCAATGGTATGTTTGACGCTGTCATCAGTCTGGTACAGCTCAAGCAGCGTTGCAGGTGGCTGGAGCCTCACCCACAGTCGTGGATCACACCCAGGAGCACATAGTTTCACAACTCCTTACACCCAGCAGAGTGACTGCGGCCTTCCAGGGAAATGTTTCCTGCTCTGGGCCATGGAAAACCAGCTGTGCCACAGAATCCTAGAGGGGGTCGGGGTGGTTGTCGGGGGGTGGGGTGACCATGTACTGGAGGAGTGAGGAAGAGTTTTACTTCCAAAATACCAGCTGACCTAAACTGTGCCCCGAGGACAGCTTCAGAGTCAGCCAGGTAATTACGAGGCCCCCCGAGCTCCAATAAAAGTGTTGAGACGTGATGAGGGTTTGAGAGGCCAGGCTGGTTTTTCAAGTCTGGTGCAACAGCATAAACTTGGATTTGTTTCAGCTGCATTTCCATTTTGCACCACAGCAACAAGGAAACTGGCTCTTCGTTTATCCCTCTTAGGTGAATGTTCCCATGAGAATATGTTTATATTTCACAGGAGGGGTCAGAGTGCAGCAGCAGCCAGTAGGCGCAGGTAGGAATTTGGCTTCAAAGACACTTCAACCACTGTCTGCTGGCCCTTTCAGAAGCTTAATTTATGATTTTCTAGTTATAGGGCGACCTCTCTAAACACAGGTCATCAGTCCACAGGAAAACACACGTTTGCCTGGCTAAGTGCTGCTCTCAGGTCAGTGAAGTTCCCCTCACGCACTCAATGGCACGAGCTAGTTTTCCTTGGAAATGAAATAAGCTGACAGCTCAATCAGGTCGGGGCCTCTTTGTAATTAGGAATAATAAACTACAATGTCTTGTCATTTTATTGCATGTGTCATTATCAGTTTAAAAAAAAAAACTTTTTTTCATAATATATTCAATAAATATACAGGAACCATGGACTCGAGTGTTTTTGTAGAACAGTTTGAACGGAATTGAGAGAACATGAGAGAAGACACTAATCTAAATATCTTTTTAAAAAGGATCTTTTTAGCTTGCTCTTTTGCTCGGATTACAACAATTCAAATCTGACATGGTCAAATAAAGGACTTTGGATTTATAATACATGATGGGTTGGGCTCCAATGGGTTTTACTCCTGGTAGAGTACCAATGCGGGGTGGATATAGGTGTACCAGACTGCATCCCTTTACCAAGCTTTGTGCATCCTGCAAACTGTGCTGGAAAGCAGCAGACATCGTACCTATTTGGCAAAGGAAACATTCATCAAGCAATGGTCAAAAAAAAAAAAAAAAAAAAAAGTGGAACCAATATGGCGACACTGTGACGTTTCTATCTGTGCTTGGAAAAATCTATGCAGAAGTGTGACATGAACATGGCGGGACATATCTAACCATTCTGAGGCAAAGCCAGTACCGGCTATTTATATTAAAAGTAATAGTTCAAAAAAAATCTGGGAAACATTTTTATTTGCTTTCTGGAGGAGAGTTAGATGAGAAGCTTGATATCGCTGTCATGTTCATAA